>NC_092055.1:13536312-14136312 GCF_003086295.3 Arachis hypogaea
CCTCATTAATCTTTACCACTAGCCCATCTTGTATATAAATGTCTGACATCCACTTTTGAGAATACAACTCTTTAAAATATCTTTTAGCAATTTGCTTAATCCTCTTTGGCTCTTTTATCGTCCTCCCCCTCTCCTGTACTTCTTCAATTCTGCTTTTCCTCTTTCTAATCGTTGATTTTACATGGAAGTATTTTGTGTTTTTATCAACGTCTTTTATGTACATATCCCTTGACTGTTGTTTTCAATACTCCGCCCTTCTTCTATACCACAGTTCCACCTGGTTCTTCAAAGCCTCTCTCCTCATTAAGTTTTCTTCTTGTCTTTCCCCAGCATCAATCTCTTTTTCTACTTTCTCAATTTCTTCCTCAAAACATCTTATTTTTGCCTCAATGTTACCAAATTTTTTCTTATTCTACTTTTTAATCGGCTTTTTCACATTTTTCAATTTTTCTGTCACGGTACCTCCTTCCATACTTTTCTATTCTTGGTTGAACATCTTCTTAAACTTTGGATGAGAAAACTATATGTCTAGTGTTCTAAACGGTTTAGGCCTCTAATCTTTCATTTCTTCCTCAAGTAAGAGCCTGACATGATCTAATTTTGCACACTTTAGCGCTCTGAATTTCACTGTTGGTAATCTATGTATCCAATACGGATCCATGCAGAACCTGTCTATCTTACTAGCACTTTTTCCATTTCTCAATGTATATTTCTTTCCTTCTAAAGGTAGATCCATCACTCCCATATCTTCCATCCATTGTTCGAACTATTGCTTACCTACATTGTTAACTCTTCCACTACTCCTCTCATCCGGGTGAGTTACTTCATTAAAATTTCTAAAAATTATTGCCCATACATTTACCTGATTCTTTACTGTCAACAACTCTTCCCATACCTTACACCTCTCACTAACCACATTTGGTGCATAGACTAGTACTAGTAACGCCTTTTTGTTTAACGCTTTTAACATCCCTACCAAACATATCTACCTTTCCCATTTAATTGTTTGTCTTATCTGAAAAACAAAATCCCAAACTCACAGTAGCCCACCACCATTGTTTGTAGCTCTTACCATTTCTTAATCAAAATTAATATCCTCCCAAATCCTTTTAACGTCAGACTCCTTTATTGTATTATCCTTTGTTTCTAAAATTCCTACCATCCTCACATTATTTCTAAAAATCATATCTTTAATAACACCTATCTTTCCTCTACTTTTTAAACTTCTACAATTCTAGAGTATAATCATAGAGACAGATTAACAAAAACACCAATATTATTTTTTTCTTCTTTTTTATTCCTCTACTCTTTCTCACGGTGGCCTTGCCCTTCACATTCTTTTCTTCAATGTAATAGTCTTTGAGGTATTTCTTTGCCAAGTCTTTATCGGTTGCTGATAGCCCTAGCCTTCTTCCCACCTGCCACATCTTGGTCACCTCCCCATCTATATCTTTATTGTTGTCTTCACTTGAGGAATTCACATCTGCTTGCTCCATTGTTTTAACAATCTCTCTGCTCCTCTTATGCTTTTTCTCACAAGTTTTAACCCTCCCATTTTCTCCCCTTTTGATCGAAGCACTATCTTCTTACTCTTCTTATGTGTAGTTGTGTTTTTTTTTCTTCTTCTCAGTGTTACGCCCTCTCTCGTTTTCCCTGACGTCAAGTACTCTCATCACATCTTCAAATCCTGGTGGAGCGGATGGATTTGATTCGGATGAATGATCCCTCTCTTTAGGCCTTTCTTTTGTGTTTCTAACTTGGTCCACTTCTAATAGTCTTTACATGCGCCATCTGACCTATTAGGCCACTCTTTATCATTCCAATCAACCTCTTTTAAGACATCTTCCATTTCTCTATCATCAAGCAAGGTATTAGTTTTTAATATGCTGGCCATTCATTTGAATTTAAACTATTAGGATTTTGAGTAATTCCCATCTTGCCCTCCACGTCATCCTTCCCTTTCCCTCCATGAGTCAATTGAGTTTCCTCCACTTGCAACCCCTCCACTTCTTCATCAGCCACCGCCCTCATAACTTCAAGTATACTATGATTTTCATCTAATACCTTCTCCCTTACCTCATTATTTTTTCCATAACTATAACTTCGTGGCTTCTCATTTCTTATATTAGATGCATTTAATACCACTCCACTCCTATTTGAAATCAATCCTGGATATGAATTTATCACTGCCAATTCCTTAGCAAAGATTTGGTAATCCTCATATTCAACAACTACATTGAGTAAGGCTTGGATAATTGGTGTAAAGTTTGAATCAATGACGGCTTTAAAAGAATTAGTGTTTGTCTTCTTCGTTTGCTAGTTCCACCACCGTTCTCCACACGTGAGCGACTCGCAACATGTTGTCCTTGCTCTAAGCGTGTATTGGCATCCCGAAAAATTTCAACCAAACTCTTCGAGAACTGTTCACTTCCTTCCTTGTCCATTTTCTGATTTCAATGAAGTGATTTAAGAAAAATGGAGAGTTTTCTGCCTTCCTCATGTTCTCCTTTGAATCAAAAGTCAATACCACTTTCATAGAACCCAACATCTTTACTTCTTTGATAGTATGCCAATCCCTCCTCACATTTGCTTCCATCTCCTCAAGCTAAATAGGATTGATTGTTTCTCCTATTAGACTTCGTTCCATCTTCTCCTTCATCACATCATCACTTCTCAATGTTAGTTTTGAATTTCCAAAGCTTTGAAGAGCTTTACTCCCTTCGATATTCACTGGTTCCATGTTATTCCTCCCATGCACCAACACATTCTTATAGGATCTGTCTTCCTTCTTATAATCTTTTACAATCCTTATCTTTTCTTCTTCTTTTTGAAACTCCAGACCCTTACTCCCCTTTATTCTTGACTCTTCATACATTTTAACCCATATTTTTCTTATATTTTTTATTTGCCACACTTATTTTGCACCCACAAACATTGCACCCATCAAGCTTTTGAATTGCATTAAGAGCTTCAGCCCTGGATACAAATTTTATGAATGCAAATTCCAATGGGTTGTTCGACCTTCTCTTCCTTAAAAAATTGCATCCATCACTCTCTCGACTCTACTAAAAATTCTCCACACCCAACCAACTGATGTATTGTGAGGTATGTTGTCAGCAAAAATTTGTCACCGCATTTCTTTCATCCCACCTATACTTCCTTTGCTCCGCCATTATTCTCCCCGCTAGCACTGGTCCTTGGTTCCATTCCTTGTAGTGTGTGGATTTTTGAGTAGGCTTCTAATGGCGTTTATGGTTTTTTTTCACTATATACAACTGTCTGTTTGTTATCCTCTTATCTTCTCTCTGACACTCTCTCTCCCACTCTCTCATCTCACTACTATTTCTTGAGATAAGTGATAATAATATATAACGTATTATCCACTACTTAATATTATCAATATTCAAATTCGGATGTAATATGTTAAGAGACATGCTAATATATCATCTCAACTAGGTTTTGGATGTGAATTTTACGCAATATTAAACAACCTTCAAGTTTTACTTTTGTTAAGCAAGTAAAAATTATTATTATTTGCCCAGAAAAATAAGCAATTTGTTCCATTGCTATACACACATTTTTTTAGTAAATTATAAATTTAACTTATTCATAACAATTTAATTTTTAAAATAAACACACATTAAAATTTAAATTTACAAGTATTTTACATTTAAATTGAATAGACCGAATTACTTATGCTTTATAAGGACAATAAAATTCTCGTAATTTTTTTAATTATTTTATCAAGTATAATTTTTTATTATATACTCTTTAAATGAGAATATATATATATATATATATATATATTAAATAAAAAAAATCATATTTGACAAAATAATTAAAAAGACTCATTTCCGCTTTACAAAAAAATTCGAGAGATATGGTTATAATTTTTTATTTTTCCGCTTAGCTTAATTTAGATAAGTTAGGTACTAATAAGATATTTGGTAATTTTCTAATTAACGTTATCCAATAGTATCAGAAAGATATCAAACAATAAAATGCAAAGTCTTGTGGCAAAATTAAGAAATATTTATACTAATTAAAAATCATGTTTATAAAAAAATAAAAAATAAAAAGGCCAGAGTTTTACTATTTGATAGCATTCATGGATACAAACATTTTTAATAGAAGCGAGAAAAAGTTATATGAAAGAAATCTCAAATAATTTGACTCAAACATAAAAATATTATTTTTTATTAGAAAAAATATTAAAAATACTAAATACAGTTACTCGGTTATATTTAAAATTGGTTCTGTTAGATAAACAATGAGAGATGTGAACAACTAAACAACAGGTAATATCATAGGTCTATTAAATATTAAAAAAAAACATGTTATCTATCCTTATTCTCAATTATATCTTTCTCTTTTTTCATTATCCTATTTTCACTTCAGCCACTCCACTCTCCCTCTCCTGTCACGTCGTCAACGTCGTCGGCAATACCAAACCTTAGCGCTGCAATAAAAAGAAATCCATGTACAATAAAAAAAAATTCAAACTTGAAAGAAATATCCATATACAATAAAAATTAAACATTTGTGTACAATAAAAAGAAACATCCATGAGGTTGGCTGGGCTGCGTGTGACGGTTTGGGAGGTGCGACGAAGCACGGATGCGCGCGACGGTTGCGGACGCAGGAAGGAGCCGGAACACGTGTGGTGTTTTACGAGAGTCCAGTGGAAATTGTGAAAAGTAGAAGTGAGGCATGGTACGAATGTAGAGGAAAAAGTTTGTGGTTGTTGACAGAAAAGAGAAAAACCTAATTATAAGATAGATATTTTGCTAATTTTTATTATTCAAAATGTGTTTACGGTTGATTATTCAAATTTTAATTTAAAAAAATTAAAATTAATAATTATTAGTTGCTGTTGTTTATATTATTTAATAAAAATGTTGTTTCTTTAGACTTTTTCATTTAAAATTTAATACAAAAACAAAGGCTTCGAAGAAAAAAACCTTCCCTTCTTCTTTCAGCCTCCACTTTTACTTTTCTTCCCTTCAATATTGTTCTATAATTCGCTTCGAGTAAAATTTTTGAATAAACTAACTCCATTCCAATAAAATTTCATTTATTGTTAGTTTAATTATTTTATTAGTCTCTATAGTTTTATTAAATTTTTAATTAAATTTTTATATTTTTTAATTAAATTTTTATATTATTTTTATTTTATAATTAGATTTTTTTAATGTAAAAAATATTAGAATTAATTAAATATTTTTTTATAAATTAAAAATATTTATAATTAAAAATCTAATTAAATATTTAACCACATATTTTTTAAAAAATATTTTATTGATTTTAATATTTTTAACCCAAAAAAAACCTAAATATAAAATTAAAATAATATAAAAATTTAATTAAAATTTTGATAAAATTATAAAATTAAATAGAATAATTAAATGCTCACCTTGCCTTACTAATGGTATGTGTGATGTGCTTGGCCCTCTCCTTTTCGTCCCTGTAAAATCTACTTTTTGCTTCTGGCGAAATCCAGTCACCACATATGTTATTCACCCATATGTCCCATAACATGTATTACACCAACCATTATACCATTATAAAAATAGTTTTTGGCAAAATAAAGCATAACGTAAGATGACAAAAATTAAATTAAATTAAACTTTGGCTTGAAAAAGTTTTTCGCCACTAGAAAATATTTAGTCTTTTGTTTTAGTCTCTGTACAAAATTTTATATTTTGGTGTAGCAAAATTTAAAAAGTTTTGATTTTAATGCTACCGTCAATTTATTCTGTCAAGTACTCAGATAGCATGTTAAATACTAATGTAATGTAGTTACATTAACATTTCAATTTGTCAGGTTTTATTTAATCTGTCCCATTAAAAGTTAATAGAATAAACCAACTAACAATAAAAACTAAATTCAAAATTTTTAAATAATAAAATATTTTATAAATATAAAAATTATTTATAGCTTAAGTTTTTATAAGAGTATATAGTGCATCAGCATTGACACTATATTCCAATTTCCACCGCTTGAAAATTAAGATTATATGTCAGCAACAGTTTGTTGGCAATTTTTCTGCATAAAGGTCCAAAAAGGTTGAATGGATGAGAAAAAAAAAATTATATTTTAAATTTTTTGTATAGTATGTGTTTATAAATTATAATACCATTTAATTAGTGTTGTTTAATAGGTAAAAAGTGATTAATTGTGAGGTCGATTATTTTAAAGAATAAAATCAATTTTATATAACTAGAAAGGATTCAATTTTCATATAGTAATAATATAAAAAAAAATTATACAGATATTTAATTGGATATTATTACAATTCTACAACAATAAAAATCATTCATTTTAAATTTATTAATTATAAATCATTTCAAACACATGAATCTAATTGGACACACGTATAAAATTTATAAAAATTAAACTCATTTTTTCTAAGACTTTAGAAATTATTTTACAAAATAAAAATAAAAAATAATTTTAAACAAACTTTTGGTCCCCTATAAAATATTTATTTTTAACGTTTAGTCTCCATAATTTTCTTCCTTTAATTTTGCTCTAATTCACCGTCAATATTTCAGTTTATCGCATCATTATTTGACTTACTATCTAAATATTCAACAAAACAAATGAATGACAAAAACTAAAATAAAAATATTAAAGTTTATCATATCAAACAAATTTTTTTATAAAACTCAAAATAAAAAATAAATATTTAAAAAAAACTTATTCAAACCAATTTAGGATTTTGCTACATGTTGATTAATGGCAACAGAAGTTTGCACAATATGTTACATGTGAGTGTTTCTTTAGTTAAGATTCACGGGTAGCGGGTACCTGATCACCTATCCGAACCTAAACAGGACTAATTAAATTAATTCTGAATTAAATTAGTTCTAAAATCAATGGGTAATCGGATACAATCCGAATCGAACTGATGACATTCTCTAGTAATTAGTTCGAATAATAGTTTTGAAAGTGCAGAACCCTAACTAATCCATAGACTCGAATCTTTATTAATTAAATTTAAAAAAAATATAAATTTAAAAAAAAATATATATATATATATATATATATATATATATATATATATATATATATATATATATATCTTTTAGTGATTCTAATCCTAACCTAAACACATTGCAGCGACAATCACCTATCGTATGAACCTTTGCAGAGCACTTAGTCCCTCATGACCTCACTGTTACTCACCCAACTAACAAATAGGCGGTAGCTTCCTCTCCATCGGCGTCTTCGTCAGCATCCTCATCAGCGTCCTCTCTGTCAGCATCATCGTCTTCGGTGACGGTCAACATCGTCTTTTTCGGTAGTGGTAGCGTCGTCTTCTCCGTTAGCGTCATCTTCTCCTGTAGCGTCTTCGTCTTCCGTTAGCATCGTCCCCTCCAATAGTGTGCTTCGTCCAGCGTGCGTCAACAACGTCTGTGGCGTCACCTACTCATCAACAACGCCGTCTCCTCCGTCTGTGGTGATCATCTTCTCCGGTTAGGTAAGGATCTAGCTTTTTTAGGTTAAGCGTTAATCTTTTGTATATGTTATTTGTTAATTGTTTTACTCTTTGTTCAATTTTTGGTTTAATTTTTATTCTTGTTGATAAATTTTTTTTGTTCAATTTTTACTGTGTTTTAATTTTTTTGTTGAAATTCTGAATTATTAGTTCTTATTGATTTTTTTGCTCAATTTTTACTGTTTGTTTGTGAGTTCTTGTGAAATACTAAAATGTATAAAAATTCGGTGTAGTTGATGATTCTGTTATGTATTTCGCAAATTTAAAATGGAAAAAATTAACCCTGTTAGCAACACTGTTGTTGGAAGCATATCCTCTCCAAGTGCAGCCACTATTGATTTTACATGTTTATTATATTTACAGGATTTTTAAGATAAAAATTTCGTTTTATGAATTTCTGTTTTAGAAGTTTATTATTGTTTTTTATGAATTTCTATTTTATCGGGTACCCAATTACCTGAACCGAACCAATTCGTTCTTAATTGGTTTGGTTTGGTTCGGGTATACACACACAAAAATGTAAATCCGAACTAATTTGAACCAATTACAATTCAATTGGTTCAGTTCTAGTTTCACCCCAGACCCAAAACAACCCGACTCGTGAACACCTCTAGTTATGAGTAACGATGTTGCTTAATTATATTAGTGAGTACCATTAAGAAAATAGATTTCTTTGGTCCCACATGTATTTTTTTATGTTTAATAATTTAAGAAATTTGAATTTTTTCGAAAATGGAAAGAGAAAAAATTGTGTTGGAAGAAATAAAGTTTATTTTGACCTTGAGAAAGAAAGTAAATGATTAGGCAAGTTTGCTATAGTAGTTGGCTATAGTAATTGACCATACTAGGCAGTCATCGACGTAGATTTGGTCGGAAAAAAAAAATTGTGCTTAGTCCATTGAATGTAACAGTCAATTTGGGTTTTTTGTCCAAGTTGATCGCGCTACAAAGGAGTGTGGTAGTAATGTGCGAGTTTTGGTCGTCACTGTTGTAAGGTGGGAATTTGCGTCATGAGGAGAGATGGTGGTAGTTGATTGTTGACAGATGTGCGTGGAAGGTGGTTCCTGCATTTGAATTCGTATAGGTCGTTCATCCTAAGGTACGTTATTTTGCAGTTTGCATTAAACGATTTTCAATATTCCTCACATTGTTCGTAGATTTGTGTTAGCAAATATAAACTCTTATGTTTATGCAATAGAATAAGTTTGTAGGTAGTATTTGTTAGGGTGTGTGGTGTTTTCTGCTTAGGTGTCTGCTAAGATTGATTGGAGTTGGTCATGTTTATTAAATGGTCCATGGGCTCTATTGCTTAAGTCGTGTTGGTGATTGTTGATTTAAAAAAATAGCTTACAGGGTAGTTGATTAGGTTGGTTGTGGATAATAGCCTATAATAGGGGTCATTTGCGAGTTGGTAATTACTTTATGAGTGAAAAAGTCAATCATGCTTATTTGGGCATACACAATAGTGAAATCTAGTCTGTGATAAGGTAATTTAAGATTGTAATTCTGTGCAGTACCTTGTTTAGTTATCTATGATAGTATGTGATTTGCATTTTAAAAAATGTAAAACTTTTTTTTAAAGTGGAATCTGATACATATGAATGTGGATTGTAGTAATTTTAGGTGGTATATGGAATGGATGGCAGCGTTGGAATGGATGGTTCCAATGCAGAAGGAGGGACTGCGTGTAAGGAATCGAATCGTTGTAATTATGATGTGGATGGTGTTTGCAATACTGATTTTAGGATTGATGGGGATGATCCATTGGTCGAGGATGAATTAGATTACGATGATGTTGTTAGTCTAACTGGTGAAGACATTTGTAAGAAGGTCTTTCGTAGCGAGCAACGTGCTTATCACTTCTTTATGAAGATAGAAAAATGTCACGAATTTGGAGTTCAAAAGGGAGACTACATAAAGGACGATGATGGCAATTTGATAAGGAGAAGATTCTTTTGCAATAGGTCATGTTTAAGGGATGAAAAGCAATAAGCATTACCACCAAATTGATACAAAAAGATGTTATCGTCCTAAAACACGAACAAATGCGAGGCAAAAATGTCAATATGTCTTTATCGAGAATCCCATACGTGGAATGTTAGAATGGTGAACCTCGTTCACAACCATGCGCTCACACTAAGGGCAATGGTAGACATGATTCCTGGATTTTGTGGCATTTCTAATGGTGCAAAGGCACAGATCGATGGCATGCAATGTTATGGGGTACCTATATCAAAGATCTTAGGCTACAAGGCTGGGATTGAGGGTGGGTATTCTTTACTTGGTTTT
This sequence comes from Arachis hypogaea, assembly GCF_003086295.3. Lineage (NCBI taxonomy): Eukaryota > Viridiplantae > Streptophyta > Magnoliopsida > Fabales > Fabaceae > Arachis > Arachis hypogaea. Next base: position 13,546,104 of record NC_092055.1, read on the forward strand.
ACAAAAAAGGATGCGTACAACGACATTGACAAGACAAAATGGGAAAAGAATGTTGATGGGGACCCAAATGTGGCACTCATATATCTGGAGGGAAAGGCCACTGCGGATACAATTCGATGGCTCGGTACAATCTAACAAAAGAGGGTATGCTAGCGAACTTGTTTTGGGCTGATAGAGGTAGTAGAGTTGACTACTAGTACTTTGGAGACTTGTTTGCATTTGACTCTACCTTCAAAAAGAACAAATATAAAAGACCCTTGGTTATATTCTCTGAGTCGAATAATCACAAGCAAACAACAATCTTTGGGTTTGGGCTAGGACTAGTTTTGGATGAGAGCGTTTCTTCTTACTCACAAATAATGCAGAGATTGTTAGAAACAAGATGCCTTCTATTGTTGTCACGGATGGGAATGACGCGATGATTGTAGCCATTCGGGAAGCATTTCCACCTGTAACACACCGGTTGCGTGTGTGGCACTTGTAGACGAATGTTACATCAAACTCAAATGATGAAATGTTTCAGGTTATATTCTCTAATTGGCTATATGATGACATGTGAATTGATTATTTTAAAAGAGAATGGGTGCAAGCTGCTGATGAGTATGAATTGCATGAAAAGCTTTGGGCAACATAGATGTATGAGAAGAGGGAGATGTGGACCAATACCTAAGCTTTAGGCATCGAATACTTGAACTTGTGCAGAACCTTGAGTTGCTTGTCCGACAATTGTAACATCCTACTACATAAAGCCTTATACTATAGTCGTAAATTAGAGGTGGTGAGGCATTACGACACCTAAAAGCAAAAGTACATACGTATATATTCGAAAGATAGTAATATAGCCAGAAGCCTGTGAAGAAAGGATAAAACAATAGTGATAATCGCCATCTCACACGTAGCGTTAAAGATAAAAATGTCGATATACAAGAATGATATATATATATATGATTCAAAAAGAGATACATAGCAAGTACTAGTCTCGACTTGCGAAGAAAGGCCGACTAGAAAGTATTACAAACCAGAAGTATACCCAAAATACAATCATGTTTCTCCAAAAAATCTCTAAGAGGGATATACAAATACATATTCAAAAGTGGAGAATAAATATACTAAGCACAAAATATAATCTCAAAAGAGTCTTCGCTTTACAAAGAAAATCCAGCATGCTCAGCGAGTTACATCACATTTTGTATATGAAAATAAACAAAATTCCACAACAGGTAAGAACCCGAAGGTTCCCAGTAGGGTAATAGTTCCAAATAGAGACGATGTAAAACTATATCAACCCGCTAGGTAATCTTAAACTCCAACACCCAAGATTCAAGCCTAGGGTTTTACTAAACCTAAGAGGGTCAGAATATACTAAGTTCTCATCTATATCAGTAGTCCTTAATCTCCGTTCTCCCAATACCTCTCAGCATCTTTATTTTCAGTATCACAGTTCATCAGTATTTAATTCAATTATCAATTTAATAGCAGCAAACACAAGCAATAAGATTCAAACACAAACAAGAACAAATACGACAAATATGGCGATTAGTAGTTAAACAAAGTTATTCACATAGGTAATCAAAGTATAATATGCACAACCAAATAATAACAGATAAATGCACATAATGCATGCTTGTTCTACTGGCTATGAGTTCACGTGTCGGTTATCTGCCAAAAACCAACACAAAATCCACTTGACACCCCAGATCGGTTTCTCGGTGCGCATCCTCGAGAGAAAATTAAACAAATCATGGTACCGATATCTCAACAAAGAGTGCCATCTCACCTTCTCCTGGGAGTATAAATGTGCCAAACAATAGAGAGTTCCGTCCCACATCAATAGGGTGTGCCGTCTCACCTTTCATGCAAGAGAAACCACAAGTAAGTGGGATTAACTACCGTCCTTACTCAGGACAAAACTCAAATTAATGCGCAAGTGGGATTCACCACCATCCATGCCATTTCAGTCATTCAGACCACAATCAATCAATAGTAATATCTTTAATCAAGTTCATAATCATTAGATTCATTAATCACAATCCCTTGTTCAATTTCTCAAACTTAGAATTTATTAATCTCAATTCTCTGTCAGTAATTCCATTCACTTGTGAGCAGGATAATACCAACATCCTCACTGCAGGCAGGACGAACCACCATCCCTACAACCATGTCATCCGGTTTAACCAAGCGTTTATCTAGGAATAATTTAATTCGATCCATTCAATTTGCTCACACTCATTTCATATTCTAAAAATTAGTTATCGGACCTCATTTGGGGGGCTACAAGGGTTTACAAGTTTTCCGGGAAAGTCATACAGTCAAAAACAGAGTTTCTTCAAGAGACAGGACCTGTGTGTACGCACGCTTCTGTGCGCACGCACAGATCAGAAGGCAATCCCCTTCTCATGCGTACTCATCACCCTCGTGCGCACGCACAACTTGAAAAACTCCATTGGTATGCATACGCATGAGCTGCAACACTCGCCCTGAGTGGTGCACACGCACAGCCCTATGCTTACGCACACCAGCTGGTTTTGCTGGTTTTCTGCAAAGTCTGTAATTTTATATTTTTATACCAATTTTTAATCACTCATAATTTTCTCTACTCAATTCTGTTTTCCTCTGTTCATGGACGATTTTAAAGTTCTTTTTACTAGCTTTAATTTAAGATAAATTTCATGCAAATCTAAGTTTCAAGCACCAAGTTATGGCCTGTCGAAGTTTGTTAAAATTACGTTTTTACCAATTTCACAAAAGTGTCCATTTCCACCAATTCTCAATCCAATTCAGTTTCAAACCACTCCAAAACCGTTTCTGAGCATTTTTAACACTCATTTATCAATTCCTAACTATTCAACTCCTAATCAACCCAAATTTTCAATTCAATCAATCATTTCTAAAGTTTCTCATCGATAAATCAATACTAACAATCTAATTATTCAATCAAACCTCATTATTTCACAATCAATCACAACATGGCAATTATCCAACATACCATAACTTACCAAGTAAGGGATACCTCACCCTATCACGGCCTCTGGTCCAATTTTCATACTAATCACCATAATAAACAATCATACCACAACATTCATATCCAATTTCATTCATATATACATAGATATCATTATCCAAATTTATGCTAACACATATCATCATTCAACCATCAACTAAGACAAAATCCATACTAAGCCATCAATCATTCACAACAACAATTATTTCATTCAACACTATCCTAGGGACAATTAGCCTAAGTTTTCACACAATTTTACATAATGCCTACTCGAAACCAAAATCTGTACCTATTTGACGGCGGTCTCAAACCCTTGAATCCTTGTCTTTCCGGCCAAACCAAGCCTTAACATAAGCTCCGCAACCACACCGAGCACCCAATCATGCACCAAATCAACTGAGCAATCCAAGCTATTCTTTATAATCTAATTACAACAATTATTCAATATTTACATTAGGGTTTTCACTCAAAATTAGGGATAATGAAGGGATTGGGTTTTCTTATCTTGTATCGTTTAAACTCAGGTCAAAACCCCACTAAAGATTGTGCTTGAGCTTCCCCTAAAGCATTAAAATCACAATATTTCAACATTTACATACCCAAAACACAAACTAAAAAGGAATCTCAAAAATGACTCAAGGTTCTTGGGAGTACTCACCTTAAAAGCGATATAGAATCGAAGAACATGACAAGGTGGTCGCGTGACCACAAATGGGTCTTCGATCAGAGCTACGATTAAGAGATATGTGGATTTTAGTGTGATAGTCGAATAGTGAACTAGGGCTCATCTCTTCTCTTCCTCTCTTCTATCCATCTCTCTCTCTCTCTCTCTCTCTCTCTCTCTCTCTCTCTCTCTCTCTCTCTCTCTCTCTCTCTCTCTCTCTCTCTCCAAATGGAGAAGGTGCTAAATATGTTAAGTGTGAGGGGTTAAGTATGTGGGCTTAGGCCCAATGTGGGCTTGTTTTGTGAAGTTTGGTCCGTTAGTCCTATTGTGGGCCAAAACCTTTAAAATAAATGTCTGTGTTTTTATTCTAAATATTTTTCTCATCATTTTTACAGTTTTAATTTTTCTACACACAGTACCGGACATATTTAAGCCGGTACAACTGATTTTAATACCGATACACATTTTTTGTAATTTATCATATTTTTGCATACAAATTTATTTTCTAAGTTAAATTTTTCTTCGGCAATTTTGCAAGTTATAAATTTCAATTTTCTTAACCCTTTTTGCTTACATTTAATTTTTTATTATTTATTATTTAACTGAGTTTTACAAGAATACCATAACAATAAGCTTCTAGCCTAGTTTATTTCCATATATAGCATGCCGATCATGACAACTTGCTTAGATCCACTCAAGAGATGCATCACCAATGCGTATACACGAGCTATTTTTATTGAAGTTAGAAAGGAGATTGACGCTGTTGGTGTGGTTAACTTTGTTAGTAGACAATAGATTGACGATGGGATGTAAACTATGGAAAAGCATAGTAACCTCGGTAGACATTTCGTTATGTTATTCGAACATACATTGGTAAAAATTAGAATGTCACTGTGGCTTTTGGGAATGAAGAGGTTATCTGTGTAGGCACATTTTCTTCATCATAAAGTATGACCAGGTGATGGCCATACTAGAGTGTTTGATCCTAAAAAAGTGGACCAAAGATGCCAAAGCAATAGGTGAGTACATGGATGACATTAATGAAGCAAGTGAAAAGGGGTTCTTGTTGAGGCATGAAGCCCTTTGTGAAACATCGTGATGGATGCTTTTTGATGGGGAAAAGAAGCAAGAGTTGTTCAAGGTAGTACTCTATAGTATTCGAAGTTATGTAGGGACCTTAAGATAAGGAATACAAGGGCCCTTAATGCTAATCTGACTAACACAATAGCAGGTATGTGTAACTCGGTCATTATCAGAATAAAAGGAGACCCTTGATCAAAGAGGGTGAATGGAAAGAGATAGAGATGTACAACTTATAGGAGAACTAAGCATACTAAATATAGATGTATTGTAAGTAGGAGGGTAGTATTTGATACAGAGCCAACCGAAGAAGAAAAAGTCACAGAGATGATGACTCCAAGGTATTGGTTATTCTAATGGAATATGGGATTACTCTTTAATAATCCATAATGTTGATAATGGCATTTTCCATTAAACTACAGAGGTTTAGAGTTGTCTAGTTTAATGAATTTTGTAGTGTTGTTAGGCTTCCATTACATGGTGTCTGTACCAAGAATTAATAAATATTTGGGTTTTGTTGACTTTCCAATTGGTTTGATACATGACTAACAATAATTGGATTCATCATAGAGAGTCTTGCGCGAAGACGACTTCATACAGGGAAGCTAACAATGTTCCTCGCGAGGGAAAAGATGCTATGGGAGTTGAAGCGATAAAGGAATAAGCTATAGTGGGGACGACCGAGAGCCAGAACATGCAGATGTTTGGGAGCTTGAATAGCGATTATTGGGAGGTAAAGGTATATGCTATGTTTCAATGTGTTAGAAGACTATCCCATTTGACAATCTTTTAGCTCATGTTTAAACTCATGGTATCGTTGCTGACTTGCTCCAGGTTATGGAGATCCTAAGGTCACTGAATGCAGGTGTGGAGAAAAAGGGAAAACACCAAACTAAATTTCCATTGTGTTGCTCTGAAGAATTATTGGGTCCAGAATAATACATTTTTTTTTCTTTGATTTGGGTTAAATTGTACTCCATATGATCTTTTTTACTGGGCTAAACATTTTTTCATCTTTTGAGGTTGTTTTATTTGATGTTTGGAGTTAGAGATTAGGACATTTCTAGACTATTTGTGAAAATTATTGGCAACTTGGTCCTATGAGGCCTAATGAGGTGGCCCCATTAAGTATTAGTCTTTGGGGACTATATATTTCTTTTTCTTCTGCTGATGTACTCGCTGGATCGTGTTGGCAATGACATGATTATCCCATACTTGATGCTTTGATATGGTATGAATCTACATAGAATTCTTTGGGACTATGCGGAAGAATTGGGTTACAAACCATGAATTAAATACAACACTCAAGCCCAAGTGTTTTTGTTTATTAGGCTTGTCGTTCAAGTAACCTCATCATACATTTGATAAAAACTAAAATAATTCATAGAGGATGCAAAGCACATTTGATGTATTAACAAAATATGACTAAAATTTGAGGATCTTTTGGCAATATGTGGCACATTACTATAGGAGAAAGAAACCTAAGCATGATACATACACAGTCAAAATAGGGATAAGTAATAGTGATTAAACATAGGTTAGTGTAATCTAACCATCTACCAACATTGTGAATTTCATAAGCATGGGATGTTTAGTGAATATGATTTTATCGTTTTCGTTGTAGCAACCTAATACCAACAAAAAAAATATACATCGTCCTGTTTTCAGTTTATGTTATGCCCTGGACGATAACAGCCAAAAGATAGGTGCACTCATCCTAACTAATTACATAGTCACAAAACACTAAGTCACATGTAGAAAATATTTTGCAAAATAAAAGTTCCTATATCGTTAGGCTCTAGCTGATGATACTGATAATTGGAAAAGATTTAGGGAAGTTGATTTTGTTGGATTTGTGGGCCTTTCTAGAAGAAGCCTGAACAGCATTGTCCTAATATTCAACTGCTAGTTGACAAACTTCGGACCTCCTAGTATTGTCCTAGACATGACCAGATTAACTACTAACTGCATCCAATGTGTGTCTTTAACGACCTGTGTAAGAAGATGTTGCATTCACCCTTTATTATGGTTGTCGTGAGGTTAAGGACCTAAGAATGAATAAATAATAAGGGTCATATAATGATATAAATAAAGAGTTAAAACTGTTAAGGATGCTTATGTCATTGAGGACCTCTTGACGAGGACGAAGGCTCTAAAACACAGCTCTATCTATGTGGCAGTGTTCACTGGAGAATGAGTCATCATTAACTATAACATGAGCTGAAACAAACTCACTGGCATTGTATAAATATCACACTTAGAAGAAAAAGATTAAAGTTGACCTTTGGTCTAAATCACGAGCGAAGATGTACGCTGCCACGGTGAGTTCAGCAGCGATGAAGGTCATCCCTTTCCATGGCCTAAATTTCCCATCAAGTAACTTCTACCACAAACGGGAATGAAAATAGTATGACAACAACACCACATTAAACTTTACCATTTGATATTTATAACCATAAAAGGCTCCAAACCAGAAATACTAACCTTTGGCGTGTCTTCTGAGGTAACGAATCTATAAGTGTTAATGTCAAACAAGAATAAAGTTGATGTTCCCTTCGGCACCATTCTGTCAGAGTAGTCTCTAAGGACAACTGACTTAAAGTTGAGCCTCTTCTCTACAAAGACCATAATATTTTTCACTATGACCATCATTAAAGTAAGTCATAAAACGTGTAAAGTAGTCCTTTTGCGCTATTAAACACCTAACCTTCAACGGTTGCTCTATTTGCGTTGCCTGATTTATTGCAATCTTTTTGGGGATCTTTTTATAATCGCATTGCCTTTTCCAATGTCTTCTGAACCAACAATGAGTTGGGCATCATATGTTTCGACATTCACTTTTGGCTGGTCTTTAATTTCTTTCGTCATTTGGCATACTCCAGCCATAAAATCTCTAGTATCTTTCCATGGGTTGTGACACATTCTGATATACTTTTCAGTGTTCGATGTTGCACTCCTAGGAGGGACCGCATGGAGCTAATGTTCTCAACAAGATGCTGAAACACAAATACAAGATACAACACGTGCCCTTTAGGAAACTTTAAAAGCCATGCTATCATAATGATATCCTAGTTTGCATTTAAATAACTCACTGTTCAAACCTTGTTGAAGATGACTAGTAGAAGATCATGCTTCCCAATAAGCTCCTCAGCACGCAACTCAGGTATCTCCCTGTCACAACAAGCATTATCCATCATTGTCATCATCCCTTAATATTTAAAAATAAATATTAATAGACATTATAGAAAAATGTGCAACACTTACTGGACGTAATCCACCACCGACTAGTCCACAGACTGGATTTTCTCATCCTCACCCTTTTTGCCCATGGAACTACCTTTGTGTTTTCGCAATCTCTTTCTAGTCAGGTTGAAATGTTCCTCACCAAAGTGTCTTGCTAAGGAAGGTACTTCTTACATATTCTTGTGTTAATAGGCCTCTTTGAGTTACTAGGGCTAACTTTAAACAAGCCCATATTAGAGAGAGAATGCATTAGGAAGGATTCATTTGAAGCATAAATACTCAACAACAAAAACAAATTAAATAAATGCATCAAAATCGAGGCTACAAAAGAACAAAGTGTAACTATCTACTAATCAACAACTCATTAGTATAAACACATCAAATCGAGGCTACAAAATCAAACCAAAATGGGTTGAAAGAAAAATAACCAACCAATTGGAGGGAAAATATATTGATATCTAACTTTAAAATAAGAAAATACACCATATCATAACAACCATCCAGAATTAAAAAAAATTAATAAACTTCATATTAAGAATCGAAAACCAAAATAATTTAAACCACATGCCTCAAAGCATAAGCAAAAGTAAAGTGAAGCCATAAGCCAAAAGTAGAAGTAAAAGGGAAGCTAGAAGAAAAATGGTGGTGACAAACCTCGAAGAACAGAGGTGACAAACAGAGGCAAGGAAGCGAGCAGTGAGTAGCGAGATCCATGAGCGGCAATAGACTAAGGAAGAGAGGATTAGATGATGGTGGTGGCATAGAGAAGGAGTGAGGTGAGGTGAGCCACCCAACCTCTGACATGACGGTGTAGAGGATGGCGATGGTGGACGATCGGACGGTGTTGAGCCTAAGGACAAAAGAGCCAAGAGTGAGTGTGGTGAGGTTGGGGGCATAGTGCAGTCAAAGGTGGAGGAGAATTATGATTTTAAGTGTTAAAAAAAGTATATATATTTTTATTTATTTTGTGGATCTGAGTATATAAATGTGAAATCTACAATCCGCTCCTATTGGATTGCGGATAGGATTATATCCATGAATTGTAGATTGTATACAGATAAATGTCAAAGATCTGTGGATCATATCCGATAAATTAACACCCTAACTTAGCATTTTTTTGTTTCTAAAATACATATATGTATAAATATAATATTTATTTTGTAGATTTAGCTAATATATGCTCTTCTATATGTGCTCTTTATGTGTCCTAAGAGTACATGTTAAGATTACTAATTAAAAAAATTTGTATAGAAAAATATAATATTTAAATTTTTAATGTATATATGGTTCATTATCAAATAAAAAATTTAAATCGTCTACTAATAAAAATTCAAATCGTACATGATAATTTCTCCCTTAGTTTAATTTCTCTTTAGATTTAGGTTTTAATATTGTTTTAGTTTAGTTTTTTTTATATTTTCTTGTTCTATCCTCTTAATTCAATTAGCTTTTATTGTTAGTTTCTTGTTTTATGCTATTTTAGTTTCATGAACTCTTGTGAATCTTGGTTTTCTATTAATGCAATTTTGATGTTTTTCATCTTATTGATGCTTACTTGAGTTATTTTCATTGTTTTCTTGAGTTTAATAGTTATAGATTTCATAATTCATGCAATTTATAATGATTGTTTATATGCCTTCTAAGTGTTTGATAAAATGTCTCTTTCAATTATAGAGTATATTTTACACTTTTGGCTTGGGATTGAGGACTTAGGTAACCTTGAGTCATTCATGTCCAATATTAATTGGTGATTTAGGGTTGTTAGTTGATTTTGTTTTCACTAACGCTATTCTTTTACTAAGCTAATTCGTGAGTTGGCTAGGATTTGTGGATTAAGATCAATTATGCCTATTTGACTTACCCTCAATGTTAGGGTTGACTAAGTGGAATTAACTTTTCATAATTGCCATGTTTGTGGAATATAAGACTAATAACTTCAAAAATCTAGGGTTAAGTACGATTTTGGTCCCTAACATAGAAGCAAAAATTTATTTCGTTCCCGGATTTTTTTCGCTACAAAATGGTCCCGAAAATTTCAGTTTGTTTTAAAATCGTCCTTTTTATTAATTTTTTTATTCCAAAATTACCCCTAACTAAAAAAAAAGAAAACGTTGAATAAGGGAGAAAGGGGGAAGGGATTCGTGGGGGGGGGGGAGGGAGGAGAGTTGGTTCAGGGAAGAAGAGGGGGGAAGGGGCAAGGGCTACCACCACTGCTCGTCGTCGTTCGGTGGCTAGATCTTGTCGCTGCTCCTCTGGGCTCGGCGGAGGTGCTCGATTGCGGTGGGTTCTGGTTCGAGGCAAGAACAAGGAAAGAGTTTGGTGGTGTGCCGAGGGAGAAGAAGAGGTCGTGCTGTGACGGTGGCGCTAAGGTAGCATGAAGAAAGAAGAAGAAAAGGGTTGCGACGCTGTAATGGCGGATCAGAGCTGTGATGGCGGTTTCGGGTGGCTCGCTGGCTTCTGCTACTGCTCCCATTCTTCTTCTGCTTCTACTTCTATTATGTTGTTGATTTCTGATTATTGTTGCTTCTGGTTACTTCTACTTCTGATTGATTACATTGTTTCATTGTTGTTGTTGTTGTGTTCTGCTCCTGCTTCTGCTTGATTACATTGTTGATTCATTGTTGTTGTTGCTGTTCTGCTCTTGTTTCTATTTCTGCTCCTGCTCCTGCTTCTGCTTGATTAAATTGTTGATTCATTGTTGTTGTTGCTTCTAGTTCTGGTTCTGGTTCTACTTTTGCTTCTGCTTTTGCTTCTGCTTCTGCTTGATTTTAGGGAAGAAGGGGAATGGGCATTTTGGTCCGCCGGACGGTTTTAAAACTAAGTTAAACCTTCGGGATCATTTTGTAGCGAAAAAAAAAAATCGGGGACGAAATAAATTTTCAGCCTCTATGTTAGAGACCAAAATCATATTTAACCCAAAAATCTAACATATCCTACAATCCTAAATAACCTTCCTTGGTAGCATTTCAAGTTATCAAAATCTAACTACCTAATAGCTTACTACTTCTAACATGCACTTGTATTAACATCACTAGAATACTCTAACTAACTACCACACGATTTATGCTAACATTACTAGAATGACTAATTTATGTTTAAACAAGGAAAATTTGTTCACTAACCTCGAGGTGGATGGCGCAAGCAATATGTGCGACTCCATCTAGCCGATATAGACGATTCGAGTTGTCCTCCATGTGTTCAGCTTCCAATATTCCAAGGCTGTATTCCGATTATTTCGGATCTGGTGGTGGGGTTGGTTTGGGGTTTGTATGTTTTTGTAGTTCGAATGAATGAAATTTGATTTGTATATGTAGGGTGTGTTTGGCAAACACGTTGGGGCGGAGAGAAGCACGTTTGAGCTTCTTGAAAGCTTCACTCTTATGTTTGGCCATTTTTATCTTTGTGAACGCAGAATTGATTCTGCCTCTGAACCCACGTTTAGGAGAAGCTCAAATTTGTACCTTCTGCGTTTCACGTTTTACGTTCACGTTTAGGAGAAGCTCAAATATTTCTTTTTTACCAACCCTACCCTTCATTTTCTTCTATAAAAATGATACTAGTAACTATTATCTTCACAGTCATTCTTTGTAGTTCTTCCTACTTCTTCATAATTTTTTAGTTCCATTTTTTTTCATCAAAATCGTTCAGATTTATTTCAATCACTAACAAATTGAAATTTTTTTATTTTTATTTGATTTTATTCATATGAATTTTATTTACGTTTTATGGTATTTTTTTGTTCATATAATATATGTTGTTGGTTTTATGAAATTTTTATTATTTCTTATCTGTATAATTTTTTTCTATTCTTTGATGTACTCTATTTTTGTTTTGTATTAATTTTTTTATTTTTTATTCTGAATTTGTAAAATTTGTAATTGTAATTATTATATATTACGTTTATTATCAAAATTTTGAATAATATAAATTATGATCCTATAAAAAAATGACAAAATAAATAAAAAATTAATTATAAGTAACAATAGAGTCATAAATAATAAAAATTTATAGTCTAAAATAATACTAAATTAAAGAGTACTGACGATACTAAAAAAAATTATAGAATATTTTCTTTTTGTGTGACATTATAAAATTTATAGTACTCTCTTTTATATTTTTATTTTTTATTATATTTATTTTATTTATATGATAAATATTTTTTATAGTATTCTGATTTTGCAGGTATATAAAATTGATGTCTATTTTAGTAATTTTTCATCTAAAAGTGATTTTGAGTAGTATAATCCAAACAATATTTATTTTACTATAATCAATTTTAATACAAAGATTACCAAACATAAATCACGTTAACCCAAACTAACTTATCATCAAAATCAATTTTACAAAATCAATTTTATGCAAACTCTGGTTTGCAAACTGTAATCCAAACACACACGTAGCCATTTTTACCATAAATCGAATCCACTGGATTCAAATTGCTTGAGAGAGGTTTTACATGTAAATCGAATCTATGGGTTTCGATTTACGAAAACTACTAAATCAAAATCATTGGATTCGATTTACCATGGGCTTCTCTTTACATCTATAGATTGAATTGAATGAATTCGATTTACTAGCATATATAAATCGAATCCATTTGTATCGATTTAATATGGTCATTTAATTCGAAGTCATTAGTTTGTATTTATACGTAAAATCTATTTACATGCAATTTAAATCTTATGACTTCGGTTTAGTACGTATTAAGATAAATCAAATTTATTAAATTCAATTTATATAAAAATGTAACTTAAGATATTCAAATAACTTTTTATATTTTGAAAAATCTACTTAATATTAGAATGCTATTGGTTTATTAAAGATTTAAAATAAATTGCTCTTAAATTGACGTAAAAATAATGTACCTGAATTTTCATTTTTTATTGCAGTGGCTCTAGTATTGTTGTCATGAGCAGTGTTAGAATATAATTAGAATTAATTAGTATTATTTATTATATATGAATATTTATTATAGAAGATTACATTTTTATTATTATGATTCTTTTAATATCTATAAATATTCTTTTATATTGTATCATTCTACCCAAATTAAATAGACAACTTAATTATATTCAATAATACATAAATTCTTTTTCTGAGTCTTGTTTCTAACAAGCAGCATTGGGGTGCGGTACTCCTACGGTACTCCTACGGTACTCCTGTTGGATTCATTTCTCTTTCTTTCTCGTCTATAACTCCTCAAACCAAAGTCCTCCCTTTGCTTTCACTCTTCTTTATTTATTACTCACAGTTACAAAGGGAGAAGCTTGGACTACTCTACGGCACATACGCACAAATAAATAGACCCAAGAAGTAATAGAGACCTATTATGAGAACCAGAAGAGGAGGCCTCTCTTATCCTCCACTTCTACCCTTATCCACCATGTGTTCAAACAAAGCTCTCTCAGAAAGGTCCTCTTTCAACACACTCACACCACGCCCCAATAGAAACAGAAACAACAAAATGCCTTCTTCGCAACAACAATTTGTTATCCGTAAAAGGCACAAGACATTATCATTATTATCATCTTCCTCTTCCGACACAACAACAACAACAGTCGGAGGCTCCGAACTCTTGGAGATTTTGCCGGATGACCTTCTCCTCTCAATCCTCGCGAAACTTAGTTCGTCCTCCAATTCTCCTTCCGATTTCATCCGTGTTCTTTTGACGTATGTTCCTGAAATCTTGCTATTTTATATCTTTTTCCTTTTTGAGTCTATTTTATTATCTTTTTTCACTCTTAATTAAAAACCTTTTTCTGGGGAAATACAGGTGTAAAAGGCTGAACACGTTGGGTCTTCACTCGATGGTTCTATCAAAAGCATCCCAAAAAACATTCTCAGTCAAAGCCAGAAGCTGGTCAGAATCTTCTCACCGCTTCCTCAAACGTTGCGCTGATGCCGGAAACATCGAAGCATGCTACACTCTTGGAATGGTAACTTCAAAAAAACTGGAACCAAACACACCATAAATATTTTTGGCATAGTTAATTATATTATTTACAAAACTTTTTTCTTTTATATGCAGATTCGGTTCTACTGTTTAGAACACCGTGAGAGTGGAAGGTCGCTAATATCGAAGGCGGCGATGAGGTGTCACGCGCCGGCACTTTACTCTCTGGCCGTTTTACAGTTCAATGGGAGCGGAGCCTCGAAGGACGACAAGGACCTAAGGGGCGGTGTGGCTCTTTGCGCACGCGCCGCATTCCTCGGCCACGTCGACGCGCTGCGCGAGTTGGGTCATTGCTTGCAAGACGGTTACGGAGTTAAGCAAAACGTTATGGAAGGGCGACGGTTTCTCGTTCAAGCCAACGCGCGTGAGCTGGCGTCCGTTTGCAACAGCCTCCACGCGCGCACTAATATCACGTGGAGCATTGTGCCGAACCAGAACCCGAACTTAAATCCAAGGGTCCAGTATGCTGCAGGGTGTCCGTTGCTAAGTGATTACGGCTGTAACGTCCCGGCCCAGGAGCCACACCTTGCGAACCGGTTCATGATTGAGTGGTTTTCGAACCGGGGTGGTTCGGCCGGGCCGAATCGGAGGCTGTGTTCACATTTGGGTTGTGGAAGGCCTGAAACGAGGAAGAGAGAGTTTCGGAGATGTTCGGTTTGTGGAGTGGTTAATTATTGCTCACGCGCTTGCCAAGCACTTGACTGGAAGAGTCGGCATAAAGTGGAGTGTGCTCCTGTTGAGAGGTGGATCGACGATGACGACGGTGAAGACGGCGGTGAGGTGGCAGTGGTGGATAGTTAGGAATTTTTTTGGGGATTTTGGAGCTCCCCATTGACGGGGAATGTAACGGTAACGGAAGCCTGTCTGGAAGTTACAATGAGTATGTGAAAAGGAATAGAAAAGAAAAAGGAAAAATAGAAAATTGCGTTGGAGTATTAACTGAAATTTATTAGCTCCAGAAAAAGAAAAAAAAAAAAACAAAGATGATGGGATCACTTTTGTTTTCGTTTATTCACAGGTGTATTTCTTTGCCTTTTTTTTTAATTAAACATAGTCCTTATTTCTGTTTTCTTAGGTAATATTTGGTAACAATTTGGTAATAAAATAAATATTATGCACATAAAAAAATAATTATTAAATTAGTTATTATATATTTGTGTGTAAAATATATATTATTTAATTTATTTTTAATATGTATTATATATTTTAATATTGAACTCTAAAAAATGTTAAATGAACAAATTATACTTATTTTTAAAAAGATGAACAGGTTATAGCTAAGTTTAATCCTTTTTTTTCCATCTTATGTCACTCCTCTCTAACCTCTTCTTTCTTTAACTTAAATTTCTGATTATTAATCTTTAAACTATATGATCAACTTGGTTAATTTTTTTTTAATTAGGAGCGAAACTCTAATCCAAGTGAGAAAAAGAAAACTATGTTATTTGAGTTTTAACTCGATAGTCTTAAATATTTAATTTGATCATATAATATCAATATATGTATTTTTTTAACAAATTATAGTTAAAAATAATAGTCTTTCTATCCTCATTTAGAGGTTTCGAATTCGATTCTTTGTATACATATAATATGATCATTTAATAACAATTAAGATGCTTCTACGCTGTGGTAGAAGAATTTTTTTAACAAATTTAAGAGTTAGACATTTTTTTTAAAATATTATAAATAAAAATTTAAATAAAAATATTTTTATTTTTATTATATTAAATTTATTAATAATATATTAGGAGACAAGATTTTCTATTTAATTGTTTTAACCAATTTTTAAGGAGATTCGTTTAGGAATATAATTTTGATACACCAATATAGGAAAGAGTTTTATATAATTATAAATAAATAGTCGAATTTGTTTTCGAGAGATTCTCCAAATTAATTATCGAAAGATATTATAAATCAAATTTGTCTTTCAAAATGTTAAATTGGTCATATTTGTCTTTTTGTCACTTTTGCTGATGATGGTGTCAAACTTTGTTGGTATGGTAGGAGTACGTTAAGTGATATTATAGTACACACTTGATAATTCTAATTGGATACTAATATTTTATGAAATTAGATCAAATCAACTCCAAATTGATGAACTTCAATGCGGTCCCTTTTAATTTGAGGTTAATTTCATCTAATTGCATAAACTTATCATGTTAACCACTAATTAAGACAGTCAAGTATGTACTAGTCAATGTGGTATTATTTAAGTGTCACATAAACAAATTTTGACATTGTTAGCAAGTGACGGATCCAGAAAATTTTGATAGTGGGGGCGAAATATATATAACATGATAATAATTTTTATAATAATAATATTAAGTTTACATAAAAAATTAGGTATCAAATTATCTAGTATAAATTTGTGTATAAATATATATATATTATTTAACTTATTTTTAATATGTATTTTGTATTTCAAAATTTGTATTTTAAGATTTATTTTGTACAAATGATTATTTTATGTATACGTAGCATAATTGTTGTTATAATTATATTTTGTTATTATAAAATATGATTAGATTTCAAAATATCTAATTACAAATTAAAATACTAAAATAGTAATTTAAATAATAACATATAATTTAAAATTTAATTTTTTATATTTCGTATTTAAAAACCTTGACAATATAATCAAAATGTCTCTTTTTTTGTATATGTCGTTGAACAATAATTTAAAACTCAACTTTCATATAATTAGCTCTTGATGATATTCATAGTTGAAAAAGTTCATTCAATTAGTGTAGTTATAAAAAACTAAAGCTAATTTCAAAAGAAGAAATACAAATGGATAAATAATATTCTTTTGAGTCGATTTCTAAGAAAGAACATCAATCTTATTTAAATTTAAAAATTGATCATTATAATGGGGTAAAAAACCCAAATAAACCAAGCTGAAAAGTTTATTATCCAAATCAGCCAAAACAAAAATTATTTCAGCAATCTACCAATGGCCATTTATATATAATTCGAATCAATATGATTCGAACTACAAATACATGTAATTCGAAATAACTTGCTTCGAATTACGTTTAAATGAATATGCATGTAATTCGAATCAAGTAAATTCGAATTAGAGAAGAGTAAATCGAATTGACTCGATTCGAATTAGTAGGCTCATGTGACTCTATGGAGTTCGAATCATATTGATTCGAATTATTCAATGTTGGTGACACTAGGTAGTTCGAATTAAGTTGATTCGAATTACTAGTGAGTTGCCTATATAATGCTACGTTAGTTGGATATATATCAAATTTTTTTTTCACATTCTTACTTGGATAGTTGGATATATATCTTATAGTTGATACAAAAGATATTTACTGTATAATTTTATTTTTCTAAAAATATTATATATACACAATTTTAGAAATATTTAAAAAATATTATTAAAATTAAAATGATATTTTTTATTATTTGAAAATAAAATTAAAAATTAAAAATTAAAAATTAGGAATTAATATTGCTAGGTAGCCAGTAGTTGTGGTGGCAAATTTGTACCCTAACAAAAATATTAGGGATTAATATTGTTAGGTAGACAAAAAAAAACAGCCAAAACTTATCTTATTTAGCATTAATTATATAAATTTAGTTACAGAATATTAATTCCTAATTTTTAATTTTTAATTTTATTGTCAAATAATAAAAAATATAATTTTAATTTTAATAATACTTTTTAAATATTTCTAAAATTGTGTAATCATCAAAATATATATATATATATATATATATATATATATAAAATATTTTTAGAAAAATAAAATTATACAGTAAATATCTTTTGTATCAACTATAAGATATATATCCAACTATCCAAGTAAGAATGTGAAAAAAAAATTTTGATATATATCCAACTAACGTAGCATTATATAGGCAACTCACTAGTAATTCGAATCAACTTAATTCGAACTACCTAGTGTCACTAATATTGAATAATTCGAATCAATATGATTCGAACTCCATAGAGTCACGTGAGCCTACTAATTCGAATCGAGTCAATTCGATTTACTCTTCTCTAATTCGAATCTACTTGATTCGAATTACATGCATATCCATTCAAACGTAATTCGAAGCTAATTGTTTCGAATTACATGCATTTGTAGTTCGAATCAATATGATTCGAATTATATTTAAATGGTCATTGGTGGATTGCTGAAAAAATTTTTGTTTTGGCTGATTTGGGTAATAAACTTCTCGGCTTGGTTTATTTGAGTTTTTTACCCTTATAATGGACATCTAGTATGAAATACTCAAATTGACTATTAAGTGTCGAAAGTTGAATAAAAAATTATTGTGGGGTCAAATTTAATAATTTAGTTGAGGCAAATAAATATTATTATTATATACTACTCAATAAAATTTTAAATTGTAGTGGGGACGCTTGCCCCCACACCCCCAAGAATAGATCCGTCCCTGAATAAAATAGAAACGAAAGTAACGAAAGAACTAATATGACTAATTTAAAATCTTTGAGGACAAATTTAATTAAAAAAATCTTTTAAAAACTTATTTAAAAAATAAGTGATCTTTTAGAGACGAATTTGATTGTTTACTCATATAATTATCTAATTAAATTTATATGTTTATATGATTTTTGAAGTAATAGATTTAAAAATTAATTACTTTTGTTAATGCAATGATATAAGATTTATTGTCAATAAGTATAAATTTTTTTTACACGGAAAATATATGAAAATTAAATTTCTTTTTAAATTTTTTTTAGCAGAAGAGCTAAAACTTCTATTAATAAAATAGTTAAATGACAGTTAAAAATCACAAAAAAAAAGCGTAAGATTTATAGCTAATAAAGGAGATAAATATCCACTACGAGAAACTATTATTTGATAGAAGATGCAATATTGGATTCCAAAAATTTTAATGAGTAGAAACATAGACAAACCCAAATCTTTTTCATTTCTAAATCTATACATGTGTTTTACAGTAGAATAGATTTTTTTTCTAGTTCGAATAAATCTGAATATTTCTCAAATTTACAAACGCTTCTAAAAACAAAAAACTCTCCTCATAAGATATTCTTTTTAAACTGGTAAAATTCGTACTACCAAAATTATAACACTTATAAAAGAGAACCATTATCACCACAAAATGGATTACGATAAAAAGAAAGAAAGAAATCACAAGGGTTATTTTGAGCTAGAACTAAAAATCAGAAAAAAAAAATTAAAACTAAAATCTAACAAAACAAAAAATAAAAACCAAACCAAGAACAGAAGAAATAGGAGAGGTGGGAGAATATGAGCAACAAGGATACAATGAGGGGGAGAGAAAAAGAGGCGGAAGGAACTAAAAGTGATGTATGTGGAAGAGACAATGGATGGAGTGGCATAGTAGCAGTAGTGGGAGCCAAGGACGACAGGGGACATGACAGTGATGGAGTTAAGGCTAGTGACAAGCGAAGAGAAAAGGGTAGCGAAGAAAAGGGAAGGGATGGCATTGGAAAAGCTATGGGTAAAGGTGGGAGTGGAAGGGAAGAAGGAGGGAAAAAGGGAGCGGATAGTGAAGGGGGGAGGGGATGAGAAAAAATAATTTTAATATGAATAAAAAATATTAGAGACAACGTTGAATGTAATTAAATATTAAAAGTACTTTTAAAAAGAAATAACAATCATTAGAAACAAGAAACAAAAAAATGTACTCTACTTATTTTAAATAATTAATTGTATTGTCAGTAAAAATATTTAATTTTAAGTTTAATATTTGAAATCATCTAAATGAATAATTTCGATGAGTTAATACTCAATTTGATTCCTGAACATATATGCGAGCATCAATTTAGTTTCTGAAATTTCAGTTGTTTATATTTAGTCTCTAAACTTTACAAACATGACATATATCAGTCGAATTTTTTTATTATAAAATAAAAATTTTTATTTCTCAAGAAAAAATTATTAAAACTTTAATTTTCGAACCTCCCAACGAACCTTGTTATTTTCCTAAGGTTCGCCGTACCCCGGCGAACTTCAAGTGTTGGTGAATTTCACATTGAGTTCGCCCAAGTATAAAAACCGATGGGAAACCACTTTATTTTTCACATTTCACTTTTACGTTTTTCACTCTCATCCCTGCTTCTCTTGTGAAGCTTATTTCTTTGGGTATTGTTGAAGTTTTTGATCTCTTCGGTTCGTCAGTTTTAGGTAATTCTGTTCTTTTGTTTTTTTTTTCTATTTGATTTGTTGTTGTTTATTATTTTAACATATTTCTTTAGTTAGTTAAATTAAGTTATTAGTTAAATATTAATTAGTTTGATAATTAGATTATACATTTAGTTTACATGACCATGTATGTGTTGTGAGTTTAGAATATGTGAAACGATCATGTAGTTATGAATAGATGTTAGTTAAAAAAAATTATTTTAATTATTGTTTCGTTTGAATTAATTATGGTTAATTTTTCTGTTTTTTTATTTTTCTTTTTATTTGATTATTGCCAAATGTGGTTGGTAATAATTTAGTTAATTTTAAATTAAGTTATTTTATTTAGATTATTGTTTAAATTCAACTAATTATGTTATTTAGATTATTGTTGGGGGACGAGGATACCCTTTATAGACTGGATCAGGTTGACCATATAATAGGAAGACTTGGCCAAATCGTACACTTTATAACTCATATCTTTTATATGTTTGAAATTTGAATTTGTGATATTACTTGTTGACTCCTGTTTTTTTTTTATTGATTTATTTTGTTTGGTAAGCGCTTCGGATCTTGTGTACTAGAAGAAATTTATTGGGACGTTCGTCTGAGTAGATTAGGTCACATCTTAGACAAGCATGATTTGAACATGTTGTATACATGTTAGAGTGGGAGCATGACTGACCATTGGTCTCAGCTTTGATCGAGAGATGGCGACCTGAATCTCACATGTTTCACCTGCCATGTGCGGAGATGACTATTACCCTGCATGACGTGGCGAACCAGTTGAGACTCAACATTGATGGAGATCCAGTCAGTGACTACATCAGTGAATGGGAGTAGTCCCATCAGGGACGGTCTATTGAGGACTTATGTCAGCAGCTACTAGGTGTTGTTCTGGACCCCGATGATAGACAGTCACAGACCAAGTGGATTGTCAAGCTTGCTTGGTTTCAGAATACTGTTTGTGGGGAGTTGGAGGATCACCCGACGGAGAAATGCCTGCTGCATTATACCAAAGGATATATCATGCAGATGATTGGAGAAATTTTGTTTCCGGATGTAACACTCTAACTTTTAGCACCTCATGATCACACTAAAAATCCGGGCATCACCTACCTCTACTCCTTTAATTTCATACTATATTTATTTAATATTGAGCCTTTGTGAATACGAACCGAAACTTTTAATTAAGAAAACGAAGATTCTTTATTTTAAATTACTTAATCACAAAAGTATATATATTCACATAGCTCTATATACATAGACTTAGTCAAAGAACCTCAATTACAAGTCCAACCCCTCTAAAAACCAAAATATTAAACGACGAGGGGAAAATAAATTCTAACAACTCAACTCGTGAAAATAATCTTCTATGCTCCTGTAGCTCCACACTAAACCTTCGCACCTGTAGCTGAAAGGGGTGAAAATATGGGGTAAGAATTGGAGAGTTCTTAGTAGGGTCAGGATTAGAAGTTAAGTTCATTTTATTATATTCTCAGTCAATAACAACAGTCAACAAAGTATAATCCAACTCAATAATTACAGAACATAGAATCCAATCACAAGCACACACAATCATAGAAAATTCAATCACAAACAAATATGTGCAAACAACTATGATGCATGTCTAGTCCTATACAGGCCATGAGCTCATGTGTCGATTTGTTGCTCGATTCCCGACACTGGTCCTGAGATAAGCGTTTTGTATCGCTGTCCTTTTAAGTTAAAATTTATTAAGTTTTATTATATTTCAGTGCAAAAATCCTCTTTGAATGCTACTTTGAGTTGTTTTAGTGTTTTTATGATTTCAGGTAAAATTCGGATCAGTTAGACAGAGTTTGGAGTAAAAAGAGAAGAGTCGAAGCCCACCCTTTGGGTGCTAAACGCCAAGCTGGCATTTAGCGCCAACACTCAGAAACGCCAAGGGAGCTTGCTACCTCTTTGGGCGCTAAACGCTCAGCTGGCGTTTAGCACCAGGCAGTCTGAACCGAATCCACCCTCTTGGAGTATCTCTAGTTGGATTTAGCCTTTATTAGTTATCTTATCTTTAATTTTATAATTTTTATTTACAAACAATATCTTTTAGTTTTAGGATTTATTATTTTATTTTATTTGCAAATCAAATTAGGTTAGATATAAAAGAGAAAAGATTAACCTTTTAGGGGAATCTTCTTACTTTTCGCACATTTCACTTTTCAGAACCCTTGTTTTCTCTGTAAGTCATGAGCCACTAAACCTCCTTGGTTAAGGTAGGAGTTCTGTTTATTTCTATGGATTAAGACTATTCTTCTTCTATTTTAATTAATGTAATGATTCAATTTCAAAGATTACTTTCGTTCTTGATTTTATGAATCTGAGTGGAATAAGAGTATGACCCTTATTCTAGATGCGTTCTTGTGACCATTGGGAGAGGTTAATCACCTGAACACAGCTTGAAAGTAAATTCCTCCTAAATTGCTAATTACTTGAACTAATCTGAATACGTGACATATAATCCATTTAGCTTTGGCTAATTAGGGTTTTTGCAGCCATAAACTAGATATGAACTTAACCCTCTAATCGAAATCAAGTGACCAAGAGATTGGCGGTTGATGAAGATTAGAGGAGACTAAATCACCAAGAGATTAAGGTTTAGTCAATTACAGTTTGCCATGAAATGAATCTTACATGATTAAAATAGTTGGTAAGAAAACTTAATCCGAACAAGTAAACATCTCCAATATCTTAACTATTTCTCTCATTGATCTCTACACCAAACTCACTATTTGCTTTCTTTACTCTTGCTTCGAGAAGCTTCTGTGCTGTCCGGTGCTTACCAAAGCACCGCCTATACAGGATCAACTGGATTAGCTGCAATCTATTATTTCTGAAAAGGGATAGGCACAGTGTGGGAGCAAGGAGTGGTTAATGGAAGGACCATAAAATATATATATAAACATTAAGCCCTCGGCCAAACGAGTATTTTACGGAGTACCGACAAGGAATTCCATTAATAACTGGCCGTTTTGTGTTTAATGCTTTTAAAACCTACAAAACCAACTTTTCTTGTTCGCCTGACTAAGCCAATCAATTGACCATTGTTGCTCAGTTCCTTAGTCCTCGTGGAATCGACCCTCACTTACCTGAGGTATTACTTGGACGACTCAGTGCACTTGCCGGTTCAATTGTGGATATTCCAAAAATTCGCACCACAGAGTCATCATCAAGTAGTGACAAAACAAAGCTAATAAACCAAGAACGGATTTGAGCACTGAGCAGAGCAATCATTACCTTTGCTAAGTGAGGTAGTGAGCAGATTTTGAGGAAGAGCAGTTGAATGTGACCACGACGATGGCGACCTGGCGATGACCACGACAATGGACCACATGCGAAGAGCGGCAGAACAGGGCCCGTGGACGCTGGCGATTGGAGAATCTGGGTTGGAGGCTTCGAGAACAATGAAACGAACTGTGAGGGGTTTGAGGCTTCGAGGAATGAGCACGACGGATGATTCAATAGACGACGATAAGGGACGACGGGCAAAGTGCGACTGAGCAGCATGATGGGTTGGAGCACGACGACTCGACAAACACGATGAAGAAGCTAGCGACTGATGAATGAGTAGAGGGACTGGAGCACACGAACAGACAAAGATCTTGAACAGACAAAGAACCTGTGTCTGAAAATTATTTTTTAAGATCTTCCAGGAAAATATTCTTCAATTTTGAGAAACTGAGAATGATGAGGGAGAAAAGTTCGACCAAACCTATGCTTGAAATTTTTTTAAAAAATAACTAAACACGTTGTTTTTGAAAAACCAGTCGAATATTGGTTTAGTTCAACCGGTTTCTCGATCAATTCAACAGTTTTTAAGAAGCTTTTGATTTAACAGTTTTATTTAATAAACCGAACTGTAATTGTCTCTTATTCCCGGTCCAACCGATTCAGTCTAATTTTTAGAACTATAATTTACAATATGTTTTACCAATGATTATTTACAGGAGTCACTTAAACTAATAATATAGACCGCTTAAATTAATAACTTGGATGGTTAAAAAATGTTTAGAAATATTTAAATTGTGAAGTGAAAATCCTCTTTCAAACAAATAGTGAGGGATTAAAAAACACATTTACTCTTAAATTTTGTAATTATATCTTTAATAATTAATATTTTAAAAAAATACACATTAATTTTAAAATATTTTTATTTTAAAATATTTTATAATTTATTCTACATTAAATTAAAAAAGAACATTTCAAAGCAAAGAAGTATTTTTCAAAAGCGTATAAATTTATAAAATAATATATAAATAAAAAGTTTAATATTAGTAGATTCTTTAGTAAATTTAGACAATAAAACACATAATAGTAAGTCAACAACTCTTATTATATAGTTATTGGACAATTAAATTTTCCCATTCGTATTAAGAACACAAAAATATACAGCAAAAAGTCAAATTCATTCAAAGTTGCAGTGGCACACAAGATTAATGCTGTCAGAAAATGTAGGACAAGTCTACTTATTACTCTTCGGCAGCATTAGGGCACTACGATAATGGCGTGTCTGTTGGTGTGCGAGTGTTTTTGTTAATTGTTTGAGTGGACACTACACTTGGAAAAAGATTCATGACTGAGAATTCTGTTTAACTCAGCAACAAGTTATTGAAATTCTTGTAGGACCTCTAAAGAGTGAGAATATAAAAACTAGGGGTATTCATTATTTGATCCCGCCTGAAATTTGGTCGAGACTCAAGATATATTTTATCGAGCTTAAGTTTGTTATTTTTATCATTTTTAGGTCGGGTTTAAATTATATTTTGGAATACAGATTCGGTCTAAAATTATTTTTTATAATAAAAATATATATTTTAGAATAAAATTAATAATATTATATTATATTTTTATATTTTAATTAATATTTTTATATTATAAGATTTTTTATTTTAATAAATAAAATAATTATAATAATTACTAAAATAAATAATTTAAAAAATATTTACTGAAATAAATATTTTTCACTTATTTCGTTTATACTAAACGAGATAATTTTGTAGGTATTTCGTTTACCGTGTAAAAAAGATATGTGTAGTTTTTTAATTTTCATATTTCGTTTACACTATAAACGAGATATATGTATTTATAAATAATTAAATATAATTTTTGAAAATAATAAATAATATTAATGATTTAAATTGAATCAAACTCTTAAAAATGGAATGTTTCAAATAATAAAAAGAGTAAACTACAATTTCTACCCACGAAAGTTGAAGACGCTCACATATCTACCCATAGAAAAAGGAAATTACCATTTGTACCCATGAAATATGGATTTCGCATAACAAAATTATCCAAACACTAAAAAATTACCTAAAATCCCTAAATTACCCTTATCTTCACTACCACACCACCTCTTTCACCCAATCACCTTTCTAACCCTAACTCTCTTCACCCAGCCACCACCCCTCTTTCCCTTTCTAATCTCAAATTTCACCACCATCCCCTTCACCCAGCCACCACCCCCTTTTCCTCCAAAACTCACACACAGAGACATTACACACACACCCCCACCCGAGGAAGAAGAAGAGAAAAGGAGGGGGAGGGAGACCGCACTAGCAATGTGGGGACTCGCTGCCGCTATCGCATCATCATTGCCGTTGTTGAGGGAGCCCAAAGAGGAGATGCGAGCCCAAGAAAAGGGGGAGCTGTCGCCGCCATTGATTGAGTCCGTCGCTGTCGTTGTCGCTGGTCTGGAAAGAAGAGAGCGCGCAAGAGATCGGAGAAGGAGGAGAGGGCAACGGCGCCGGTGGGTGTCACTGCCACCATCGTCGTCGACGCTGTTCAGTGAGGGAGGAAGAACCGTTTTTTTCTCTTTGCATTTTCTATTGTTGTTGTTGTTGTTGTTGCTGCTGCTGCTGCTTTATGTGAAGAAGATGATGATGGAGGTATAGTGGTGGTAGTGGTGATGGTAGTGATAAAAGAGATGAGATGGTGGTGGGATTTGAGATTAGAAAGGAAAAGGGGGGGTGGTGGCTGGGTGAAGAGGGTTAGGGTTAGAAAAGTGATTGGGTGAAGGAGGTGGTGTGGTGGTGAAGATAAGGGTAATTTAAGAATTTTAGGTAATTTTTTAGTGTTTGGATAATTTTGTTATACGAAATCCATATTTCATGGGTACAAATGGTAATTTCCTTTTTCTATGGGTAAATATGTCAGCGTTTTCAACTTTCGTGGGTAGAAATGGTAGTTTACTCTAATAAAAAAGATGGATGGTTTTAAATAATAAGAAATATAAGCAATCTATTTTAAATAATAGAAAAGATGAATTGTCTGACTGCCCACTAATAACACGTTTACTTTGTTAATCATTGAAATAAGTGAAAATACACATAAGTGTGCACAGTTAAACTACCCACTATTAATACGATTATTTTTTTAACTACCCATTATTAATATTATTGCTTCTTCCATTTACTTACTTTCATCCATTGACGATTTTTTATTAGGATTTATATAAAAATTTCGGTTGTTGTGTGGGTGTACATAAAAATTTAAAATATAATTTAAATAACCTTGTCCCAAAAAAAACTTGATGGAGATGAATTAATTGGTTGGATGATTCCCATTAATGAATAAGAGTCAATCATCGAAAGAAAGATAACTGTGTTAACAGTGGACAATTTAACGGTGCACTTATGTGCTTTCAAAGTAAACATGTTAACGTGTTTATTTTAAATGGACCGTCCATCTTCTCTATTATTTAAAATGTACTGTTTATAGTTTCTATTATTTAAAATTGTCCATATTTCCTATTATTTGAAACGTTCAATTTTTAAGAATTTGGTCTAATTTAAATTATTAATATTTTTTATTATTTTTAAAAATATATTTAATTATTTATAAATACATATATCTCGTTTACAGTGTAAATGAGATAAGAGAGGAATATTTATTTCGGTAAATATTTTTTAAATTATTTATTTCAATAATTATTATAATTATTTTATTTATTAAAATAAAAAATCCTTATATTATATGATATTATGTTTGTTTTAATTTATTTTAATATAAATATAATATAATATTTGTTAAATTTAATTTTTAAAAATATAATTTTATTACTTCAATGTATAAAATATATAAATTTGTATATACTAATCTTATATTGGGTAGAAAGTTTAATCCGATTTATTTTCGATCATTTTTGGATTGGATTAAATTAGATTTAGTGACCTTTTAGTATAGATCCGGATCTAATAATTAAACACACTCTGATCCTATCCATAAATATCTTTAATTAAAACTATAATTTTAAGGAATTAGCTATTATATATTTTAAAGATACATGTTTAATTTATTATTAATAAAAAGTTCCAAAATTTTTATTTTAATAAATACATAACAATCGTATTGAAAATTCAACTTTACATTTTTTTTGTAATATTTTAGTTAATAATTTTGATTTATACTCCTAACATATATGTTAACTAAATTTTAAGTTTAAATGCATAATATTTAGGAGACATCTAAGGTCACTACAGATTTGATTTTAGTTTAATTTTATTTTAAATTCCACCAAATATTATAAATATTTAGAAGATCATATATTATAAAAATTGATTTGAGATTCAATATAAAATTTGTTATTCTGATCTAATGCTTAAGTTTATTTTAAAATAAGCTTTAATATTATACTAAATTTTGATCAATATCTAAAAAATATATAAACTTTTGTTGACAAGAAAAAAATTTTTATATTTAAAAAATATTCTTTATATAATTAATAAAATTAGATTAATTTGTTGAAGACAATTTTTTTCATCAATCTGAAATAAGATAAAGTTGATTTATCCTGCGTGACAAAATAAATGAGCTTAATTTACATAAAAAATAATAAAAAATATACAGACTTTAAAATTTTATTTTGTAAAATATCCAAGTAAAATCATTCTTTTTTTATTATGTAAATTTAATGTTATAAACTTATAATGGAAAAAAAAATGGTGGGAACAGTTTCGCCTGTCACAATGTACGGACCAAGCTAACCAACCATTCTTTGCTTAGGAGGGAAAATTTGAGCATTGGTATTTGGTAATTGGTAATTTATTAGGATGACAATATATGCCCTTTGATTTGCCAACTTTTAACCAAGAACTCAGCCAACTAACTTATTAAATAAAATATATTCATAACATAATGCTATTTCTGAAAGCATATTGCCTCTCTCGCATAACTTACTACACTTCTTCTCGACATATGCTAATGTATATTTCTATACCAGACGGAATTATTACCACTTTTTTCTAAAATTTTTCTCAACCATCACATTAAGGCTATTTTTTTATATGAAGATTGTATGCGTTGTGTCTTATTATGAAATTTGAGTGTGTTAGACCGTAATATAGCGGTTACATTTTAAAATTTATGTAAAAGAAATTGGACTATTTAATTTTTTTATTGGTTAGTACACAAATTGAACTATTTAATTTATGTGAGGAAGAAATTTTAAAACTGTATGAAATTAATCAGATCATTCGATTTAAGTATTTTTTAAATTTTTTTAAATTTTTTATTTTGTGAGAGAGCAAATTGGACCATCCCATTTGTCTTTAAAAAATTATTTTAACGCTTAAATAAAAATTGGACTAATCGATTTGTATGGCTATATATCTACCATTCGTACTCCAATTGTCAAATCTCTCTTTTTCTTCTTCCCTCAGTTCTAGAGAACTCTCCTCCTTATTGTATTTTTCTTTGTGTTTCAAATATTTTTTTATGTGAAAAAAAAAATAGATGATAGAATTGTGCTAAAAGAATATTATTATGGTTAGATTTTGTTACCAACATCTAAAGAAGTAAAATTTGTATGTGAAAATTTATTAGATATTGTTATTCCATTCACTCTCATTTGAAGAATTAAAAGGTGTGATTTGTGAGAAGATTGGTTCTTAAATGTCAAGGAGAATGTCATGTATTTTATACAAGTATCCTATATCGGTATTCGATGGATTTGTTCAATTTTAAACCAATTATGTAACTGATGAAGTGAGAACGCAAGAGATGTTTTCAATGTATATTGAAAGTCGCTCTCAGACGATGTCGTTTATTGAGTTGTATATTGAGTTCGAACAATCTAAAGCCGGCCAAAATATTGAATGAGAAGATTACAATAGTGACAGTGAGGAAGAGTTTAAAAGCAACTACGAGGTCGTTGGTCCAGATGGAGACAAAGATCAAGCTGACGATACTGTGGAGGTAGATGTGGCAGAAGTGGCAAATGCACTAGCAAACCAACATCTGTTTGAGGAGCCATTTTTCGTACACACATTGGATTTGGAGGTCATGTATGCACCAGAATTTCTTGGATATATAAATGCAGGTACGTAATTTGGATATTTGTGCGAGAGATTAGAATTTTGTTATTTTATATTATTGATCGATTAATTAATTATGTGACATGTGAAAATATAATTAATTAGGGTGAATTCTACCCAACCCCCTCTAAAATAATATGTAAGTTACCCTTCATTATGTGTCAAATTTTAATTGGTCATCATCTTAACCATAATTAGATTATTTTGTAATTTATTATTTGAGATGGGTAATGATATAATTTCTTAAAATATCAAAACCCCACTTCCGTTCATTGACGTACCTTTCCACTCCTTCATTCTTTCTTCATTGCTTAACTTCCGTCCTTCCAAGCATCGCCGTCGTGACAAGAAACACCAACATCGTCGTCATCATCTCTTAACATCGTCGTTAAATTTTCGTCGTAACTTTGCCGTCCTTTCCAATATAGCCACTGCTGACCTTATCGCTATCTCCTATCCTCTCATTCAATCCCTCTTCCTCCGGTGGATCACTCCTTATCAACATAATTAATGGTTAGTTTGGTAATTAAATTTTTTATTAAAAAAATATATCTTTATTTAATTACATGATAGAACATATATTCATATGTAAAATATAATATAATATAATAAATCTATTCAGAATATTTAAAAGTATAATTAAAATTAGGAACATACAAATATAATAATAAAATTTATATTTTAAACAAATAAACATATCTTTTATTATACATAAATTATTTAAAAAAAAATAAATAGTTAATATTAATAACATAAGTTTAAAATGATAAAATCTAATTTTTTTATAAGTATTTTTTATAGTATTTTTATTTTTTTAAATTTTAATTTATTAGTACTTTATTATTTACTTAATAATTAAACAAATTATTTTCATGAAAAATTATTTTTTATATTATTTTAAAGAAGAGACCAATATAACAGTTTAAAAAGTAACGTAAAAATAATATTTTAAATAAATAGTAGTTAATATTAAAATTTTTAAATGCAAAAATAAATTGTATAGATATTTAAAAGATAAATATGAAATATATGTCTAAAATAAATAAAACAGACAAAAATAATTCTCTATTTCTCAAGAGTACTTCTATTTATATATTTTATTTATTTTAGGTATATATTTTATATTTATCTGTTAAATATTTATATAATTTATTTTTATATTTAAAAATTTTAATATTAAATATTTTTATTTAAAATATTATTTTTACATAATTTTTTAAACTGTTATATTGGTCTCTTTTTTAAGATAATACAAAAATTATTTTTTTTATAAAAATAATTTATTTAATCATTAATTAAATAATAAAGTACTAATAAATTAAAAATTAAAAGAATAAAATATTATAAAAAATACGTAAAAAAGTTAAATTTTATCATTTTAAATTTTTGTTATTAATTTTAACAATTTATTCAATTTTTTAAATAATTTATGTATGATAAAGCATATGTTTACTTGTTTAGAGTACAAATTTTACTATTATATTTATATGTTCATGATTTTAATTATATTTTTAGTATCTTAAATAGATTTATTTTATTATATTATATTTTACATATGAATGTGCTTCAATTAACGAAAATGAGATTTTTATATTTTAAAAAATTATACCATTATCCATCTCAAATAATAAATTATAAAATAACCTAATTATGGTTAAGATAATGACCAATTAAAATTTGGCACATCATGAAGGATAACTTACATATTATTTTAGAGGGGGTTGGGTAACATTCACCATTAATTAGAATTTTTTTATACATTTATTTAGTTAAACTTAAGATAATAACCTTATGTAATTATTTATTTATTTGGTTAAATTTAATTAGCATTTATTTATATATTTATTTAGTTAAAATTGAGATAATTACTTGATTAGGAATAAATATATGTATATATTTACATTAATTTAGTGAATATTTATTTTTGATGTGTATGAATTTAATATAAATTTATAATAATTTATTTATGATTTATAATTTATAGATAGATTTCATTTATTTAATATTTATTTATTAAATTTTTATCACATGGTGTTGTTGTAGCAGAACTTTTTGTTGTGGCAGAAGGTGAATCTGCCGTAAGAATGGAATTTAGTTCTAGAAAAGCTAACATTATGGCGATGAAAGATTATACCATTCACAAAAGTGTAGATTATCGGGTGTATGAGTCAGAACCATTGACATTTTATGTCAAGTGTACACAGTATGGATCAGGTTGTGATTAGCTGATAACGGTTAGCATGATCCGTAGAAAGCACTGTTGGGTTATAAGGAGGTATAATGGTAGTCACACTTGTACCATAGCTACCATTTCTTAGGACCATTCGAAGTTGGATTCCAATACAATTAGACCAACACCGTAAGCCTCCCACACAAAATGGATGTAAAACCCAGGTAATTAGTAAATAATTAACTAATAAATTAATTATTATTCAAAAGAATTAGAAAATTAATTTTGATAAGTTAGAAGAGTAAAAATAATTAAAATATAAATTCCGACACTAATTTTAAAGGTTTTGGCCTAAAATTGGGCCAACGGATCGAACCGGTTAGACCGGGCCCAAACCGGATCCAAGGCCCAACATATAAAACCAACAACTCAGCCTTCCCTCCCTCAAACATAAGGGGATCACGCTAAAACTTTGGGGAAAGGGAAAAAAACAAGAACCCTAACCCACTCTTGATTTCAATCTTTAATATCTTTCAATTCGGAGCTTCGATCGCTGCACCATTTGCACCACGAATCACTGCGTCGAGCTCTACAAAATCCACCAAACAAAGTGGTAAGTACCTTGCTATTTCTTACTCAGCCTTCCTACTTACGATTTTGAAACTTTGGATTTTGATTTTGAGAGACTATGTGATTTTGGTGTTTTAGGATTGTATTAGCTTTGGGAACTTGCTGGGTCTTGTCCCAAACGAACGTGGATAAGGTGGGGAACTACTAACTCTTGTGAGTCATTGATAATTTTGAATTCTATGTTGATTTTGACTGATATTGTTTGGTATTAGATTAAATTATATGTGTTGGGATCTAATTGATGGTATTGAAAGCTTGAGATTGAACATTGAGAGCTGAGTTAGTGATTGGTGAGAAATTAGAGCTTTGAAGCTTATGAAATGTAGGAATTTTTAGGTGACCGAGCATTAGGGAGGAATCGGCCAAGGTATGATTTTGTATTCTCGTAGATAATGTGTAATGTAATGTGAAAACTTAGGTTAGTTAACCATAGGATACGTTGAACTATGTGAACTTGTTAAGGCTAAATGATTTTGGGTGATGAGGTCGAGTTTATGATGAGAATATGTTGATTGTTGATGGTTGTGATGATTGGTGATGACAATAAATTGTATTGTGTTGATTATGGATTATTTGGAATGAAATTGATAAAATTGAGATTTGGTATGTTGTGGAAGGGATATGTAACTGTTTTGTACATAGTTAGTATTGTTTTGGGGGTGTGAAATATTGGTTTGAATTGAGGTTTCGGTAAGAATAGAAGTTTGGTGAGTTTAGTGAAAACTTGATTTTTGACCAACTTTGGCGGGTCATAACTTGGCTTCTGAACCCTCAAATTTTGTCAAACTTATTTCAAATAAAAATTGGATCCGTGAAGTTTATGCCGTTCGAAGAACAAATTAAAAATAATTTTTAACGAAAAAGTTATGCGCGTTAGAAATTTAGTGTGCAAAAGTGATTTCTGGAGACTTAGCAGCTTTTCGGGAAAATGCAGGCTTGTATACGCAAGAATTCTTTCTATTTCAACACATTCGCATACGCGAGTTTGGCAAATTTTCAAATCATGCATACGAATAATGCATGTGTACGCGAGAATGCCCAGTTTTCAACGCATGCGTACGCGACGATGTGAATGCATGCGCAAACCACCCCCTCCGTTTTGGACACCTGCGTATGCGGGAGGTGCTCACATACGCGAGTTTGGCAGAGTTACATCCATGCGTACGCATGGGATAGCATGTGTACGCATGACCACCCTATTTTGAAAAAGTTGTATTTTGTGATTTAAACATGTTTTCTAACTTCTAAACTTCTATAGTTACCTTCTAAAGTCCCAAATTTAGTTTCTAATCATAGGAAAAGGGGTAAACCTAAAGAGGGGAGTAACTTGGTAGTGAAGGAAGATGGTGAAGTGATTATTTGTGTTTGAGAAGTACAGAGATATTGAATGTGGTATGAGATTGAATCTGATTGAAAAAAAGACCTCGGGTAAAAGGCACTGGTGTTGCCCACTTGCTCCGGATAAGAGATGAGGATGATTATGATTGAAAAGTGTGACAAGTACTATATCCCTGATAGACAGTGATCGTGACTATGATGAGGTGGTTGAGGAATGATCATGTTAAGTTGTGATTCTGCTTGTGAGATTAGTTGTGTATAACTTGTTCCGCTATTGTTGCATCGTTTTCTCTGTGTTGTAAAGTGTGTCGGGCACTATATCCCAAGAATGTGTGAGCACTTTACCTTGGGAAGTGTGTCGGACACTATACCCCATGAGTGTGGCGGACGTTATATTCCAAGAGTGTAGCGGACGCTATATCCCAAGAGTGTGAGACCACTTTATCCCAGGAAATGCGGAAGACACTGTATCCCATGAGTGTGGCGGGCACTATATCCCAAGAGTGAGGATGTATGTCAAAGAGATGATATCCAAGTTAGGTACCGGGTGTGTTGGATTCTGGCAAAGTAACTGATACGTGAGCCCACGGCTAGTAGAATAGGCATACATCATGTGCATTTGTATGATTTGTTTGAGTGTGAATTATTTTGGTTTGACTAATTCCTTATCTGTGATTAATTGCTATCTGAGCTATTTACTGTAACTGCTATCTATACATGTGCTTTGCTTGTCTGTTTTTTGTTTGCAACTGAGATATCCCTCATGCTGGTGGAGGTGACGCTGAGGGTTGTTCCACCTGGTACTTCGGAGGTTAGGAGAGGAGACTAGAATTGAAGAGTTAGGATCCCTGAATAGATTACCGAAAACTTATGGTTGAGTATAATCTTTAAGTTTAATTTTTTGAGTGTCGGAGTTCTAGGAATGTCTCTGACTTTTCCTGGACCTTATATATTATTTATGTGGGCACCTCTACCATGTTGAGAATCCTCGGTTCTCATTCCATACATATATTGTTGTTTTTTAGATGCAGGTCGGGAAGCACCACACTGAGCATTTTGGAGACCTTCTAGAAGCAAAGAGCTATATTTTGGGTTTAGCACTAAGTTTTTGCTTGCATATATATGTACATAGTTGTTCTCCGCACTTTGTATTTTAAAGTTTGTCCTCTTAGAGGTCGAATTGGAGAAGTAGGTGTTCATTCTGTAGTTCGAGATGTATTTTGGGTTATATATATATATATATATATACTATACTCCGGCCGGCCTTAGCTTCGCAGGCCAAGCCTAGAACTTGTTATTTGTATCTTTGGAACTCTGATCTTATATATATTATCCTCCCTTTCAATCTTTATATCCGTTTTAAACTTATCCAATCGAGAGTTATGCATTTCTGTTTTAGAGGTCGTAGCGCCTCACCACCTTTGATTTACATCCTAGGCGTAAACCTCTGTGTGGTAGATTATTACAGAACACATAAAAGAAACACATGATTACATACTAAATAATAGTTAGATCATACAAAACTCAGACACTTATATCATGAAAACATACTTGGCCTTTTTGCAATTTATCTAACGACCTCCTGAATTGAGCAACATAATGAAATCTATATGGTCGGTTTGCACGCTCCCAATTACACACTTAATATCATTTATTTTGTTAACAAATCCTAAACCAAAATATTAAGATACAATGATAACATATAGTTGAAGTTGTTACTAGATAATTTTACCTGTTTGCAAGCAAAAAAAGTTGGGAGTTGCCAAGAATCAGCAGAAGAAATGGTAGAGGGATCTAGGCTCAAGTTAGCAAAAGTGCCAGTGGACCATCGACCTCTTTGCAGTTGAAACGAGATGCCCTACAAAGAGATCTGTACAAGTACGCTAGGCATATCGATCCCCAACTAAATTCACTGATACTGGCAAAGTCGCACAGCAAAGGAAAAAATTTCCAGTACACCGTTGCTCCAGACTTGTCTCCAAACAGGATCGTCCCGAATAATAACATGATGTGGCACTTTACGTACCTCTGAATCCCAATTTCATCATTCAAGACTAAACGATCTTTCAGATTCCATAGCAACGTCAACTTTATGAAATTTTTTCTGCAATCGGCCTTCTTAGGTGCCACCCCAAACTGATCCAAGCATTCAGCCTCTAAGACATCGAAATTACTTACGGTCACTCCAGTCACTGGAAGACCATTAATCAGAAGACTAAGAATTATAGCTACATCTTCCAATGTGACAGCACACTCACTAACCAAAAGGTGAAATATATGCGTATCAGGGTGCTATCTTTCGATCAGTGCGTTAACCAATGCTCCCTGACATTAAATTACTCCAATCTAAAAAATGTGATAAAAACCAATCTCTCGTATATATCTCTCCACAATAAGATTGTACGGATCTAGAAGCATTAAGTGATTACATGTTAACATCCGTAAACTTTATAAAATGTAGCCAAATTTCACATCAAACAAAGATATCCATAAAAACTTAATTATAATAAATATATTAATTATATATATTATATCTCTAGCCATAATTAATTAAAATAAAATTTAAAAACTAACTAATTATATAACTAAAAATATTAAAAACTATTTTAACAACTCTATTATCACTATAATAAATTTGTTATTATCAATAAATAACTTATTAAAATAATTCCAAATTTAGTGTTAATAACTATTATTAACTATTAATAACTATTCTAAATTTAATTATTCCTTAACAGCAGGAGTACGTACATGGACCAATAACATATATTAAGGGATAAGTACTTTTTTCGTCCCCAAGGTCTGGGGTCAAAATCAAAATCGTCCCTGATCTTTTTTTCTTATTAAAATCATCCTCAACGTTACAAAACGTTATAAAATCGTCATTTTCTACTTCTATTTTTTTTACCAAATTACCCTTTATTATTAAAAAATTATAAAATAAAATAATTATAAAATCAATATAAAAAAAGAAGAAAAGGGGGTGGGGACTGAAGAGAGAAAGAAAGAGGGGGGGGGAGTCCGCGAGAAAAAGGGAAGGGGGAGGAAGGGGAGAGAAGAAAATCGGAGGGGAAGGGGCCGCGCTCCACGCCGTCCGGTCGCACCGCCGTCGCGCCGTGCTCAGCCTGATACGTGCCCCGCCGCGCCTCGCCTCACGCCGTCACCCATGGAGCCACGAGTTGCGCTGGTTGCCGTCGCTTCGCCGCCGCACCGCACTGCACCACCCTACCACCGCTTCTTCTTCTTCTTTTTCTTCTTCTTCTTCTGTGAACTGAATTTGTTGTGGAGTATTGTTGTAAAATTTGTTGTGCATGTTGTTTGAATTTTCTGAAATTTCTGTTGATGATGATGATGACCATGAAGAGAGGGGCATGAGGAAGTGGGGTGAGGGGGTGAGGGGCAGTGAGGGGTGGGGGGTTACGGTGAGGGGGTGAGGGGGAGGCAGTGAGGGGTGGGGGGTGAGGTGAGGGGGTGGGTGGGGGGTTACAGTGAGGGGGTGAGGGGGTGGGTGAGGGGGAGGCAGTGAGGGGTGGGGGGTTACGGTGAGGGGGTGGGTGAGGGGGAGCCAGTGAGGGGTGGGGGTTATGGTGAGGAGGTGAGGGAGTGGGTGAGGGGTGAGGGGTGAGGGGTGGGGGTGGGGGCTACCGGAGTGGGGTGAGGGAGTGGTGTTTGTGTTTGTATTTGTGTTTGTGTCTATGGTGGTGGTGGTGGTGGTGGTAGTGGTGGTGGTGGTGGTGGTGGGGTGAGGAAGGTGAAGAGGAGAATGATGATGATGAGGGTATTTTGGTCAAAAAATTCGAGAAAGGATGATTTTAAAGCATTTTTGAACGTTGTGGATGATTTTAATAAGAAAAAAAGGTTGGGGACGATTTTGATTTCGACCCCAGACCTTGGGGACGAAAAAAGTACTTATTCCTATATTAATTACCTAACTACTATTATTATAATGATAACAATAATTATTATATCTAAAAATTTAAATACTTATTTACAATACAATAAATATATTAATTGAATATCTAACAACAATTAATTAATTAATAAAATCTAAAAATATTAAAAGTTATCTAAATAACTCTAACAGTTCTGTTACATATACAAGCATTTTTGATATACAAATTGATACAAGCCTCCTCCAATGTTTGTATCTCGCGTTCCTCCTCATCCTCCTCCTCTTCCTCCTTTTCCTTTTTCTTTGCGTTTCTTCTCTTTTTCTTCGCGTGTTTCATTCTCATCGTTATTCTTTTTACTATTATTGTTGCTGCTGCATTTTTTTCCTCCTTCTCTTTCTATTGATTTTGCAATATTATGTATTTTTTTCCTTCTTTGTTTGATTTTCCTTCCAAGAAGAATTATAAGAATATGAAATAAGAAGATGAAGATGAAGCAGCTGCAGAAAATGAGAAAGAAGAAAAGGAAGAGTTTTGAATTATGCAGAACTTATCAGTATAAAAACACCAAAAATTCTTAAACAATACACATAAATATCTTAGTTTTACACTGAAATTTGTTGCAAATACACAAAAATATTTTCTTTAATGCCACATTTTTTTCCCTTATATCTTTCTTTCTTTTAGTGAATGAATATAAGTTCATCATCTTCCAAGTAATTTTGCAGCATTATGTGTTTCTTCTTTTCTTTGTTTGATTTTTTTGTTTTTATTTTTGTTAAAAGAGTAAAACAAGAAGAAACTTGAGAAGGTAAAACAAGAAGAAAAAACTGAATAAGAAAAAGAAGAAGATGATGATGATGATACAAAAGAAGAAGAAGAAGCAGCAAACGATGAGGAAGAGGGAGAAGAAGAGTTTTGAATTATGAAAAAACTTATCAGTACACATACACCAAAAATTTTTAAACAATACACATAAATATCTTAGTTTTACACTAAAATTTGCTGTAAATATACAAAAATATTTTCTTTAATTCAGAACTCCTACATTACATTCAATTCAAACCATCAACGATGAACAGCAATTTTCACAAACAAAAACATTATTCACATACAGAATCATAAGCTACTAATGAAAACATTAACTAGAATCGAACCACACCTCAACCACTTAATTGGATTCAAAACAATAATCCACTTCGCTCTGATTCAATTGACAATCTGAACTTGAATCATTCATTATGTTTTTCTTCTTCTTTTTTTTTTCTTATTTCTTTCTTTCTTTTAGTTGAATGAATGTAGGTTCATCCTATTTCAAGTAATTTACAGCATTATGTGTTTTTTCTTTTTTTTTGTTTGATTTTTTTATTTTTATTCTTGTTAAGAGAGTAAGACAAGAAAAAAATGAATAAAAAAAAGATGAGATGATAATGAAAAAGAAGAAGAAGCAGCAGTAGAAAATGAGGAGTAAGAAGAGAAAGAGTTTTGAATTATGCAGAACTTATTAGAATAAAAATACACCGGAATATTTCCAAAATACACCGTAATATTTTCAAAATATACCACAAGTTTTCCAAAAAATATCGAAACGAGAATGGAACAGATTCATCACAATAAAAATTCAGATTCAAAATTCCTACATTGAAATTTTGCTACAAATGTTCAAAAATATTTTCTTTAATTTTGAATCAGGCAACGCTATTAATATGAAAAACATTCTACGATAATGATAACAACGATACGTATAAGAAAAAGAAGACGACGACGATGACGATAACGATGATGATCATGATGACGAAGATGATGGAGGAAAAAGAGAAAAAGAAAGGAGCAAAAGAAATTACAATGAAAAAAAAAAAGAGGAAGAGGAGGAAGAGGAGGACGTGGTGTTGGTGAAGACAATAACGAAAGAAGAAGAAGAAGAAGAAGAACGTGCAGCAACGACACGACGAAGAATGTGTGCACGTGAATATAAATGACTTGTATGGACTTGTATCGAAAAAAGACTTGTATGTAAAGAATGATTGTAACTCTAATATCACTATAATAATATTTAACACTAAATTTATTAATAATAATAAATAACTTATTAAAAATACCAAATTTAGTGTTAATAATTATTAATTAACTAAATATATTTATCAATTATGTCTTAACAACTTACGGCTACCAATATGCATATATATTAACTACTTAACTACTATTATAATAATAATAATATCCAAAAATTTAGAAACATAATTATAATTACAATACCATAAATATATTAATAAACTATTTAACAATAGTTTATTTCTTATTAATCAAATATCTAACCGCAGTTAACTAATTATTAAAACACCTAACTAATATCTATATTCATAATAACAATGGTGCAATGCACCAATAATAGTGCAATGCACCAATATCACTCCCATAAGTCCATAACTAATTATTTAACAGTTGTGTCAAACACCATGCTCTCCAATAATGGTGCAATGCACCAATATCACTCCCATTTTTAAATTAAAAATGGTCACATTAAATTTACGCAAAAAGAAAAAATTAATGCAAGAAAAAAGAATTTATGAAAAGTCTTACCATACAAAGTTTTGAAGTCAAATAAATTTTTGAGAAAAACCCAAATCAGCCCCTGACAATTACCTCGAAAGACAACGAGGCCCCTGACAAAAAAAACTCCAACCCAGTCCCTGACAAAAAAATAAAACCCAACTCGGCCCCTAACAATTACTTCGAAAGGACAACGAGGCCCCTGTGCCAAAAAAAAAATTAATGTTATTTTTTTTGACACAGGGGCTAATCAGTCCCAAAAAAAAATTATCAGGGACCGGATTGAGTGTTTTTTTTTCTTGGGGGCCTCGTTGTCCTTTCGAGATAATTGTCAGGGGTCGAATGAGGTATTCACTCTAAATTTTTTATCACACGGGATAAATCAAATTTATATTATTTTAAATTGATAAAAAAATTATCTTTAACAAATTAATCTAATTTTGTTTCAAAAAAACTCTCAAGTCAACAAAAAATTAGACAATATAGAAAGTTTGTCTTCAAGCCCAACCCAAGAAATTCAATAACATTGTCTAACCTAACACAAAAAAAAAGAAAGTTTATTAAATATTAGGATTTAGTGTTGTCCAATCCCATTTCTTCACTTCCGTTCAAATTTTGCCCATCTACATAGTGGCATTAGCCATTTAATAAATTCTGTGCTTTCTTCAACGCTAGGTTTTGGTCTTTCTTGCCTCATTATCCGCCATTGCAAGTCTGGGATTCTAGGTGGTGGACTGGTCACGCTCGTCGCCGGAGCTTGTCGCATTGGTGTTATGGCTGAGGGAGCGGTGCTCTCTCCTCTGCTCTGTTACATTCTAATTCTGCTGAATTATTATGTGTCATGAATTTTTATTTTTTTAATTGGAGAAGAAACCTGATTTCGATTTTTCATCAGAACATATTTTTAAATTGAACAACTTGAATAGTTACGGCCTTCTCGTTTTTCGTTTCTGTTTGTTGCTTCCAAAATTTCAAGCACATAGTTAGAACAATTCTTCATTTAGGTGGATTTAAAATTATTACTCTGCATTGTATCGCTCTATGTCTCCATAAAATGATAAAATGCAACATCAAAAATAAATTGCAGCAAAGATATAACACACAGCAAATTCCCTCTCCCTGACAACTATCAACTTATTTTAGTTAGTTAGATGAGTATTATGACAGTTTTTTAGTTTTCTGTTATAAACATGTGCAAACTTTCCATTTCAAAGCCATGATAAGAGTCGAGGGGACTTGTGATTTTCCAACATTTACAATGATATTCTACCCTACATTCCATTATAGGTGTGTTTGATTCAAGTATTATTTTGCTAGAAATATTTTATTCCCATGAAAATTAAAAATACCCAACGAGAAAGCAAAAATTAAAATGATGATATTTTGATTCCCATAAATCAAACTTGTTTAGAAAAACTTTTTAAACTTTAAACCAAACATGAACATATGATATTCCTATCTTAAAATTCCTAAAAATTATTTATAATTCCTTCAACCACACACACCCTATAACTCTATCATCGTTTAGAAAAAAGGAAAAGAAGAAAAACGTTGTTACAAAAGCAAAACGCACAAAAGAACAATTCACCAGCAATGTTATATGTCCAACAAAGAAGGGAGAAGAACAAACATTAGGACCATTAACTGCACCATTTACACAATCACTATTTTCTACATACTCAAAAGTAAGTAACTACAGTTACATGGTCTTCACTACCAACACCATCAAATAGTTGGAGCCACACAATCACACGTCCCAAATAGTGTTCAAGACTCAAAGCAAAGCTCAGTTGGAATCAGATTCCAACCCCGGTCTTTTTCTTCCTCTTTCCCCTCTCTTTTTGAAGGAAGCAACAGAACTCAAACTCAAAACCAAGAACTAGAGGATTATGATCTCTTCCCATTCTTACAGGCTTCTTCATCTCCTCCGTTCATGCTTGCCTCACCGCCCTGCCTGAACGCCTTGGCAATGTCATCGACGGGAATCAAAGGCAAATAACCAGAGAGAGGATACCCTTTACCACTCAAATGCTTAACTATGTGGTTATACTTATCCGAACAATGAGCAGCAGTGGGCACAGCCACATCTGCCAGTGCATGAAATGGTGGGAAGTGGTTTAGTCCTTTCCATAACTTCACTGAGTTAATTAGCACCAAATCCTTTGACTCTCTGGTTACATAATGTATAGCTGCTCTTGGCCCTCCACATTGAACCTCACTTGCAAATCGTCCGGCTTCATGTGCAAGACTCTGAATCAAACTCCTTGCTTTGGAAGCACCCTGCTTAGCAAAAGAAGGAGCATGCTCACCGAACTTGTGAGTAGCATCATCTACCTGGAACATGCTAATATTAGTTTCCATCCAAAGTAAATTGTAACATTTTTATGATAGAATTCTAAGCACAACGGGTACAAGAGAACATAGGAAAGCCTTCTTAAAAAGAAAATATATTGGGACTGAACCTAGCAGAAGAAGAAAGAGGCATCTGGAGTGTGCTTGGTTGGGACTCAACTGATGAAGCTCTATGGAGGAAAGTAATTAATAAATGAGGAAAGAGGAGTTAGAAGACCAACCGATTTTATGATTTGTAGCCATAATTTTAGTGGTAGGAGATTACATTTAATGGTGTGAGATTACTAATTTTTTTTGCTAGGTAAACACTGACCAAATTTTAATAAAAATACTGATCCCA
Organism: Arachis hypogaea; assembly: GCF_003086295.3. Taxonomy (NCBI): domain Eukaryota; kingdom Viridiplantae; phylum Streptophyta; class Magnoliopsida; order Fabales; family Fabaceae; genus Arachis; species Arachis hypogaea. Next base: position 13,588,817 of record NC_092055.1, read on the forward strand.
TGAACTTTCTCATGAGTAAATTATGCATCAAGGCCATTCAAGAAAATTCTGCCCCCATTTTTACCCCGCCAGTTAGACATGATATATGTATGATAGGACTCAATTTGTCGACCCTACCAAGTGGGTAAGGCTTTGTTGTTGTTGTTAGTTAAATTTTTTGAAGGTGAATCAAGGGAACCACTTTTAAAAATTTTAGCAGATCATCACCATCAAAACAATATAGATTTTGTTCTGCATATATATAGCCTAGAAATTTTACTTTGTAAAAACACACATAAAATTTAGCAGCACTGATCCCAAACCAGGTTTGAATAATTATTCTTTTGTCATGCCGGTCTGAATCAGATCGAATTTAATGAATACCTTGTTGTCAACAAAAACGAGGACATCATCTGGGACATCCTTGAGTTTGTTGTAGACAGGGCCCAGAACGGAAGTTACAGTGCCCTCAACCGTCCCAACGGCAGATCTCAAAGGGCCCGAGTTTTGCTTTGCGTATTCATACAGATTTGTGACAACCACAAAGGTTTGAATTGCAGCAACCCTCACAAACCCAAGATGCTTCAGCTCTTTGTTCTTGTTCTCAAATTTCACCTCTTTCTGCAGAGAAAAGCAATTCACCAATTATCCATGAAAAAGGAAAAATAATATCAGAGAAGGGAAGTGTTATATGCTAACCTCGGTGGTGGCCATTGGTTTTATACTTTTATACGTGTTTGGAGATGTTTCAGAGGAGAAAACAGTGGAGACTGAAGGGAGTTCAATTACGTTTTATAGGAAGAAGACGGAGTTAAAGACCCACAGAATGAACTGAAACCAGGGAACGAAATTGGAGATAACCTTCAAAGTTGTCTTGTTTGATGAGGATTAAGGTGTCACGATTCAACATAAAACAACGATTAATTAATAAATCTTAGATTAAAACACACGTATTTGTGTTCGTCTAGGCAGTGGTGGGGTCTACGCTCAGACCGACTCCTAGGGATCTTTCTAGGCCAAACTAGGGGTTTTGAGAAGACACGTGGCAACCTCTCACAGAAGAGTAGAAATTTGAGAATCTTCTTCGGAGTGGAGCGACTGGGACAGTATTCTTTTGTAAACTTAAAATTTTGAGAGCAAATATCACTTGTCATTTAAATTGATTTTCAAAAATTTTTTAATTAAATTTATTTTTTAAAAATTTTAAATTAGTTAAATTAAATTTTTAATCAATTTTTTTTATTTATGCTGTCAAAATTTATTTATATGAAATAAGATTAAATTAATTAAATTATATAAATTTATTATCTTAATAACTAATTATAATTATCAAGTATTATTATAGTTAGTGTTACATTATTTAACATACTATATTAATAAATTTTGAAAATAAAAATGATAAAAGAATTAATATAAATAATTTAAATTTTTCAAAAAATAAATTTAATTAAAAAAATATTTTTAAAATAATTTAAAAAATAAATACTCTCTCAAATAAATGTTCTAATTTTTTTATAATTAATAAATGCTCTAATTTATTCCCTCTGTCTCTCTGAATATGAATAATTGGATAAATAGTCCAATGCTTTCGTTTTTGTGGCCCAAAATATCCCAAGGACGCAGGCTATAAACGCATTCGAACATTGGTTTTATGTCAAAAAAATATTAGTTTAAACTCGAGACAAAAAAAAAAAATATATTTGTTTAAATGGAGTGATAATGATTAGGATGTATTTAGAGAATTATTTTTAGTGTATTTTAAATATAAATGACTTTAAATATTGTTGATCAAAAAAATATTTCGATGAAGGTAAACGGTTTGAAGTGGTAAAGCGGTCGAAAACCTAAACAGTTTTCGAAAAGACACACGCAAGCATTAGATGGAGGTTCTCGACACGGATTCGATTTCAAGGCCTTTCGATAAATCGAACAAGTCAAATCGAACAAGGTACTCGAGTCAGGTAATCGAAATAAGTTATTCTAATAAGTGATTCGAGTAATTATGGTAGTGGATAAGTTAGAGGCTTCTATCACGCGGGAAATCATGAGAAACGTTTAGGCGGAACCGTTATCAAGGAGAACACATTTAAAGTTGTGATTTTGTAATTAATTGTAATTAATTGTCCGTTACCAAAAGTAGATTATAAATACCAGGAAGTCTTAGGGAATAAGGATTGGAACTTTAACTCAGAAAAACACTTAAACACACTCACATCCTAGGAAATTCCTGAGTCTGTGATCGAGTAACTTTTCTATAGGGTTCCTTCCATATTTTCATTCTTTCAATTTATCTTTCTGTAAACTTTATTTCTTCAAGTAAATTTATCTTGCAAGTATTCTTTATCTTCATTGTTCAATTTACATTCCTACATTTTAGATTTTCATGTCAAAGTTCTTTGATCTAATCGAAGGCATTTTACTGCTTTCTTTCAACTTCAACACAAACCTTTCCGTTTTCAACATATTTCCTTTTCAAAAACTTTACCTTTTTATTTCTTTCCTTGACTTATAAATTTTTAATTCATCTTTATTCCCAATGCCCATCTAATCGAAGACACTTTGATACACTTTTAGAAAACTGGTACCTACAAAGAGGAGTAGGTTTCGCTCCCAGACCATTAGAATCGAACCACCATCGATTTGCTAAAAATCGACAAAATAAATTGGCACACCCGATGGGACAGTTTTAAAATTTTGAAATGTGCCAAATAAGTATTTTGTGGTGTCATTCAGTGTATGCGATTACGAAGTGGAAAGATCATTCACATGGCTGATGAAATGTCAAATGTGAATGGTGGTTCATCCACCAATGATAGCATACCAGTGTCTGCGCAACAAGCGGACGTGACTTCACGTTCAGAAGGTGCAATCGGAATTGAAAGTATAGCAGTTAGGACTGTTCAGACTGAAAACATTGGACGTAATACTCGTCCACGTAGCACTTTACCACCATTCCAGCCTCCACTAACCGCTGGTTGGCCTCTATATGGTCTTCCCCCTGGTTATACCCCACTAGTGGGTGGTTTTGTTCCACCTATTCATTTTGGGAGTACAAGTAGAGTGAATAATATTCAAAATCCACAACAGTATTCCGAGTATTCTCGTGATTATAATGTGGGCTCTACTTCGAATGCTACTAATTCAATGGCAGTATATCGACAACAAGTAGAGGAAAGTCAACATGATTTAGTCAATTTATTGACTCAACAAATGACCACAATTCTCAATCCAATGATGGCTGATCACGAATTGAAATTCGAACGTCTTGCTAGGCAAGTCGAACGTATTGCTCGAATCAAAGATTATGAGGAAGAAGAAGGGCATAATCCCAGGGGAAATAATGAAAGGTTGGAAAATATATTTCAAAATGAAAATAATGCTTTTAATAGATAAAATCCTCATATAGTTCCCCATGGTCAAAATGCTGATGAATATCTGGCCAGATTACGTGCTAATCATGGCGGTGAACGTTATCAAGTCACCAGAATTATAGAAGATGTTCTGAATCGAGTTGGTCTGAATGTTGGTTTCATGAACCGACCACACTTTGTGTTGGCTTTTTCCCAAGTTGTTCAAATGGCAGAAGTGCCAAGAGGGGTGAAAAATTCAAAGATAGTCACAAAATTTGCTGGGAAAGTTGGATAATCAACCACTGAGCATGTTGCACGATATTTGGTTGAGATTGGGAATTTAGCTAATGATGAAAATTTGAAAATGAATTTTTTTCCTTCTTCGTTAATGAAGAATGCATTTACTTGGTTTTCAAATCTCAGACCAAATTCGATAACAACATGGAATCAGTTGGAAACTGCTTTTCACGCTCAGTTTTATCGAGGGGAAATGAATGTGGCAGTTACAGATGTAGTGGCTCTGAAACATGAAGATGGTGAAACCATTGATGATTATCTAATACGTTTCAAGAATGCTAGAAGTAGGTGCTATGTGTCATTACCCAAAAGTGAGATAGTGAAAATAGCAACTATGGGGTTACGGTTTTATATGCGCAGAAAGCTGCTCAATATGCATATCCCTGATTTAGCCCATTTGGCTGAAAAGGTTCGTCAAACTGAACTCATGAAAAATGAGAAAGAGAAATTTAGGAGTGAGCAAAGATCGAAGAGTAAACCCTTTACTCGAAAAGAGGAGGTTGCTTACGTGACTATGGAGTCCTCGGAGGAGGAATTCGATTTCGAAACAGAAGTCGATTTGACTGAACTTAAGAAAGGCCCTCCTTATGTTTGTTCTTTACTCAAAAATCTTCCTAGTAATGAAAAGTTGAATGATTCAAAACTAAAAAGTGGAAAGAAATATAGTTTTGATATCTCAAAATCTGATCAGATTTTTGATGTGTTACTTAAAGATAAACAGTTAATTCTGCCTGAGGGTAGATCTTTACTTTCGGTGAAAGATTTAAAAGGGAAACTTTATTGCAAGTTTCACCAAGCAACGAGCCATTCGACTAACAATTGTGTTCGTTTCAGGGACTTGATTCAGGAAGCAATAATGGAAGGATGGTTAAAATTCAATGATGGCAAGAAGGAGATGAAGGTTGATGTTGATCCCTTCGATGTTGATGCCAATTTTGTTGAGCCTTACTTGGGAGTGAATATGGTTGGCATGTCATATGACTTTGATGTGAATCTGGATGATTTTGAGTCACAAGTAAGATCTGTGTATCCCAGGGTAGGGGATGGTTTGTTGGACTTTCTGGTTCAACAAAAGATTAAAGACCGGGATGTATCCTTGTGTCTACGATGCAATGCTGTTTTTGATGCCGAAGCAGCGGCAATCTTCGAGAAGGAGAGAATGAAGAAAGAATTGGCTAATAGGGAAGAGCAGGCACGCCAGAGACAACCAATTCGGCATTTTGAGGGTCAAAGTTCTAAGACCCCTCAACAAAGTACTGCTGCACCTTTAAGCTGATCTCAGGCCATAGGTGTTCGGTGGATTCGAAACTGTCAGGAGTTTCAGAAAAGAGATCATCTGTATCGACGCAACTCACAATGGGGACATCGGGGTCCTCCTCGAAATCAGTACCCCTATTATCGTGGTCGGGCCAAAGGGTATCCGAGAGGCAGAGGAGGCAGGAGAAATTCCAATCAAAGTAAAAAGCCTCAGGTGGAAGTAAGCAAGGGGGCAACTCCCTCTGTACATTCTCGAATTGTCTTTCCTTCTGATGGAGAGACTTGTCCAAAAGGGATTCCGTCTCCTGCTAAAATGGAAAAAGGCAAGGCGATAGCCCAATCTTCAGGATTCGACAAAAAAAAAGAAGTCGATGTTGATGAATAATATTTTGATGAAGGATATGATGATATTATTGGAACGATTTCAATCATTCCAACGGAGTATCTGGGTGAGTATGAAGGTGATCCAGATAAAGATTATGACATGCAGGATGAGGAAGCTTTTTCCTTCATTCGAATTGAAGATGAGCCGGGATATTTCTCTCGGCCCACTGAAAAACAGATGTCTCATCTCCGCCCACTTCATATAACCACCACCTTGAGTGGGATCAAGGTAAACAAGGTTTTGATTGATGGTGGGGCGGCAATCAGCCTTTTGCCCGAGAGGATGCTAATAAAGGTGGAGAAGCATCCTGATGGTTTAGTCCCCACAAATATTGCTGTGACAGAATTTAGCAGGACTTCGACTCCCGCAAAAGGGTTGGTTACTCTGATTGTGAAGGTTGGTTCATCCGAACGAAACACTGTGTTCGTGGTGGTTCCATCAAAGGCAAGTTATAACGCTTTGTTGGGGCGAGACTGGATCTATGGTGTAGAGGCTGTACCTTCTACTGTGCATCAAAGCGTGCTTCTTTGGTCAAAGGATGGCAAACCTAAAGTCATCAAGGCAGATTCAAACCTTTATGTCGAACAACTGCACGTTGATTTCAGGATTTACAATCCTAAATTGAAACCTCTGAATGTCGACCGGACACAAAATTTTTATAATTGTGAAGGTTGCTACTTGTCTTCGAAAGACCTTTCAGTAAAGTTGCTTTACCCAGAGTTGGGGTTTGCTCCAACTGGTTGGGACTGTCTGTCTTGAAGATCTCTTGAAGGTTGACCTATGGACCAGGTTGAGGGAGTTTCCGATTACCTGGTAACTTTACGTAATTATTTAAGTAATTCTCATCTTGTAGAAAATAAAGATGGTTCTTCAGGTGAAGTTAAATCACATAGGGTTAGTAGTTTTTCTAATTATCATTGTATTAGCTCAATTTCTTTAATCGAGTCTTGTTCTGATTTAGATATTTCAACTATATGTAATAAAAGTAATGCTTCAAATCCAATGGCTGACTTGATAGCAGAAGTGCATTGTGTTGAGAATCGAAGTAATGTTAATGAAATAAATAATTCAGTACCTTCTATTTCTAATGATATTATTGATTTCACTTTTGATTGCATCTATGATCTAGAACCATTGGATTTTGAGAAATATTCGGTAAAGGATGATGATCATTATAAAAGGTTCGAATCTCAAGATCCTTTAGAGGAAGTAAATTTGGGAACTTTTGATGATGTTCGAATTACATATATATGTAAAGATCTTTTGATCCTTTTTGAACTGAACTCTTTAATCTTTTACATGAGTTTAAGGATTGTTTTGCTTGGGATTATCATGAGATGCCTGGTCTCGATCATTCACTTGTGGAACATCGATTAGCATTAAAACCGAATGCTAGACCTGTGAAGCAAACTCCAAGACATTTTGCTCCAGAAATCAATAAAAAAATTAAAGAAGAAATAGAACGCCTGATTAAGGCGAAGTTTATTCGAACTGCACGCTATATTGAGTGGGTTTCGAATATTGTCCCAGTGATGAAGAAAAACGGAAAGTTAAGAGTATGCATTGATTTTCGAGATTTGAATAATGCTACTCCAAAAGATGAATACTTTATGCCAATTGCAGATATGTTAATTGATTCTGCAGCAGGGAATGAAATACTTAGTTTTATAGACGGTTATTTAGGATATAACCAGATCTTCAATGCGGAAGATGACATGTCCAAAACTACTTTTCGTTGTCCTGGGGTGTTAGGCACTTATGAGTGGGTGTTATGCCTTTTGGTTTGAAAAATACTGGTGCAACATATCAGCGAACAATGAATGCTATTTTCCATGAGTTTATTGGAAAATTTATGGAAGTTTATATTGATGACGTCATGGTCAAATCGATTTCGGTGAGTCAACACATCGACCACTTGAGAAAGGCATTTGTTACCATGAGGAAGAAGGGATTAAAAATGAATCCTTTAAAATGTGCTTTTGGTGTATCGGCTGGAATTTTTTTAGGCTTCGTTGTTCATAAAAAAGGAATTGCAATTGATAAAAATAAAGCAGATGCAATATTGGCATTATCTGCACTCAAATCAAAAAAAGAAGTGCAGTCCTTTTTGGGCAAGGTGAATTATCTTCAAAGATCCATTTCGAATCTTTCTGATCGAACTCGGGTGTTTGCCCCTTTGGTAAAGTTAAAGAATGACTCACAGTTCGGATGGACAAATGAGCATCAATTAGCATTTGATTCGATTAAGGCTTATTTGTCTAAGGCTCTGATTATGGTGAATGTTAGCACAATTGGGTGTATGTTAGCCCAAGATGATGAAAACGGGCATGAACGGGCCGTCTATTACCTTAGTCGAGTTCTAACTGATATCGAAATAAGGTATTCCCCGATAGAAAAATTGTGTTTGTCTTTATATTATGCCTGTGTGAAGTTAAAGTGTTATAAGGTGGCTAAATCGGTAAAAGTTATAGCACAAACCGATCTTATTAAATATATGTTAGGTTTTTCAATGTTGCGGGGGCATTTAGGAAAATGGTTGCTGGCTTTGACAGAATTTGATTTACAATATGTACCAGCCAAGGCTGTAAAAGGTTAGGTCATTGCAGATTTTTTTGTAGATAATTCGAAGAATCTGAATGACCAGGGGGCAAATGTAATCGAAATTGAGGTCGATTATTGGAAGCTATATTTTGATGGATCCAAGCATAAAGATGGCGCAGAGGTTGGAATTTTTATTGTCTCGCTAGAGGAAATTCCATCAAAATTCTTTTTTGAACTAAAATATCCTTGTTTGAATAATATGGCGGAGTATGAAGCTTTAATTTTGGGTCTCGAAATACTAATCGGTAAAGGGGCTTTGGAAGTTCAAATATTTGGGGATTCTCAGTTAGTTTTAAAGCAGTTATCCAAAGAGTTTAAATGCAATAATGAGAAGTTACAGGCATATTTAACTACTGCTTGGGAATTATTAACTTCCTTTCAAAAAGTTTCTTTAGTTCACATCCCCAGGATCCATAATGAAATTGCTAATGAATTAGCTCAGATTGCTTCGAAATATAGAATCGGTCCAGAAATACTTCAAAAGTTGTCTTGTATCTGTCAAATATTAGTGCCTGCGAGTGAAAGAGAAATTTTGTGTATGGATGAATGGGAGGATTCTGACTGGAGAAAGCCTATTGCTCAGTATTTAAAGGATCCTAATACTCCAAACGATAGAAAGATAAAATTGCAAGCAATAAATTTTGTTTTAATGGCTGATGAATTGTATACGAAAGGGATCGATGGGAGTTTGTTGAGATGTTTAGGCCAAGATGATCAGAGCATTGCTTTGGGTGAGGTCCATAATGGGATATGTGGTGCCCATCAAGCTAGAAAGAACATGAAATGGGTGTTTGATGAGCGGATAATTTATACGCTTTTTGGCATTGTTTTTAAGTAGTTTTTAGTATGATTTAGTTAGTTTTTAGTATATTTTTATTAGTTTTTAAATAAAAATCACATTTCTGGACTTCACTATGAGTTTATGTATTTTTCTGTGATTTTAGGTAATTTCTGGCTGAAATTGAGGGACTTGAGCAAAAATCTGATTCAGAGGCTGAAGAAGGACTGCAGATGCTGTTGGATTATGACCTCCCTGTACTCGAAGTGGATTTTTTGAAGCTAAAGAAAACCAATTGGCACGCTCTCAATTGCGTTGGAAAGTGGACATCCAGGGCTTTCCAGCAATATATAATAGTCCATACTTTACTCGAGTTTTGACGACGCAAACTGGCGTTCAAACGCCAACTTCCTGTCCTATTCTGAAGTTAAACGCCAGAAACAGGCTACAACCTGGCGTTTAACTCCAAAAAGAGTCTCTACACATGAAAACTCAATGCTCAGCCCAAGCACACACCAAGTGGGCCCGGAAGTGGATTTCTGCATTAATTACCTATTTTCTGTAACCCTAGCTACTAGTTTAGTATAGAAACTACTTTTAGTGATTTATTTCACATCTTTTGATCATTTTGAGATTATCTTTGTATCACTTTTGATCATTGATCACGTTTAGGGGGGCTGGCCATTCAGCCATGCCTGGACCACTTTCACTTATGTAATTTTCAACGGTGGAGTTTCTACACCTCATAGATTAAGGTGTGGAGCTCTGCTGCTCCTCATGAATTAATGCAAAGTACTATTGTTTTTCTATTCAATTCAAGCTTATTCCTATTCTAAGATAGTCGCTTGCACTTTAACATGATGAATATGATGATCCGTGACACTCATCACTATTCTCAACCTATGAACGCGTGCCTGACAACCACTTCCGTTCTACCTTAGATCGAGCGTGTATCTCTTAGCCTCCATTCCGAAAGATCGGAGTCTTCGTGGTATAAGCTAGAATTATTGGCGGCCATTCCTGAGATCCGGATAGTCTAAACATTGTCTGTGGTATTCCGAGTAGGATCTGGGAAGGGATGATTGTGATGAGCTTCAAACTCGCGACTGTTGGGTGTAATGACAGACGCAAAAGGATCAATGGATCCTATTCCAACATGATCGAGAACCGACAGATGATTAGCCGTGCGGTGACAGTGCATTTGGACCATTTTCACTGAGAAGACGGGAAGTAGCCATTGACAACGGTCATGCCCAACATACAGCTTGCCATGGAAAGGAGTATGAATGATTGAATGAAGGCAGTAGGAAAGCAGAGATTCAGAAGGAGCAAAGCATCTCCACATGCTTATCTAAAATTCTCACCAATGAATTACATAAGTATCTCTATCTTATTTTATATTTTATTTATAGTTTAATTATCAAATCTCCATAACCATTTGAATCCGCCTGACTGAGATTTACAAGATGACCATAGCTTGCTTCAAGCCGACAATCTCCGTGGGATCGACCCTTACTCACGTAAGGTTTATTACTTGGACGACCCAATGCACTTTCTGGTTAGTTGTGTGGAGTTGTGACAAAGATCTGAGATTATGAACGTGCGTACCAAGTTTTTGGCGCCGTTGCTGGGGAATGAACAATCACGATTTCGTGCACCAAGTTTTTGGCGCCATTGCCGGGGATTGTTCGAGTTTGGACAACTGACGGTTCATCTTGTTGCTCAGATTAGGTAATTTTATTTTAATTTTAAGTTTTTGTTTTTATTATTTTTATTTTCAAAAAAATTAAATTATTCTATGTTCTTCAGAATTTTTAAGAAGGAATTCTAGAGTTTCATGAGATATATTGAATCCTGGCTGGCTGTTAAGCCATGTCTAATTTTTTGGACCGAGGTTTCAACTATCCTTAGAAGAGCTTCTTTGTCTTTCTTAGCAATTTAGCTGTTGTATGTAATGTTCTGCTGAAGCTTGGCTGGCCATTGGCCATGTCTAGTGTTTTGGACTGGAGCTTTCACTGAAAGCTTGGCTGGCTAGTAAGCCATGTCTAATTCCTGGACCAGAGTTTCAAGCTGACATTGCATGATTCCTGGAATTCTCATTAAAAATTTTGAAATCCTTAATAATTTTCGAAAAAATCCAAAACAAAAAAAAATTAATAAAATCATAAAACCAAAAAGAATTTTGTGTTTCATCTTTGAGTAGAGTGTCAAATTGTAAGTTTGGTGTCAATTGCATCTTTGTAACTTTTCTTTAAATTTTCGAAAACCCATGCATGATGTTCTTCATAACCTTCAAGTTGTTCTTGATGATTTTCTTTGTTTAATCTTTACATTTTCATGTTATGTCTTATCTTATTTTTCATATGCATTTTCAATTTGTTAGTGTCTAAACATTAAAAATTTCTAAGTTTGGTGTCTTGCATGTGTGTCTTTTCTTAAAAATTTTCAAAAATATGTTCTTGATGTTCATCATGATCTTCAAAGTGTTCTTGGTGTTCATCTTGACATTCAAAGTGTTCTTGCATATTTTTCTTGTTTTGATTCATAATTTTTATGTCTTGTGTCTTTTTTGTGTTTTTTTTTCTTTCTTCATTAAAATTCAAAAAAATCAAAAAAATATCTTTCCCTTATTCTTCTCATAAAATTCGAATATTTGAGTTGACTTTTTCAAAAATTTTTAAAATCTAGTTGTTTCTTATGAGTCAAATCAAATTTTCAATTTAAAAATTCTATCTTTTTCAAAAATCAAATCTTCTTCATTTTTTCTTTTATGATTTTCGAAAATTTTAAAAATGATTTTCAAAATCTTTTTCTTAATTTCATTTCATAATTTCAAAATCTTTACTAACAATTAATGTGATTGATTCAAAAAAATTTTAAAGTTTGTTACTTGTCCATTAAGAAAGGTTCAATCTTTAAATTTTAGAATCATATCTTTTAGTTTCTTGTTAGTCAAGTAATCAACTTTAATTTCAAAAATCAAAACTTTTTAAATTTCTTTTTCAAATCTTTTGCAAAATGATTTTCAATCATATCTTTTTCAAAAATCAATTTTCAAAATCTTTTCTAACTTCCTATCTTTTCAAATTTGATTTTCAAATCTTTTTCAATTAACCACTTAACTTTTTGTTTGATTTTTAAATTTCTTATCTTTTTCAAAACCATCTAACTACTTTTCTCTCTCCAATTTTCGAAAATCACTAACAATATTTTCAAAAATCTCTTTTTATTTAATTACTTCATTTAGTTTTCAAATTTTATTTTATCTCTTCTTTTAAATTTCGAATTGTAACTAATATTTAAAATAAAAACAAAAATATTTTTATTTTATTTTATTTAATTTTCGAATTCTTCCCCCTCTCATTTCTTTCTATTTATTTATTTATCTACTAACACTTCTCTTTTACTCATAATTCGAACCACCTCTTCTCCTCTGTGTTCGAGTTCCTCTTTTCTCCTTTTTCTATTCTTCTCTTCTTCTACTCACATAAAAGAATCTCTATACTGTGACATAGAGGATTCCTCTTCTTTTCTGTTCTCTTCTTTTTCATATGAGCAGGAACAAGGATAAGAACATTCTTGTTGAAGCTGACCCTGAACCAGAAAGGACTCTGAAGAGGAAGCTAAGGGAAGCTAAGGCACAACCCTCTGGAGAAGATCTGACAGAAATTTTCGAAAAAGAAGGAGACATGGCCGAACCTAATAACAATGGTGGAGATGCAAGGAAGATGCTTGGTGACTTTATTGCACCCTCTTCTAACTTCTATGGAAGAAGCATCTCAATTCCTACAATTGGAGCAAACAACTTTGAGCTTAAGCCTCAATTAGTTTCTCTAATGCAGCAGAATTGTAAGTTTCATGGACTTCCAATGAAAGATCCGCATCAGTTTTTAGCTGAATTCTTGCAAATCTGTGACACTATCAAGACCAATAGAGTTGATACCGAGGTCTATAGGCTTATGTTTTTCCCTTTTGCTGTAAAAGACAGAGCTAGAACATGGTTGGATTCACAACCTAAGGAAAGCCTGAACTCTTGGGATAAGCTGGTCAGTGCTTTCTTGGCCAAATTCTTTCCACCTCAAAAGATGAGCAAGGTTAGAGTGGAAATCCAAACCTTCAGACAGAAGGAAGGAGAGTCCCTCTATGAAGCTTGGGAAAGATATAAGCAACTGATCAAAAGGTGTCCTACTGACATGCTTCCATAATGGAGCATCATATGTATATTCTATGATGGTCTGTCTGAGTTGTCAAAAATGTCATTGGACCATTCTACAGGAGGATCTCTTCATCTGAAAACCCCTGCAGAAGCTCAGGAACTCATTGAAATGGTTGTAAATAACCAGTTTATGTACACCTCTGAAAGGAATCCTGTGAACAATGGGACGCCTCAGAAGAAGGGAGTTTTTGAAATTGATACTCTGAATGCCATATTGGCTCAGAACAAAATATTGACTCAGCAAGTCAATATGATTTCTCAGAGTCTGAATGGATTGCAAGCTGCATCCAACAGTACTAAAGAAGCATCTTCTGAAGAAGAAGCTTATGATCCTGAGAACCCTGCAATGGGAATTACATGGGAGAACCCTATGGAAACACCTATAATCCTTCATGGAGAAATCATCCAAATCTCTCTTGGAAGGATCAACAGAAGCCTCAACAAGGCTTCAATAATAATGGTGGAAGAAATAGATTTAGCAATAGCAAACCTTTTTCATCATCTTCTCAACAACAGACAGAGAATTCTGAACAGAGCCATTCTGGCCTGACAACCATGGTCTCTGATCTATCCAAGACCACACTAAGTTTCATGAATGAAACAATATCCTCCATTAGAAATTTAGAGGTACAGGTGGGTCAGCTGAGTAAGAAGATTACTGAAACTCCTCCCAGTACTCTCCCAAGCAATACAGAAGAAAATCCCAAAAGAGAGTGCAAGGCCATAACCATGACCAACATGGCCGAACCTGGAGAGAGTGAGGAGGACGTGAGTCCCAGTGAGAAAAGACTCATGGGACGTCCTCTGGACAGAAAGGAGTTTCCCTTTGAGGAACCAAAGGAATCTGAGGCTCATACAGAGACCATAGAGATCCCATTGAACTTCCTTCTACCATTCATGAGCTCTGATGACTATTCTTCCTCTGAAGAGGATGAAGACACTATTGAAGAGCAAGTTGCTAAGTATCTAGGAGCAATCATGAAGCTGAATGCTAAGTTATTTGGTACTAAGACTTGGGAGGATGAACCCGCCTTATTCACCAATGAAATGAGTGCATTAATGAGGTAGACATTACCTTAGAAGAAACCGGATCCCGGAAAATTCTTCATACCTTGTACCATAGGCACCATGACCTTTGAAAAAGCTCTGTGTGACCTGGGGTCAGGGATAAACCTCATGCTACTCTCTGTAATGGAGAAACTGGAAATCTTTGAGGTACAAGCTGCAAGAATCTCATTAGAGATGGCAGACAAATCCATGAAACAGGCTTATGGACTAGTAGAGGACGTGCTAGTGAAGGTTAAAAGTCTTTACATCCCTGCTGATTTCATAATCCTAGACACTGGGAAGGATGAGGATGAATCCATCATCCTTGGCAGACCCTTCCTAGCCACAGGAAAAGCTGTGATTGATGTTGACAGAGGAGAGTTGGTCCTTCAGTTGAATGAGGACTACCTTGTATTCAAGACTCAAAGTTCTTCTTCTGTAACCATGGAGAAGAAGCATGAAAAGCTTCTCTCAATACAGAGTCAAACAAAACCCCCAAATTCAAACTCTAAGTTTGGTGTTGGGAGGCCCCAACCAAGCTCTAAGTTTGGTGTTGAGAGGCCATAACACTGCTCTGATTATCTGTGAGGCTCCATGAGAGCTCACTATCAAGCTATTGACATTAAAGAAGTGCTTGTTGGGAGGCAACCCAATGTTACTTAATTATATCTATTTATTTTTTATTCCTATTTTATGTTTTCTTTAGGTTGATGATCATGTGAAGTCACAAAAACAACTGAAAAAAAAAAACAGAATGAAAAAAAGCATTAAAAATAGCTCACCCTGGAGGAAGAGCTTACTGGCATTTAAACGCCAGTAAGAAGCATTAGACTGGTATTTAACGCCAGAAAGAAGCACCAAGCTGGTGTTTAACGCCAGAAACAGGCACCAGACTGGCGTTTAACGCCAGAACAGAGCATATACTTGGCGTTTAATGCCAAGAATGGGAGAAAAGCTGGCGTTAAATGCCAGAAACAAGTAGCAACCTGGCGTTTAACGCCAGAAGTGCACTCTAGGGGCGTTTTGCACACCTAAATGGGGGCAGGGATGCTAAGTCCTTGGCCCCTCAGGAGCTGTGGACCCCACAGGATCCCCACCTATCCCACCTCTTCTTCTCTCCTCTTCACACTCTTTCATAACACTCTTCCCCAAATACCCTTTACCAATCACATCCATCCACTCTTCCCCAAAAACTCCACCTACCTCCAAATTCAAAATCCTTTCCCTCCCAAAACCCAACCCTAATACACAAAACCTAACCCTTCCCCCACCCCTATATAAACCCCTCAACACTACCTCATTTTCACACATCACAAACACTTCTTTCCCCCTTGGCCGAATACACACTTTCCATCCATCTCCTCCATTTTCTTCTTTTACTATTTTCCTTCTTCTTTTGCTCGAGGACGAGCAAACCTTTTAAGTTTGGTGTGGTAAAAGCATTGCTTTTTGTTTTTCCATAATCATTAATGGCACCTAAGGCCAGAGAAACCTCAAGAAAGAAGAAAGGAAAGGCAATTGCTTCCACCTCTGAGTCATGGGAGATGGAGAGATTCATCTCAAAGGTCCATCAAGACCACTTCTATGAAGTTGTGGCCAAGAAAAAGGTGATCCCTGAGGTCCCTTTTAAGCTCAAAAAGGGCGAATATCTGGAGATCCGACAAGAGATTAGAAGAAGAGGATGGGAAGTTCTCTCCAATCCTATTCAACAAGTCGGAATTTTAATGGTTCAAGAGTTCTATGCAAACGCATGGATCACTAGGAACCATGATCAAAGTATGAACCCAAACCCAAAGAATTGGCTTACAATGGTTCGGGGGAAATACTTAGATTTCAGTCCGGAAAATGTAAGGTTGGCGTTCAACTTGCCAATGATGCAAGAAAATGCACGCCCCTACACTAGAAGGGTCAACTTTGATCAAAGGTTGGACTAAGTCCTCATGGACATATGTGTGGAAGGAGCTCAATGGAAAATTGACTCAAGAGGCAAGCCAGTTCAATTGAGAAGGTATGACCTTAAGCCCGTGGCTAGAGGATGGTTGGAGTTCATCCAACGCTCTATCATTCCTACTAGCAACCGGTCTGAAGTTACTATAGATCGGGCCATCATGATCCATAGTATCATGATTAGGGAGGAAGTGGAAGTTCATGAGATTATACCTCAAGAACTCTACAAGGTGGCTAACAAGTCCTCCACTTTGGCAAGGTTAGCCTTTCCTCACCTCATTTGCCACCTCTGCAATTCAGCTGGAATTGACATAGAGGGAGACATCCTCATTGATGAGGACAAGCCCATCACTAAAAAA
This sequence comes from Arachis hypogaea, assembly GCF_003086295.3. Taxonomy (NCBI): domain Eukaryota; kingdom Viridiplantae; phylum Streptophyta; class Magnoliopsida; order Fabales; family Fabaceae; genus Arachis; species Arachis hypogaea. Next base: position 13,605,033 of record NC_092055.1, read on the forward strand.
AGGATGGAGCAAACAAGAGAGCCCACTCATGGACCTCAGCAAGAGCATGAGGAAATTCCTCATCATGAAATTCCTGAGATGCCTCAAGGGATGCACCTTCCTCCACAAAACTATTGGGAGCAAATCAACACCTCCCTAGGAGAATTAAGTTCCAACATGGGACAACTAAGGGTGGAGCACCAAGAGCATTCCATCATTCTCCATGAGATTAGAGAAGATCAAAGAGCCATGAGAGAGGAGCAACAAAGGCAAGGAAGAGACATAGAGGAGCTCAAGAACACCATTGGTTCTTCAAGAGGAATAAGACGCCACCCTCACTAAGGTGGACCCGTTCCTTAATCTCCTTGTCTATTTAATTTTTGTGTTTTTTGATTTTTGAGCCTTATGTTTTGTTTATGTTTGTGTCTTTACTATATGATCATAAGTGTTTAAGTGTCTATGTCTTAAAGCTATGAATGTCCTATGAATCCATCACCTCTCTTAAAGGAAAAACGTTCTAAAAATAAAAGAACAAGTACATGATTTCGAATTCATCCTTAAAATTAGTTTAATTATTTTGATGTGGTGACAATACTTTTTGTTTTCTGAATGAATGCTTGAACAGTGCATATGTCTTTTGAATTTGCTATTTATGAATGTTAAAATTGTTGGCTCTTGAAAGAATGATGAAAAAGGAGAAATATTGTTGATGATCTGAAAAATCATAAAATTGATTCTTGAAGCAAGAAAAAGCAGTGAAGAACAAAGCTTGCGAAAAAAAATGGCGAAAATAAAAGAAAAAAGAGAAAAAGAAAAGCAAGCAGAAAAAGCCAATAGCTCTTTAAACCAAAAGGCAAGGGTAAAAAGGATCCAAGGCTTTGAGCATTAATGGATAGGAGGGCCTAAAGGAATAAAATTCTGGCCTAAGCGGCTAAACCAAGCTGTCCCTAACCATGTGCTTGTGGCGTGAAGTGTCAAGTGAAAAGCTTGAGACTGAGCGGTTAGAGTCGTGATCCAAAGCAAAAAGAGTGTGCTTAAGAACCCTGGACACCTCTAATTGGGGACTCTAGCAAAGCTGAGTCACAATCTGAAAAGGTTCACCTAGTTATGTGTCTGTGGCATTTATGTATTCGGTGGTAATATTGGAACACAAAGTGCTTAGGGCCACGGCCAAGACTCATAAAGTAGCTGTGTTCAAGAATCAACATACTGAACTAGGAGAATCAATAACACTATCTAAATGCTGAGTTCCTATAGATGCCAATCATTCTGAACTTCAAAGGATAAAGTGAGATGCCAAAACTGTTCAGAGGCAAAAAGCTACTAGTCCCACTCATCTAATTGGAGCTAAGTTTCATTGATAGTTTGGAATTTATATTATATTCTCTTCTTTTTATCCTATTTGATTTTCAGTTGCTTGGGGACAAGCAAAAATTTAAGTTTGGTGTTGTGATGAGCGGATAATTTATACGCTTTTTGGCATTGTTTTTAAGTAGTTTTTAGTATGATTTAGTTAGTTTTTAGTATATTTTTATTAGTTTTTAAATAAAAATCACATTTCTGGACTTCACTATGAGTTTGTGTGTTTTTCTGTGATTTCAGGTAATTTCTGGCTGAAATTGAGGGACTTGAGCAAAAATCTGATTCAGAGGCTGAAGAAGGACTGCAGATGCTGTTGGATTCTGACCTCCCTACACTCGAAGTGGATTTTCTGGAGCTACAGAAACCCAATTAGCGCGCTCTCAATTGAGTTGGAAAGTAGACATCCAGAACTTTCCAGAAATATATAATAGTCCATACTTTTCTCGAGTTTTGACGACGCAAACTGGCATTCAAACGCCAACTTCCTGTCCTATTCTGAAGTTAAACGCCAGAAACAGGCTACAACATGGCGTTTAACTCCAGAAAGAGTATTACACATGAAAGCTCAATGCTCAGCCCAAGCACACACCAAGTGGGCCCGGAAGTGGATTTCTGCATCAATTACTTATTTTCTGTAACCCTAGCTACTAGTTTAGTATAAAAATTACTTTTAGTGATTTATTTCACATCTTTTGATCATTTTTGAGATTATCTTTGTATCACTTTTGATCATTGATCACGTTTAGGGGGCTGGCCATTCGGCCATGCCTGGACCACTTTCACTTATGTAATTTTCAACGGTGGAGTTTCTACACCTCATAGATTAAGGTGTGGAGCTCTGCTGCTCCTTATGAATTAATGCAAAGTACTATTGTTTTTCTATTCAATTCAAGCTTATTCCTATTCTAAGATATCCGCTTGCACTTCAACATGATGAATATGATGATCCGTAACACTCATCACTATTCTCAACCTATGAACGCGTGCCTGGCAACCACTTCCGTTCTACCTTAGATCGAGCGTGTATCTCTTAGCCTCCATTCTAAAAGATCGGAGTCTTCGTGGTATAAGCTAGAAATATTGGCGGCCATTCCTGAGATCCGGAAAGTCTAAACCTTGTCTGTGGTATTCCGAGTAGGATCTGGGAAGGGATGACTGTGACGAGCTTCAAACTCGCGAGTGTTGGGCGTAGTGACAGACGCAAAAGGATCAATGGATCCTATTCCAACATGATCGAGAACCGACAGATGATTAGCCGTGCGGTGACAGCGCATTTGGACCATTTTCACTGAGAGGACGGGAAGCAGCCATTGACAACGGTGATGCCCAACATACAGCTTGCCATGGAAAGGAGTATGAATGATTGAATGAAGGCAGTAGGAAAGCAGAGATTCAGAAGGAGCAAAGCATCTCCACATGCTTATCTAAAATTCTCACCAATGAATTACATAAGTATCTCTATCTTATTTTATATTTTATTTATAGTTTAATTATCAAATCTCCATAACCGTTTGAATCTGCCTGACTGAGATTTACAAGATGACCATAGCTTGCTTCAAGCCGACAATCTCCGTGGGATCGACCCTTACTCACGTAAAGTTTATTACTTGGACGACCCAGTGCACTTGCTGGTTAGTTGTGCGGAGTTGTGACAAAGAGCTGAGATTATGAACGTGCATACCAAGTTTTTGGCGTCGTTGCTGGGGAATGAACAATCACAATTTCGTGCACCAGTGTTATATCGCAATCCTGTGTATTGGCCATCTATGATAAAAAAATGTATTGATTATGCAAAGGCATGTCAGGAATGTCAGAAACATGGTTTGATACAACATATCCCAGCGTCTGAGTTGCATTCGATAATAAAACCATGACCGTTTAGAGGTTGGACTTTAGATTTAATTGGGATAATTCACCCTCCTTCATCAAAACAACACAAGTTTATCTTGGTAGCAATTAATTATTTCACAAAATAGGTTGAAGCAGTTCCCCTAATAGAAATTGGTCAAGGTGAAATAATAGACTTTATTGAGGAACATATTATCCATCGATTTGGAATTCCTCAAACATTAAGTACTGATCAAAGAACGATGTTTACTGATCAGCGAATTAAAAATTTTGCAACTTTGAGGAGTATCAATATGGTTACTTCAACTCCTTATTATGCGCAGGCTAATGGGCAAGTAAAGGCAGCAAATAAGATCCTGATAAGTTTGATAAAAAAGCACATCGAAAATAAGCCTCGAACATGTCATGAAACTTTAAGCCAGGTATTATGGGCTTACCGGAATTCACCGAGAAGGTTAACGGGTACTTCACCCTATAAATTAGTTTATGGCCATGATGCGGTGTTGCCATTAGAAATTAATTTAAATACTTTGAGGGTGTTGATGAGCGGATAATTTATATGCTTTTTGACATTGTTTTTAGTATATTTTTAGTAGAATCTAGTTACTTTTAGGGATGTTTTCATTGGTTTTTATGCTAAATTCACATTTCTGGACTTTACTATGAGTTTGTGTGTTTTTCTGTGATTTCAGGTATTTTCTGGCTGAAATTGAGGGACTTGAGCAAAAATCAGATTCAGAGGTTGAAGAAGGACTGCTGATGCTGTTGGATTCTGACCTCCCTGCACTCAAAATGGATTTTCTGGAGCTACAGAACTCAAAATGGCACGCTTCCAATTGCGTTGGAAAGTAGACATCCAGGGCTTTCCAGCAATGTATAATAGTCCATACTTTGGCCAAGTTTAGATGATGCAAACTGGCGTTCAACGCCAGCTCTCTGCCCAAATCTGGCATCCAGCGCCAGAAAAGGAGCCAAAACCAGAGTTGAACGCCCAAACTGGCACAAAAGCTGGCGTTCAACTCCAAGAAGGACCTCTACAAGTGCAACACTCAAAGCTCAGCCCAAGCACACACCAAGTGGGCCCCAGAAGTGGATTTATGCATCAATTACTTACTTTTGTAAACCCTAGTAGCTAGTTTATTATAAATAGGACATTTCACTATTGTATTAGACATCCTGAGTTTTATCTTCGGATCATAGAGTATTGGTTACTCCGGTTCCCCTCTGGGGCCGAGACCAATGAACACCATTATCACTTATGTATTTCCAACGGTAGAGTTTCTACACTCCATAGATTAAGGTGTGGAGCTCTGCTGTTCCTCAAAGATTAATGCAAAGTACTACTATTTTCTATTCAATTCATCTTATTTCGCTTCTAAGATATTCATTCGCTCTTCAACCTGAATGTGATGAACGTGACAATCATCATCATTCCCTATGAACGCGTGCCTGACAACCACTTCCATTCTACCTTCGACTGAATGAGTATCTCTTAGATCTCTTAATCAGAATCTTCGTGGTGTAAGCTAGAATGATGGCGGCATTCAAGAGAATCCGGAAAGTCTAAACCTTGTCTGTGGTATTCCGAGTAGGATTCAATGATTGAATGACTGTGACGAGCTCCAAACTCGCGATTGCTGGGCGTAGTGACAGACGCAAAAGGATAGTAAATCCTATTCCAGCATGATCGAGAACCGACAGATGAATAGCCGTGCCGTGACAGGGTGCGTTGATCATTTTCACTGAGAGGATAAGATGAAACCATTGACAAGGGTGATGCCTCCAGACGATTAGCCGTGCCGTGACAGGGCATTTGGATCATTTTCCCGAGAGAAGACCGAAAGTAGCCATTGACAATGGTGATGTATCACATAAAGCCAGCCATGGAAAGGAGTAAGACTGATTGGATGAAGATAGCAGGAAAGCAGAGGTTCAGAGGAACGAAAGCATCTCTATTCGCTTATCTGAAATTCTCACCAATGATTTACATAAGTATTTCTATCCCTATTTTATTAATTATTATTCGAAAACACCATTATCAATTTATATCTGCCTGACTGAGATTTACAAGGTGACCATAGCTTGCTTCATACCAACAATCTCCGTGGGATTTGACCCTTACTCACGTAAGGTATTACTTGGACGACCCAGTGCACTTGCTGGTTAGTTGTGCGAAGTTGTGAACCATGGTATTGGCATCATATTTTTGGCGCCATTACCAGGGAAAGAAAGAGTGATGAATTTTACATAATTAAAGTGTAATCACAATTTCTGCGCACCAAGTTTTTGGCGCCGTTGCCGGGGATTGTTTGAGTTTTCGACAAGCTTTTGGTCCGGTAACATCAGTGCCAAGTTTGGATCCGGCAACAACACCAAGTTTTTGGCGCCGTTGCCGGGGATTGTTCGAGTATGGACAACTAACGGTTCATCCTGTTGCTCAGATTAGGTAATTTTCCTTTTGTTTTCTTTTCAAAAATTTTTCAAAAATATTTCAAAATTTCTCCTTTGTTTTTGAAAAAAATTTTAAAATAAAAATGTTTTCAAAATTTTTTTTTAATTTCAAAATTTTTAAGAATGAATTCTAGTGTTTCATGAAGCATGTGAAGCCTGGCTGGCTGCAAAGCCATGTCTAAATTATTTTGGACTGAAGCTTCCAAACCATTAGCATAGAGGCAAGTTACATATTTGATAAGTAATGAGCAGTATATTCTGATATCTTGCTAAAGCTTGGCTGGCTAGTGAGCCATGTCTAATTCCTGGACTGAAGCTTTAGACTAACATGGCAAGATTCCTGGAATTCATATTAAAAATTTTTGGAATCCTTATTTTTTCTTTTTCAAAATGATTTTCGAAAATTTCAAAATAAAAATACAAAAAAATCAGAAAATCATAAAAATCAAAAATATTTTTCTGTTTCTTGTTTGAGTCTTGAGTCATGTTATAAGTTTGGTGTCAATTGCATGTGCATCTTGTATTTTTCGAAAATTTTCATGCATTCATAGTGTTCTTCATGATCTTCAAGTTGTTCTTGGTAAGTCTTCTTGTTTGATCTTTGCATTTGCATGTTTTGTGTCTTTTCTTGTTTTTCATATGCATTCTTGAATTCTTAGTGTCTAAGCATTAAAGAATTCTAAGTTTGGTGTCTTGCATGTTTTTCTTGCATTAAAAATTTTTTCAAAAATGTGTTCTTGATGTTCATCATGATCTTCATAGTGTTCTTGGTGTTCATCTTGACATTCATAGCATTCTTGCATGCATTCATTGTTTTGATCTAAAAATTTCATGCATTGCATCATTTTACTTGTTTTTCTCTCTCATTATTAAAAAATTTAAAAATTAAAAAAAATATCTTTCCCTTTTTCTCTCTTAAAATTTCGAAAATTAGATTTGACTTTTTCAAAAATTTTTAAAAATCTAGTTGTTTTTATGAGTCAAATCAAATTTTCAATTTAAAAATCTCATCTTTTTCAAAATATTTTTCAAAAATCAAATCTTTTTCAAAGTTCTTAGTTATTTTTGAAAATTCCAAAAATATTTTTCAAAAATCTTTTTCTTAAATTTACATCAAAATTTTCGAAAATAACAATAACAATTAATGTTTTAATTCAAAATTTCAAGTTTGTTACTTGCTTATTAAGAAAGATTCAAACTTTAAGTTTTAGAATCATATCTTGTGATTTCTTGTGAATCAAGTCATTAATTGTGATCTTAAAAAATCAAATCTTTTTCAAAACTAATTTCAATCATATCTTTTCAAAAATATCTCCTTATCTTATCTTTTTTCAAAATATGATTTCAAAAATATCTTTTCTAACTTCCTATCTTCTTATCTTTTCAAAATTGATTTTTCAAAATTTGTTTCAACTAACTAACTAACTTTTTGTTTGTTTCTTATCTTTTTCAAAACTACCTAACTAACTCTCTCTCTAATTTTCGAAAATATCCTCCCCCTTTTTCAAAAATTTCTTTTTAATTAACTAATTATTTTTTTATTTGAATTTTCGAAAAACTACTAACCTTTTTCAAAACTATTTTTAAAAATCACTAACCATTTTTCAAAAATAATTTTCGAAAATTCCCTCTCTCTCTTTTCTTCTCCTTTTCTTCCACTCACCTAAAGGGAACCTCTATACTGTGGTAAAAAGGATCCCTATTATTATTATTTTTCTGTGCCCTCTTCTTTGTCATATGAGCAGGAGCAAGGACAAGAATATTCTTGTTGAGGCAGATCCAGAACCTGAAAGGACTCTGAAGAGAAAATTAAGAAAAGCTAAATTACAACTATCCAGCAAGCACCTGTCAGGAATTTTCGAACAAGAAGAGGAGATGGCAGCCGAAAATAATAATAATAATGCAAGGAGAATGCTTGGTGACTTTACTGCACCTAATTCCAATTTACATGGAAGAAGCATCTCCATTCCTGCCATTGAAGCAAACAACTTTGAGCTGAAACCTCAATTAGTTTCTCTGATGCAGCAGAACTGCAAGTTTCATGGACTTCCATCTGAAGATCCTTTTCAGTTCTTAACTGAATTCTTGCAGATATGTGATACTGTTAAGACTAATGGAGTAGATCCTGAAGTCTACAGGCTCATGCTTTTCCCTTTTGCTGTAAGAGACAGAGCTAGAATATGGTTGGATTCGCAACCTAGAGATAGCCTGAACTCTTGGGATAAGCTGGTCACGGCTTTCTTAGCCAAGTTCTTTCCTCCTCAAAAGCTGAGCAAGCTTAGAGTGGATGTTCAAACCTTCAAACAAAAAGATGGTGAATCCCTCTATGAAGCTTGGGAAAGATACAAACAGCTGACCAAAAAGTGTCCTTCTGACATGCTTTCAGAATGGACCATCCTGGATATATTCTATGATGGTTTATCTGAATTAGCTAAGATGTCATTGGATACTTCTGCAGGTGGATCCATTCACCTAAAGAAAACGCCTGCAGAAGCTCAAGAACTCATTGACATGGTTGCTAATAACCAGTTCATGTACACTTCTGAGAGGAATCCTGTGAGTAACGAGACGCCTATGAAGAAAGGAGTTCTTGAAGTTGATACTCTGAATGCCATATTGGCTCAGAATAAAATATTGACTCAGCAAGTCAATATGATTTCTCAGAGTCTGAATGGAGTGCAAGCTGCATCCAACAGTACTCAAGAGGCTTCTTATGAAGAAGAAGCTTATGATCCTGAGAACTCTGCAATAGCAGAGGTGAATTACTTAGGTGAACCTTATGGAAACACCTATAACTCATCATGGAGAAATCATCCAAATTTCTCATGGAAGGATCAAAAGCCTCAACAAGGCTTTAATAATGGTGGAAGAAACAGGTTTAACAATAATAAACCTTTTCCATCATCCACTCAGTAATAGACAGAGAACTCTGAACAAAATACTTCTAATTTAGAAAACTTAGTCTCTGATCTATCTAAGGCCACTGTAAATTTCATGAATGAAACAAGATCTTCCATTAGAAATCTGGAAGCACAAGTAGGCCAGCTGAGTAAAAGGATCACTGAAATCCCTCCTAGTACTCTCCCAAGCAATACAGAAGAGAATCTAAAAGGAGAGTGCAAGGCCATTGACATAAGCATCATGGCCGAACCTGTGAGGAGAGGAGAGGACGTGAATCCCAAGGAGGAAGACCTCCTGGGATGTCCAGTGATCAATAAGGAGCTTCCCTCTGAGGAACCAAAGGACTCTGAGGCTCATCTAGAGACCATAGAGATTCCATTAAACCTCCTTATGCCCTTCATGAGCTCTGATGAGTATTCCTCTTCTGAAGAGAATGAGGATGTTACTGAAGAGCAAACTGCCAAGTTTCTTGGTGCAATCATGAAGCTGAATGCCAAATTATTTGGTATTGAAACTTGGGAAGATGAACCTCCCTTGTTCATCAATGAACTAAGTGATCTGGATCAACTGACATTGCCTCAGAAGAGACAGGATCCTGGAAAGTTCATAATACCTTGTACCATAGGCACCATGATCTTTAAGGCTCTGTGTGACCTTGGTTCAGGAATAAACCTCATGCCCCTCTCTGTAATAGAGAAACTGGGAATCTATGGGGTGCAAGCTGCTAAAATCTCATTAGAGATGGCAGACAATTCAAGAAAATAGGCTTATGGACAAGTAGAGGACGTGTTAATAAAGGTTGAAGGCCTTTACATCCCTGCTGATTTCATAGTCCTGGATACTGGAAAGGAAGAGGATGAATCCATCATCCTAGGAAGACCTTTCCTAGCCACAGCAAGAGCTGTGATTGATGTTGACAGAGGTGAACTAGTCCTTTAATGTAATGAGGACTCCCTTGTGTTTAAAACTCAAGGATCTCCCTCTGCAACCATGGAGAAGAAACATGAAAAGCTTCTCTCAAAGCAGAGTCAACCCAAGCCCCCACAGTCAAACTCTAACTTTGGTGTTGGGAGGCCACAACCAAACTCTAAGTTTGGTGTTGGAGAGTCTCAACAATGCTCTGAACATCTGTGAGGCTCCATGAGAGCCCACTATCAAGCTATTGACATTAAAGAAGCGCTTGTTGGGAGGCAACCCAATGTTTATTTATCTAATTTTGTTTTTGTTTTTCATGTTTTATTAGGTTCATGATCATGTGGAGTCACAAAATAAATATAAAAATTGAAAACGGAATCAAAAATAGCAGAACAAGCATGGTTCTGGCGTTCAACGCCAGAAATGGCAACAAATGGGCGTTGAACGCCCAAAATGGGCACCAACCTGGCGTTGAACGCCCAGAGTTGTGCGCAAAGGCATTTTACATGCCTAATGGGTGCAGGGATGTAAATCCTTGACACCTCAGGATCTGTGGACCCCACAGGATCATCTCAGGATCTGTGGACCCCACAGGATCCCCACCTACCTCCACTCACTTCTTCCCTCACCACTCTCTTTCACACAATCCCATAAACACTCTTTCCCAAAAACCCTTCACCAATCACCTCAATCTCTCTTCCCCATCACCTCTTCACCACTCACATCCATCCACTCTTCCCCATAAACCTACCTCATAAACTCCACCTACCTTCAAAAATTCAAAACCAATTTCCCACCCAAACCCACCCATATGGCCGAAACACTTCCCACTCACCCTCTCCTCTATTTCTTCTTCTTCTTCATCTATTCTTTCTTTTATTGCTCGAGGGCGAGCAAAATTCTAAGTTTGGTGTGGTAAAAGCATAAGCTTTTTGTTTTTCCATTACCATTGATGGGACTTAAGACCGGAGAATCCTCTAGAAAGGGGAAAGGGAAGACAAAAGCTTCCACATCCGAGTCATGGGAGATGGAAAGGTTCATCTCCAAAGCCCATCAAGACCACTTCTATGGTGTTGTAGCCAAGAAGAAGGTGATCCCTGAGGTCCCTTTCAAACTCAAAAGAAATGAGTATCCGGAGATCCGACATGAAATTCAAAGAAGAGGTTGGGAAGTTCTAACAAATCCCATCCAACAAGTCGGCATCCTAATGGTTCAAGAGTTCTATGCCAATGCATGGATTACCAAGAACCATGATCAAAGTAAGAACCCGGATCCAAAGAACTATGTTACAATGGTTCGGGAGAAATACTTAGATTTTAGTCCGGAAAATGTGAGGTTGGCGTTCAACTTGCCAAACATGGAAGAGAACGCATGCCCCTACACAAGGAGAGTCAACTTTGATCAGAGGTTGGACCAAGTCCTCATGGACATATGTGTAGAAGGAGCTCAATGGAAGATTGACTCCAAAGGCAAGCCAGTTCAACTAAGAAGATTGGACCTCAAGCCTATAGCTAGAGGATGGTTGGAGTTCATTCAATGCTCAATCATTCCCACTAGCAACCGGTCTGAAGTTACTATAGACCGGGCCATCATGATCCATAGCATCATGATTGGAGAAGAGGTGGAAGTTCATGAGATTATACCTCAAGAACTCTACAAGGTGGCTGACAAGTCCTCCACTATGAAAAGGTTAGCCTTTCCTCACCTCATTTGCCACCTATGCAATTCAGCTGGGATTGACATAGAGGGAGATATCCTCATTAAAGAGGACAAGCCCATTACTAAGAAGAAGATGGAGCAAGCAAGAGAGCCCATTCATGGAGCTCAAGAGGCGCAAGAAGCTCATTACCATGAGATCCCGGAGATGCCTCAAATGCACTTTCCTCCACAAAATTATTGGGAGCAAATCAACACCTCCCTAGGAGAATTGAGTTCCAATATGGGACAACTAAGGGTGGAACATCAAGAGCACTCCATCATTCTCCATGAAATAAGAGAAGATCAAAAAGCAATGAGGGATGAGCAACAAAGACAAGGAAGAGACATAGAAGAGCTCAAGGACATCATTGGTTCCTAAAGAAGGAAACGCCACCATCACTAAGGTGGATTCATTCCTTGTTCTTGTTTCTTCTATTTTTCATTTTCTATGTTATGTGCTTATCTATATTTGTGTCTTCATTACATGATCATTAGTAGTTAGTAACTATGTCTTAAAGTTATGAATGTCCTATGAATCCATCACCTCTCTTAAATGAAAAATGTTTTAATTCAAAAGAACAAGAAGTACATGAGTTTCGAATTTATCCTTGAACTTAGTTTAATTATATTAATGTGGTGACAATGCTTCTTGTTTTCTGAATGTATGCTTGAACAGTGTGCATATGTCTTTTGAAGTTATTGTTCATGAATGTTAAATATGTTGGCTCTTGAAAGAATGATGACTAGGAGACATGTTATTTGATAATCTGAAAAATCATAAAAATTATTCTTGAAGCAAGAAAAAGCAGCAAAGAACAAAGCTTGCAGAAAAAAAAATAGCGAAAAAAAATAGAAAGAAAAAAAAAAGCAAGCAGAAAAAGCCAAAAGTTCTTAAAACCAAGAGGCAAGAGCAAAAAGCCAATAACCCTTAAAACCAAAAGGCAAGGGCAAATAAAAAGGATCCCAAGGCTTTGAGCATCAGTGGATAGGAGGGCCTAAAGGAATAAAATCCTGGTCTAAGCGGCTAAACCAAGCTGTCCCTAACCATGTGCTTGTGGCGTGTAGGTGTCAAGTGAAAACTTGAGACTGAGCGGTTAAAGTCAAGGTCCAAAGCAAAAAAAGAGTGTGCTTAAGAACCCTGGACACCTCTAATTTGGGACTTTAGCAAAGCTGAGTCACAATCTGAAAAGGTTCACCCAATTATGTGTCTGTGGCATTTATGTATCCGGTGGTAATACTGGAAAACAAAGTGCTTAGGGCCACGGCCAAGACTCATAAAGAAGCTGTGTTCAAGAATCATCATACTGAACTAGGAGAGTCAATAATACTATCTAAACTCTGAGTTCCTATAGATGCCAATCATTCTGAACATCCATGGATAAAGTGAGATGCCAAAACTATTCAAGAGGCAAAAAGCTATAAGTCCCGCTCATATGATTGAAGCTATGTTTCATTGATAGTTTGGAATTTATAGTATATTCTCTTCTTTTTATCCTATTTGATTTTCAGTTGCTTAGGGACAAGCAACAATTTAAGTTTGGTGTTGTGATGAGCGGATAATTTATACGCTTTTTGACATTATTTTTAGTATGTTTTTAGTAGAATCTAGTTACTTTTAGGGATGTTTTCATTGGTTTTTATGCTAAATTCACATTTTTGGACTTTACTATGAGTTTGTGTGTTTTTCTATGATTTCAGGTATTTTCTGGTTGAAATTGAGGGACTTGAGCAAAAATCAGATTCAGAGGTTGAAGAAGGACTGCTGATGCTGTTGGATTCTGACCTCCCTGCACTCAAAATGGATTTTCTGGAGCTACAGAACTCAAAATGGCGCGCTTCTAATTGCGTTGGAAAGTAGACATTCAGGGCTTTCCAGCAATGTATAATAGTCCATACTTTGGCCAAGTTTAGACGACGTAAACTGGCGTTCAACGCCAGCTCTCTGCCCAAATCTGGCGTCCAGCGCCAGAAAAGGAGCCAAAACCAGAGTTGAACGCCCAAACTGGCACAAAAGCTGGCGTTCAACTCCAAGAAAGACCTCTACACGTGCAACACTCAAAGCTCAGCCCAAGCACACACCAAGTGGGCCCCGGAAGTGGATTTATGCATCAATTACTTACTTTTGTAAACCCTAGTAGCTAGTTTATTATAAATAGGACATTTTACTATTGTATTAGACATCCTGAGTTTTATCTTCGGATCATAGAGTCTTGGTTACTCCGGTTCCCCTCTGGGGCCGAGACCAATGAACTCCATTATCACTTATGTATTTCCAACGGTAGAGTTTCTACACTCCATAGATTAAGGTGTGGAGCTCTGCTGTTCCTCAAAGATTAATGCAAAGTACTACTGTTTTCTATTCAATTCATCTTATTTCGCTTCTAAGATATTCATTCGCTCTTCAACCTGAATGTGATGAACGTGACAATCATCATCATTCCCTATGAACGCGTGCCTAACAACCACTTCCGTTCTACCTTCGACTGAATGAGTATCTCTTAGATCTCTTAATCAGAATCTTCGTGGTGTAAGCAAGAATGATGGCGGCATTCAAGAGAATCCAGAAAGTCTAAACCTTGTCTGTGGTATTTCGAGTAGGATTCAATGATTGAATGACTGTGACGAGCTCCAAACTCGCGATTGCTGGGCGTAGTGACAGACACAAAAGGATAGTAAATCCTATTCCAGCATGATCGAGAACCGACAGATGAATAGCTGTGCCGTGACAGGGTGCGTTGATCATTTTCACTGAGAGGATAAGATGAAACCATTGACAAGGGTGATGCCTCCAGACGATTAGCCGTGCCGTGACAGGGCATTTGGATCATTTTCCCGAGAGAAGACCGAAAGTAGCCATTGACAATGGTGATGTATCACATAAAGCCAGCCATGGAAAGGAGTAAGACTGATTGGATGAAGATAGCAGGAAAGCAGAGGTTCAGAGAAACGAAAGCATCTCTATTCGCTTATCTGAAATTCTCACCAATGATTTACATAAGTATTTCTATCCCTATTTTATTAATTATTATTCGAAAACACCATTATCAATTTATATATGCCTGACTGAGATTTACAAGGTGACCATAGCTTGCTTCATACCAATAATCTCCGTGGGATTCGATCCTTACTCACATAAGGTATTACTTGTACGACCCAGTGCACTTGCTGGTTAGTTGTGCGAAGTTGTGAACCATGGTATTGGCATCATGTTTTTGGCGCCATTACCAGGGAAAGAAAGAGCGATGAATTTTACATAATTAAAGTGTAATCACAATTTCTGCGCACCAGGTGTCAAAGCAAAGTAGTTTGCCAGTTGATGATTACTGGAATGCTATATTTGATGAATTGAATGAATTAGATTCAGAGCGAATATTGACACTTGAAAATATAGTTCGACAAAAAGTAAGTATTGCTCGAAGTTATAATCATCGAATCAAGGAAAAATCTTTTGATATAGGCGAGTTGGTTTTGAAAGTTATTTTGCCAATGGAAAAGAAATCAAAATTTCTTGGCAAATGGTCCCATGCTTGGGAAGGCCATTTTCAAGTGATAGGGACATATTCTGGAAATGCCTATTAGATTAAAGATATCGAGTCAGAAAAAGTAATTAACTCGATTAATGGAAAATACTTGAAGCGATACTATTTTTGGCAGAATTAGAGTTCAAAATGCACAAGTCCAGAAAAGATAAAAACTGTCACACAAAGAGAAACTTAAAATGAAAAGAAATTCAAGGTGCCAATAGTTTTATTAAAATCGGAGCGCAGCTTTGCCCTTCTGCTGTCCAGAGTTGAAAGTGCCTCAGCTTGTTTGAATTTGTCAAATTGGATTTTTTCGAGTTGTTTGTCATATTCTTCTCGTTTAGTCTCAATTGAAACAAGCTCCTGGATAAGGTGTTGTTGTTCTTGTTGGGCAGTGGCCAGAGGTTTGGCTATGGTAGCTCGTCTCTGACGTATTTTGGCAAGCTTTTCATTAATCTGAGCTAATTCTGCTTCATGTTTCGCTTCTTCTTTGTCATAAAAAGCTTGAATGGAAATAGCATTAAAAATTCTCAAATCTAATTCCTCACGGGAAACTTGGACTGGTCGAAGGGCTGCAATACAACCTTCTATATTAGATTTGATCTTAGCTTCCTCAGTCTCTGTTTCCTGGAATTGAAATTGAAAAGCTACGCTCTCGTTGAGAAGTTGCTTGAATTCTTGAATCGAGGCAGAATGTGGTATGTTAGCTGGGAGTTCAAAGGAGGAATTTAAAAGATCAGACAAGAGTTGGTTAAGAATTGTATCATTAACCCATGTGGCAAGTGGATGATCCAAGAGCTTTATGAGTGACCGAAGCTATTCTCGAGTGTCAACACTCAATTTGAATGAAGGTCTTGATGTAGCAGGTCTTGGGAGTGTTGGCACTGGTACAGATACTTCATCTTCTTAGATAACTTGGTCTAGAATGGAGATCAGGCTGGCCAATGTAGCACTTGTAGGAGTGGTGGATGCATCCAGTGTTTCAGATCCTTGTCCAGGGGGAGTTTGAAAGTCAGCCTGTTGAGGAGGACTAGACAGTTTTGGAGGAGTCTCTAAGACCCTAGATTGAGAAGAATCTGAATTGGTGGTGTCAACAACTCTAGAAACAAAGTCGGAGTCTGGAGCCACCTGGTTTTCTGCAGAGAGTGCAGCCCGATTGTTCGGTGAGTTTGACTCAAGTATTTGAGTATCTATTGAAGAATGATGTGAGGGATCTGTCGTCAGATCAACCACCTGTGTTACATGGGGAGGTGGAAAAATAGTCTGGAGTGGCTGAAAAGACCCTGTGACTTGAATTGAATCATGAGATGTGGAGTGCCCTGGATCATGACGCTGTTGCAGAATTGGTTGATCAAGTGCCACAGAAGATGTAATTGAATGAGTAGCAATGGCAGGCTGGTATGAAAGGTACACAGTTATAAGTTAAAATTTATTTCAACTTAAATAAAATACATATAGAGATTATTATGTTACTAGAATAAGTCTGGGTTTTCGAACTAGTTGGGAACCAGGATCTGAGTCAGTTGTATCCTCTGATTGGGGAGAAGCAGCAAGGATGTTCCGGATGTTTTGTTCATTCCCATCAAAACTCTCGCTTGATAGTTATAACCATAACTAATGAGGAAATTAAAATTGAAAGTTAATATATAGATATGATTTTCAAAATGTGTTACTTCGAAGTATATGATTATGTGTGAAATGGTAAATGGATAATGGTTACCTTTCTGGAAGTCTTGGTAGGAGTTCTTCGACTTTTGTGTTGTGGTTATCAAAAAGAGGCTGTGGTATCAGCTTTTTTTTTTGTGATTTTTTAGGAGAACCCTCAGCAACAGGGTCTGATCGAATGGCAGATTGCTAGATTGCCTCTAAAGTACGATTGTACCTAGAGTAATAGGCAGTCCACCATTCGAGACAAGACTTAGTGATATATGAGTTGCGGTCGTAAACAAGGAAATTAAAATGGTCCTTGTGTTGTTGATTTGTTGCGAGGAGGAAGTCAAGGTCATGTTGAGAAAGTAGAGTAACATTACAAAATGGATTGTTGTTCCGAGGAAAAGGGATTGGGATGGCCTGTGAAAATCCCAGTTGTCTGGCTGTAAAGTGAGGGCATATAGGGTCACCTTGAGCTTTTCCTTTTTATGCTAGGTTAACCCTATAGGAATTACCTGAACAGCTAACAGATTTGCCCAGTTTTGATTAGCCAGTTCACTTTCCTCTGTGTCATGTGGGAAGAGTAAGCGATCGAGCCACGCAGGACCACGATTTCGACACAAAAAATGGGCGAAATCTAAATCCTCATTATTGAAATCTTTACAGGAATGGAAGAGAGAAAAAATAACCCAGAATCGGTCCTCATCCGTTTGTGTATTTGGGAAGTTGGGTTTATAATTAGCTAATCAAAAACCTTCAATGTGCTATTTATCAGTGCCACCACCTCCAGGTTTTGTCATAAATTTTTCGAAAATGGCATTGACCCATAGTTGAAGGAGCTAGAGAGGGCCACCTGTACTGATTATGCTATTGTCTCGGAGACAATGAACAAATTGACCAAGCTCTTTGAAAATGTGCCCTAAAAGAAGTTTGGCCAAATTAAGAACTTTCTCTTCATGAAGCAAAGCAGCCCAGGGAAGAAAGAGCTTTGACATCTGGATGCTTCAAAAACAGAAAAGGATTGCATTCAGTCAATAGAACAAGAAGGCTACATGTTCATCATCTGTAACATCAGTACCTTCTACACCCATGTCATTAGCAATGAAATCGCTGTAAGAATTGGTTAAGGCAACATTGTATTGGTGCTCAGACTACATGTTAGGAGTACAGTCTGGAGAATTTATTGGAAGCCCTGTGATAGCAGCTACATCCAAAAGGGACATTTCGATCATTCCACAAGGGAGGTGGAACCTGTTGGTTGTCCTTTTCTAAAAGCAAGTCATAGCCCCAATCATCCAAGGGAGCATTGAGAGTGAGAAATGGGAGAGCCTTAGTAGTTCTTGTATTCCTAAAGCCCCCCAGTCAGCACTTTTCGTGGGTTCAAGGTGTTGGTACCAGGCTGAGAAGTCGAATCCTTGAGGATTAATCTTTGGATTATTCCTGAAGGGTTTTTGATTAATGAAGTGGGAGATGTTAAAAGCTTGGTTAATCAATAGATCTTCCCCTTCGGCACTAGGGAAGAAAGAAAGTTTTTTGTTTGCCCTCTCTAGGGATTCAATCGGTCCGAGAAAACAATGGGTATCTGCGCCTACTGTGAAGGGGATTAAGACTCTAGTATCATTAGTTTACAGTTGAGGATCGTCAATGACTTCATCATTGACTTGGTTTAGTATACGAAGGGCTGGTGGAGCTGGCGGTGCTACTGCATGACCTTTACCTTTGTCTTGAGCAGTAGCATGAGAAGAGAAAGCGGCCATTGTAGAATGAAGGAAAAAGAAACGAAAGGTTAAAGATTCTGTAAGGATGTTTGATGTAAGAGGGATGCAAAGAACAATGAGTTCAGGAAAAATTTGAACAAGGGTGAGATTGGTGAATTTAAAGTATTACTGTAGCCGTTACTGTAGAAGAAATGCGAATAGAGGTAACTTCGCGAGGAAGATGAAGTGGAAGGAAGAGGAAGCGTGAGTCTCGGGAAACGTGTCGAGTGGGTGAGTATTAATGGAAAGTTAAATGATAGTTATTACTGATTTAAAAATTGAAGTTTGAATTTAGATTAAGTGTTTTATCTTCCAATAAAGTTATCGAAGGCAAGCACATTAATCCAAGGGGACAATTTGTTGATCGAAAAAATATTTTCGATGAAGGTAAACGGTTCGAAGTGGTAAAGCGGTCGAAGACATAAACAGTTTTCGGAAAGAGACACGCGCAAGCATTAGACGGAGGTTCTCGACACAGATTCGATTTCAAGGCCTTTCGATAAATCAAGCAAGTCAAATCGAACAAGGTACTCGAGTCAGGTAATTGAAATAAGTTATTCGAATAAGTGATTCGAGTAATTATGGTAATGAATAAGTTAGAGGCTTCTATCACGCGAGGAAATCATGGGAAACGTTTAGGTGGGAACGGTTACCAAGGAGAACACATTCAAAGTTGTGATTTTGTAATTAATTGTAATTAATTGTCAGTTACCAAAAGTAGATTATAAATACCAGGAAGTCTTAGGGAATAAGGGTTGAAACTTTAACTCAGAAAAACACTCAAGCACACTCACATCCCAGGAAATTTCTGAGTCTGCGATCGAGTAACTTTTCTGTAAGGTTCCTTCTATATTTTCATTCTTTCAATTTATCTTTCTGTAAACTTTATTTCTTCAAGTAAATTTATCTTGCAAGTATTCTTTATCTTCGTTGTTCAATTTACATTCTTGCATTTTAGATTTTCATGTCAAAGTCCTTTGATCTAATAGAAGGCATTTTACTGCTTTCTTTCAACTTCAACGCAAACCTTTCTGTTTTCAGCATATTTTCTTTTCGAAAACTTTACCTTTTATTTCTTTCCTTGACTTATAAATTTTTAATTCATCTTTATTCCCAATTTCCATCTAATCAAAGACACTTTGATGCACTTTTAGAAAACTGGTACCTACAAAGAGGAGTAGGTTTCGCTCCCAGACCATTAGAATCGAACCACCATCGATTTGCTAAAAATCGACAAAACAAATATTATAATTAATTTTTTAGTTTAAAATTTTTTATTTGATTGAGATAAATTATATTAGTTGTATTTTAAAAAGAGAAAAGTTCTGCAATCAAACAAAATATTTAATCAAGTCCAACTAAATTAATATACTTCTTATTAGTTACTTGCTTATACCACTGCTACTGCTCTTTTTTTCTCATCTTTCTCTTTCGTTATCATCGTCATCGTCACCACTACCACCTTATCCTCTTCTTTTTCCTTCTTTTTTCATTTAAATTTCTTTTTCTCCTTTCTTTTCCTCCTCATCATCTTCATTATCATCATTATCATTGTAATCGTTATCGTCGCCTTTTTCTTATACGTAAATAATATTGTTCATTCTTTTTTGAATTTTTGTACTTACTGCGTTATCTACAGATTTTTTTCATTTATTTTCTTTTCTATCAACATTGTAAATCCGCAACTCAAGTCTTCATGAAATAAATTCTTAATTCCATCACATCATTTAGTTGAAAAATTCGATAATAGAATGAATACATTTCGGTGTCATTTTTTAGAAATTTATGTGTTATTTTATATTCGATACATCGTCTTCTTATACGTAAATGCCATGATTCATTCTCTTTCGAATTTTTGCACTTGTTCTACTTAATTTTGCTAAGTTATCTACAAATTTTTTCTTTATACTCTTTTCTGTTAAAATTTGTGAATCTGCAACTCAAGTTTTCGTGAACTAAGTTCTTAGTTCTATCATATAATTTAGTTAGAAATTTCAATGATAGAGTGAAGATATTTCGATGTTATTTTTTAAAAATTTATGTGTTATTTTATATATGAGATAAGCATTCAATTCATTGAATGTGTAATTTTTTTATAATTATTTAATATTTTTTGTATCGTATTACTGAATTTCTGGTGTCAATTTTAAGTAATTTTAGTACTATCTTATTTCATATTATAGAGTCAATATGATCTTTTAGTATGGAATTTACTTTCCAAATTTTATAGTATTGCATTTAAATTTTGATGTCACTTTAAACAAATTTTGGTGTTATTTTTATTTTTGAAAAGAATTTAATCCAAGTGTTCATTCATTCAATTAAATAAGATGGCAATACAATACATACATGGTTATTCAAGTCTAATATGAAAAATAATGCTCCTAAAAGAAAAAGTAAGAACAACAGAAAAAAAAAAAAGAAAGAAAGAAAGAAAGAAAGAAAGAAAGAAGAATAAAAAGCAAAAAATGCATCATTCAAGTTTTCACGGATTGGTGGTTCTCTTCTTTACGACCACTATGGCTTTATCTCTAGAGAGGGATAGTGGAGGTGGAAGACTATTTCTACTAGAACCTCTAGAATATGAACGCCTTTTGTTTCTACCATAAGCAAAACACATTTTTAGAAGAAAAAATTCTTTAAATTTCTTTCCATTGTGCTTTATTGCCTCAATAATGTCAGATGTTCTCTTCAAGTGTTTAGAGAAGGTATTTATGTTGCTCATGAAAAGGTAAATTTGTGACCCTTATTCCACATTTCTAATACACCTATATACCGATTGTGGTTCTGTAATGATGTCCATGTAAAGTAAGACTAGATCTCTGTATCTTTTGATAAATGCCACCAATTATTTTTCGTGCTTCTATTTCACTCTTCTCAAGTTCATGATATGCATGGAGGGTTTCTCCTACAGAAACTACTTGTATAATTCTATCACCGACTCTGAGATTGTCTAAAAACGATAGGATATGTTCTTTGACATTTTCTGTACCATCAAACTTGCGAAAGATAGGCAATTAATACCCTAAAGGGTACGATTTTGTCAAAATATGATGTTCAAATAGTGAGCTGATCTCTCAAGTGGGTTTATTTGTCTTTCTTTTGTCTTTTAGAATCATGGTTCTAAAAATCGAATCGGACTGGTCGTTTCAACCGGATTAACCGGAAACCGGTCAGGCGGTCACCTAACCGGTCCGGATAAGCTCAGAAATTGCCTGACAAAAAGTCGGTGAAAAAACCGGTCGAACCGGTAGTTAACCGGTAAACCGGCAGAACCATCCGATTTTTTAGCGGATTTTTGATTTGAAAAAAAACTCTGAACGGCGTCGTTTTGTCCCTATAAGGAAAAAAAAAAAGGCTAAACGAACTAAGCTGAACCCTAATTCCTAAATCACCCATCGTACTCAGCAGCAACAATAACTCATCTCTGTTCTCTTCTGTGCCCAAATCCCTTCTCCCTTTCCCCTCACTCTCATCAGTCTCACTCACCAAAATGGCACAAAATCCCTAACCTACTACGGCGCTACTTCCCTCTCTCTCTCTCAGCCAACAGCAGTCACCGCCTCTACCGTCACCGAACTCTTCTCGTCAGCCAGAGGGTGCCTCGCCGCCGGCAGTGACAGATAGAGGGTGCTTCGAGCTCTTGGCCGTCCATCCTCGTCTCCTCCACATCGTCGTCTTTGGCCGTCCATCCTCGTCTTCTCTACATCATTTTCATCTTCGTCATGTGGACTTGCAGATCGAAGCGCGGTCGGCTGGATTCCTCCATTGTTGGTGAGTTTGCTCGATCCGGTCTGTCTCTCCGTTCCTCCCTTGCCGGTAGTCTTGCTGCCTGTTTCGTTCCTCCGTCTGTCAGTTTGGTTGCCTTTGCTCTGCTTTAGTTTTTCTCTTTTGTTAATTTCTATGATTTTGAGGTTCTATTTTTTAAAGATTCAACTCTGTTTGCTTCAATTTATGGTCGTGTATTTTGTTAATTTTACTGAGTTACTAAAATCTGAGATCTGATTCTTGAGTTGCTGTTTCTTTTTCTGTTTGTTGTGTCCTGAATCTGAATTGGGGTGAGTTGATATTTTTTTCTGTTTGTTGTGTTCTGAGTTCTAACTTCTGAATTAGAGTTGGTGGTGGTATGATTAATTTTGTCATGGTGTTTTACATTGATCTGCATATGATCTGCATATGGGGGCATACATGTGTTACAACTTCTTTATACAAATTTGTTAGACCCAGCATAAAGGTTGCAAAAGACATGCCCAGAAACAGAATAAAATCTTCACCCTCATGCCCTCATCTTTATTCCCTTCCATTTCAGCATTGTTAATTCTACAATAATTTCTTTCTTTAATTTCTCCTTTTACCCTAAATTTAGGAAATTAAACGTTGGTTTAGATTTTTCTTATTTTAATTTTGAAAAGAATAAGAAAAGATCAGATTTTAGTTTACTTACCAGATATTGTTATGGTAACAAAAAAGGTCATGCTATATGTTTCATTATATGTTTAATTTTTAATAATTTTATTTAATATTTAATTAAACCAGTTGAACTCTGGTTGAATTCCGATCGAATCTTTGAACCAGTAAATCAATCACTCTACCGGTTTATTGACCAGTCCGGTTCTCATAACCTTGTTTAGAATGTGTTGCAACTCCTTGCAAATGACAAGAGTGTTCTTGTCTTCCATCAGTATGTGTATGTGAAAATCTATTAAAATTAACAACTAATATAAAATATATATTAAAATATTAAATATAAAATCTAAATAAAAATAATATTTTATTTTATTCTCATTTAATTCTAAATAAAAAGTAATTATAATTTATTTAATTTAGTATTTATAACAATAAATGAAATTATTATTATATAAGTCATTTAATTTAAAATAACATAATTTATAATTATAATTAATATATATAGCCCACAAATAAATTAAATAATTATCTAGCGATAACTCCATTTCATGCATTATTTAATTGATGTAGGCACACTTGGCATCTCAAAGTCACCATAAGTTTGATTTTACGCAATACATTGAAAGAACTTTGGAAGAGGACTTCAAAGTTGTTGTAAAAATCAGGTTCATGTGATGGTTACTATAAGTATTTTAGCAATTAGCTACCAATACATTAATCAAGTGAATTTATAAGCAAGTGCTTTTGTTTTATTTCCAATTATTTGTTGGTTCAGTCTTCCAATCTGGTTCATCACAGTGTTTTGTTTCTCCTGTTTCACACGCATGGTAAGCCAATTCAATAATAATGCTACATCTATCTTATTATTATAACTAATCACAGCACACATATTATATGTAGCTCTACATTTATGCATGAATCTTATCACTGGGTCGTACTCTTATTTGTGGATGCCTTTTGTTCCTTTGATTGTAAGCACATATTTTGAAATTATTATTTATTTAAAACATACATGTACTAATGTGAGAGAGGAAATTAATGAAATGAAATGAAATAAAATACAGATAATTGTAGTAGTTGAAAGCGAGTCACAAGTGATAATAACAAAGACGGGTCTTAGAATTGAAGAAAGATGAGAGATAGTAAAAGACACACGGATGGTGCATCCCGGTGATGATGACCTCTTCTAGTTTAAGAAGCCTCAACTTGTGTTCTACCTCATCAATTTTGTATTCATTCAAGTACCTATATACATACATATTTATTATATGTCAATTATTTTCTGTAACCAATATTGTTTTTTTTTTATAATGTATTTTTTTGTCATTTAAATTTAACTGCAACTTGCATATGGTTGGATGAAATTTTATAAGATAAAGGCAATTCTTAGCATAACGGTAAAGCACAAAATTTTTGGTTTCAAATGAAAAAATATATATAGTTTCTTTTGTTTTTTAAGTTTATCATGAAAAAAATATGTATTTTATTTATTTATGTTTATTATTTATTTAATTTGATAATTTAGCGAGTACATTAATTGATACTTAAAACACTTTTCTATATACATGCAATATATATTATTAGTTTATTCTCCTTATATTGATTAAATTGAATTTAAATATTTAAATATTATTAATGTACGCTATATATCTTTCAAATGTCATATAAATATAAGAAATGTAAAAAAAAATATTTCTTTAGATATAAAAAAAGAGAACCTAAGAAAAACTCAATAAGGTGTTGCTTTAGGTATTAGAAAAAGACAACAACCGCAAATAAACTTAAACAAACATTGTTTTAGGTATATGAAAAAATAATTAGAAAAACTTATACAAGTATTGCTTTAAGTATATGAAAAGACAACTTAAAAAAAATCTAGACAAGTGTTACTTTATATATTAAAAAATATAACTCGTAAAAAGTATTTTCATAAAGTCTTTATTAAAACGTTGTGTTTAGGTTCTCTAAGACAACTCTTATAAGAAGTTACTTTTTTTAGTAAAAAATATTTTTTAAAGGTTGTAAAAAAATGGGTTTCCTTTGATACAAAAAAGTATTGCCTTAAACTAAAGGTAATGGCCGTATAGTTAATTCCCAAAAAGCGTTATGTTTTGTCGAAAAAATGTTGTCTTTGATTAAAAAATAACACTTTTTTTTTATTATAGGCAATATTTTTAAAATGTTGTCTCAACCCAAATTTATTGTAATTATATATTAAAAATAAATTAAATAATATATATTTGTGTAAAATATAGAAATACATAATTTGATGTATATATAATATTTTTGTAAAGACTAAACAATTCAATAGAAAGATATCATATGTCATTAACATAAAAAAAAGAGAAAAGAATTAAAATAGCCATAATCGAACAAATTACACTATACCAAACATGATTGTTGCAAAATTTCTAAGGTTAAGAAAAGATAGATTCAAGGAGTGATGTTACAACTTATGATGATGAATGTTTTTTTTTTTAAAACAGAGAAAGCTCAACACATTAAAGTGGAGCAAAACACATAAACATAAAACATAAAACATAAAACATAAAATATGAAACATGCAGACAGAGATCAATTTCCTGGCACCTCCGGCTATGCTACCAACCACCTAAAGAATCACCGCCAGTCCACTCTTTGTAGCTTAACACTATCCTTGTGTGAATAAAGTCAATACTTGCGCTGTTATTATTACGTTCTAACCAGATGTTCCAGATTACTGCAAAGAACGCCGTGATCCACAACTTCTGTCCTTGTCTTCTGTTGTGCATGCCAATCCAACTTCCAAACAGTTCTTTCATGGTCCCAGGAATAACCCATTCTCTACCAAAGAATCGCAACCAAGAGCACCACACTTGCCATGTTACCTCATACCTAATAAATAAATGCTCAACAGTTTTTATCCCTTTGTGGCACAGGATGCAGATATTATCACTATGAATATCAACTCCTAATCTAGTCAACCTCTCCTTGGTATTAATTCTACCAACTAGCACAAACCAACCAAAAAGCTCAATTCTTGGGGGTACCAGGCCTCTCTATAGTGCACTTATGAAGCTATAGCTCGTGATCTCATCCGACAACGTCTCCATTTGCATTACCTGCAGAAAGGATTTCATGGAAAAGACACCTGTATTATCAAATTTCCACACCACACTATCCTCGCTCTCAGATGATAGCTTTACTGGCCTTAGCCGCTCATGCAGTTGATGGACAAGTTCGAGCTCCCATTGGAATAACTCCCTCCTCCATTGAAAATTTCATATCCAATCTAACCCATCCCAAAACCCACATTCCCCAATTACAGATCCTTGTTGGCTTGAAATAGAGAAGAGTCGTGGAAAATTCACTTTCAGAGGACCACCCTGAACCCAATTATCTTTCCAAATTCGGGTTTTCCTACCATTACTGACTTCCATCGCCAGACCACTCACCAGTTTATCTCGCACCCTTTGCTCGTTGATATTGAGCTGTCATATGTCCTTCTAAGGCCCCTCTTTGACCAGTAGAGACTGAGTTGCTAGCATTACATTAGGGGACAACTTGTTGCAAGAACAGACAATCTTTTTTCACAGCGGACATTCTTCCTTTGAAAATCTCCACCACCACTTAAACAATAGTGCTGTGTTTCTAAGCACTGCATCTCCCACCCCAAGCCCCCAACCTTTTTCGGAGTCTGGACCAATTCCCACTTGACCAACGGTATGCCATAGGTTCCGTCCTCCTTGCACCACATAAAGTTCCTTTGTAAAGCAATCAGTTTATCCGCCACCGCCCGTGGCATCTTATACAAACTTAGGTAATAAATTGGCAAGCTATTCAGTACCGATTTGATGAGGACAAGCTTACCTGCTTTATTCAAAACCTTCGCTTTCCATAAACTGAGCTTCTGTTCCACCTTATCTATGATTGGTTTCCAAGTCTTTACCAACCGCGGATTAGCTCCTAAGGAAACCCCAAGGTATCGAACAGGCAACTCCTTCTTTTGGCACCCCAGTAGGCTACACGCATGATCAACCCAGCCTGCTCACAGTTCACCGGTATCAGATTCGACTTATCAAAATTAATGCTCAGCCCAGACATCAGCTCAAAACATCGCAACAACCTCTTATAGTTTACAATTGTTTCCGTCTCTGGCGGGCAGAATAAAATTGTGTCATCTGCGAATTGTAGGTGCGATAGTTCCACATGATCTCCCCCTACCATTAACGGCGCAATGCGCCTGTTCCTGACGGCTTCCCCCAGTATCCTATGCAAAACATCAACTTATGATGAATGTTTAAATTGTAATTTAATTTGGTGATTGTTACAGTGTCTAGAAAGATGGTACCTAATTTATTAAAAAAAAAATAAAAATTAATATTTAATTTAAAATGTGTAAAAATAAATAATTTTTTAAAATTTAAAATTTACTATAAAAAAAATAAATTAGAAAAAATTCATATACTAACTCATAAACACCATAGAGTTGGTTTTGTAATTGATTCGGGAATAATATTATGGAAATAGATTAAATGTAGGTAAATTTGTGAGAAAAATACTTTTATTAGTAACAAATAAACAACATAAGAATTAAATATGAGAAATAGTAATAGAGAACAAGTATTGAGGCTTTTACTATTGTCACAAATGATGAATGAGCTCTTTTAAAGTGGACAAGAATTAAGTAAAACTTGTTGTTGTGTGTTCTAGAAAAACACCTAAATGCTAATTGTATAAATCTTTGTTTGAAGTTGATTGATAAAATGAAGAACAATGAAAATAATTAGGAGAGAAAAAGAAAGAAATAATCTCCAAAATTTCAAAAATATCTCTCTTAAGAATAGTGAGTTGAAGTCCTTTTATGGTCTCAAACTATTTGAAGGAGCATATTGTCTAATGGTTACAATGCCGTAGCCCATCCTTTTTATTCCAAAGTTTGTCACTAAACGAGATAATTAACAAAAGGTATTTTTGATGTTCTCGTTATTTTAAGTTTTTTTTTTAAACTAAAAATGGGTATAAGAAAAAAGTTGATTTCCACAAATTAAGGTAGCTGACAGTGCTTTAGGTATTCGTGTCAAAGAGGTGTCTAAATAAAAGAGTATTCGTGATATGTGACATTTGTGAAGAGACATCTAGTTTAGTTCATTTCTAATAAGATGATGATAATTTCTACACTTTAAATCAACAAATTCAACTAATCTGCTTTCACCAATTTAATTCCCACTTAAAAGATAAATTCAACTCTTTAAAGTATTCTTTTTGAATTTTATTATTTTGGCCCAACACCTATAGAAGGAATTTTACTCTTTTTTTTTTAATCATATTTTAGACTATTTTAAAATTAGAATAAAATATATTTTTTGTCCTTGAAATTTGTAAATTTTTTTTAAAATATTATTAATTTTTATTTTATTTCAATTTTGTTCTAAAAATTTTTTATTTACGTAAAACACCGTGACACCTAAAATTTAGGACTAATTCAATAATAATGCATGAAAAATATCTCTAATTTGCTTATGTTGATAGTTGTTCTTGTAAAATTATTACTAAATTAATTCTACATTTTTTAAAAATTAACTGTCAAGAATATATTTGATGCAATCAAAAATTTTTAAAACAAAATAAAATTTAAAAATATTTTTAAAATTTTTAACAAATTTTGAGTGCCACAAATATACTATACCTTTAAAATTATTCATACACAAAATTACAATTTTGGTCTACAATCAGTAGTTTATAGTTTATAATATTTAACTTAGAGGTAGTCAATTCTATGCTATCCTTTCGTTGTTGTCGGATCTTCTATGCAATCATACCTTTCTAAGATTCCACCCAATCTAAATTTTTATTTAGTTATTTTCTGTTTTGTTCTACAATAAACAAGACACGATGATAGCATGTGCTAAAGTATGTTGCCTGTGGGGAAAGATGGCACCGCATAATGAAAAGTTATATGAACTCCACAGTCCACAAGGACTCGCTTAAGGCCCATGTATTGAACTTCATCAACTAAATGTAACGCATAAACTAGGAAATATAAACTTGACCAAATTAAAAGAAGTTGGCAAATGTAATACTTAGCCCAAATACAAATAACAGATTCTACCTAGTGCATCGTCTTAAGTGTCACTACTGCCTTTTGTCAAATGTTTACTTTGTATGCTATGTGTATATATCAGAATTTGACACACAGATCCCAAATTCAAAGGTTCAAATGGCCTGAGATCTAAGACGCTTCATGTTTTGATAGATAGGCTCCTTGACCTGCAAAGGATGTAAAAGAAGGAAAAGTGTCGAAAAGTAGCCTCAGACTCGGTACAAAAATGCTCCAAATCAAACAAAAATAGTGTAATGTAAGTAAAAAGGATAAGTCATAGACTCATAGTATACCGCGCTTGATTTCCTGGGTCGCTTTTCCTGGGAGGGCTTACTGCAGATATTTGTATCACCTTGGTCGTTTCCATTTGCTCTGCTGTTCTCTTTGCCTGCCGCAAAACTCTCTCTTGAAGCAACTGGCTGTAAAAATTACAGCATCAGTTATATTATGTGACAAGAAACAAAAATAGGGAACCAGTTCTATTGGATAATTTTAAAAAAGATATGAACATACCTCAACCCTGCTCGTGGGTGTGCTTCCAGGCTCTTTGGCCTTTAAGATATTGTGTCCACTCCTCACTGAGTCATTGCCATTTGTATCGGATGTCACTTTCATTCTTGTTAAATCTGATCCAATGGAGTGCAGAACACCACATGTAGACACATCGTAGTTGTTCCCTGATGATCACGGAGGTAACTTCTAATTATGAAAAGCAAAACATTAGATAGGATGAAAGAATGCTCGTAATGGACTTAATCTATTACCATTGGTTAGAATTCCAGCTGGTTTGAACTTGCTATTTGGTTCACCGTTATTAACATCCTGTTAAAGTTTAAAACGAGAAAATGATGAAAACACAATAACGGGTGATTATATATAAACATCGAATACTAGGCAGCCATTGTACCATAGGGTCGGTAGCACCTAGAACTTTCTGGACTTCAATGAACTTCCTCTCAGTCAACTCAGAATGTATCACACGTTTTCCTGATGCCGCATACACAAAAATGTAAGGAGGCAACAACAAAAGCAAAAGAGAAGGACTATGCTGTGATATTCAATTCGACACCTAATCTCTTGCTGCCTTTGGGTTCAAGAAAACCGTCCCGGGTCATTTTATCAATAATCTTCCGTGCTCCTGTCTGGTTTATTTCACCATTGAGAAATGTTTGAAGCTTTGGTGCTGACACGTATGTCATTGGAAGAGCATGATAGAGAGCCTGAAGACATTAATCATACCTAAGTTAATATATTGCGGCAGAAATTAGTCCCAAAGCAGATACAAAATAACTCCTAATCTCCTATGAAAAAGGTAGTCTAAGAGATCCGTGATAATATGAAAAATTCAAACACGGGAAAAAAAATAATAAGTGATAAATAACTTAATTTTAAAAAGTGTATGCAAATTTGATCATTAGATATTTTTTTTAAATAATGTTTTGTCATTTACAAAAAAATGATATAAAATCATCAAATTTTTAAATAAAAAGTCTCTTTTGATTAATTTTAGTTAAAAAAAAATCAAAATTTGATTTTAAAAATTAATTTTGAGAATAGATATCTATTTTTTTTAATTAATATTAACACGTCACAATATATTCACTGATTCCGTTGACACTTTTCGCCCTTGTTGAGATTAGTAGTAAGTGACTGATCTTTGGCCAAAGAAACATCATCATACATACCACATGGAAAGTAAGAATTAACACTCACTCTCATGTACATGTGATCTTCATCCTGCAAAGCTCTGTCACCCTGAGGAATCTGGCCATCAATTTCTTCTTTGACAATGAACTCATATTCTGATTTCTGACAATACAATTCCATCAGATTTAAAATTAAAAAAGAAAATGAGAAGGGAAAACAAAAAGATACTGACAAAAACAAATAAAGTAGCTAGATCAGTTAGGAGATAAATCAACCTTGTCTTTGTTAATGGCGTAGGTGTCATTTCCTGTTTTTGATAGCACCCCATTCTGAACAAGCTTATCCATGATCTCTAAAGAACATAAAATCAGACAAGAGCAACCGAGTGTTCTGTTTCTTTAACATATTGATGATATTTGCAGCAAGGATTGAACATAGTTAACCTTCATACCTTCAATTAGAACCTGCAGTGAAATAAAATATATAATTGAAATTCCATCTGAATCAGACATAACACAAGGAGGGAAAAAGAAACTAAAATTGCCGTTAAGCCATAATCTAAGAAAGGCTCAAGAAAAAGCATCATCTGGATAGCAATTAACAGAATAACTAAATATAAAAGATTAAGAAATAAGGTACCATTGAGATGTCTGGAAAATTTGATAAAACGTCATTAAGGTCAATAGTGCCAAGGTGCCAACAGTTGATCCACTCCTTGACCCGGGTCAGCTGTTGCTCATCTTCCATAGGATCTTGGGTATTGTCTGAATATAATATATATTCTTAGTTTAGTTCTGGTATTGGATTAACAAATATTTAAAGTCAAGCTCTAAAAGAATACTTAAGACATTTATCCTTTGAATTATTGTATGCATATATCCACGTACACACAGAGTTTTCTGCAAGAAAGCAGAAAGAGCTAGTTTACCTTCATCAACCATAGAATTATCTTCCTTTTCTTGCTGCTTCTCTGTCATTTTGTACTTATTAAAAGTTAACAGTGGATTAAAAAAAACATAAAAGAAGATGTAAATTTGCACAGCAATAAGAAAAATATTCCAAATTACCTATTGGAGCAACTACATATCGATCCCCTTCAGCGTAATCAACCTGGAAAGTTAAAACGCGAAATTTAAGAAACACAGTTCCGGTAATTGCTCAAGTTTCAGTTACAAAAGCAACATCCTCCATCACCTCACTGTCCGTATCATAATATTCATTATTTTGCTTCGAATCTTCACCAGTGGTCATATCATCTTGGATGCCCTCATTATCATCTTCACAAGGGTCGAGCACACTCCTCACCTTTACAATGAAGGAAGAATTTATTGGCAAAAACATCGGCAATAGACTTAAAAAGGTAAAATGGGAGTGTAATATCTTTCCTTTACCTTCAGAGCTAGTACAAAATGCTTGCTGTTTACATTACCAACTTCCATTTTCAGTGGGTTTTTCACCCAGGGATGGTAAGCTTCTACTTCTGAGCAGCCTCTGAAGAATGGAGGCTCATAATCAGCAGGCTGCAATAAAAAGAAAACTATACTATTAATCACTCTGTATATAATAAGTCAGCACTTTGTGATTAAACATCAACCTCTTCGAAAAATAAAGTTCGGGCAATGCAGGAATTCATAAAGCAAAAAAATTTCAACAATTTAAAAGGATCGAGATTTGTTATTGCATACTAAAGAACATACCGTCACATCATCATAATAGAGTAGCTTCATTAGAATGGTGCGCTGAGACAGGAGTAGAAGTTAGTTTTCGCAATGTAAGAATAATGAAGCATGTATAATGTCATTTTATAAAGCTTAGAACTTAAATTTATTACCTCATCTGGCATCTTCTCCAGAGTTCTCATCAACTGAACTAGCGTTCTAATCATTTTACATGCAGAACTCCTAATGATTACAATGCATATGAATAATATTAGTTTAGTTAGTGAGTCATCTTGATAATGACAACTATCTAAATCATATTTTCATTCCTGAATCCACCTCATCTGTTGGGGAGTTATCTCTGTCGTGGAGTTGCACTTGAAGGTCCCACCCTGCTTCTTGTTTCCAGTGCGGTTGATATTCATGGAAACCTCTTGCTTTTCCGAATCGGAATAGCTAAAGGAAACTACATCTCAAAGTTATAATGCCGTTGTTGATTTTTGCTTAAAAAGTTATAACGACTTTTTGCAAAGCTTGGTAAATACTTGATCAATTGCATTATTTTGTTAAAGAGGAATGCTATAACGCTATTAGAATTTATTATTTTTCATTATCCGTTAGTTATCAATGTTTAAAAATATAGGATAAAATATATTGTTTAATTATTAAACTAAAAAAATAAGACTAAAAAAATTAAGTTAATAATTAAATAATGACAAAAAATAATAAATTCTGATAGTCCTAACAGTTTTCTTTTGTTAAATTTGTACTTATAACTCACTTGAAAGGACAAACAAAACTATTAAACTATAGACATATATAAGTGAACGAAAATGTAGGGACTAATTTATTTATCTGACAATAATTAAATTTCGGTGAGACCCCACTTCCCGCTAGCATATAGCACATTTATCCAAATTCCATCTACCGAATTCTACTAATCAAAATTGAGATACGTTTCTCAAGGCCTTACATGCATATTCCTCAATCATCGGTCCATCTACTGCTTCACACACACAGAACAGAAGCGTCTTCAGGTATTTCTTCTGTAAGGCATCGTATACACCTGCAAAATGAATAGAACGAAACAAAAGTTAAAAATAAACAAATCACGCCTATAATCAATTTAAAATCGCATTCTAGAAGTTTAATTAGGTGATGTCGTAAACGTGCCTTTCTCCATCCAATCGATCAGTCTGCGAGACTCTGCATCCAGTGGCATAAGCTTCTTGATCTTCATCTCTGGAATTTCAAGCAATGTTCCAGATGAGATTCAACAACAAACATTGTAAGATTTGATATAAGAAAAATTAAAACAAAGTGAACACTCAAGACTAGAGAGGTTTTAACTACCTAAAGCTGGAACAGACTTATCATTGAAGTACTTCTCAGGAAACAGGCCTCTGATATAACTGATGTTAAATATCGCAATTCGGAGCAGGTTCCTCGTCTAGCATATGAAATTTCAAATTAGGTAACGAACAAGAAGATCTGATACAATGTATTCATAATACGTTGAGAGAGAGAGAGAGAGAGAGAGAGAGAGAGAGAATACATTTTATCAAACAGAATCAGAGCAACCAGATACTAAAATTAAAGACTGGAAGAAATGGCGTAAGCTAAACATAAATTTCTTACTGAAATGAACTACCGAATTTCTCCATGTAGAACTCAATACCAAAAGAAACAGCATAAACGTGATTTTGAAACTGAAGTTTAATATAGAGAAGAAACATCAAATTCATACAAAGCGAATAAAAGTTATCGAATGAAAATACAGCAGTGATTGAAATAGAGAAAACTCAGAAGTAAGCACAAGAGAATCTCAGATCCATACGTATTTTGCAGGAAAACCTAACAAAAATATAGAAAATATGAAACGTAAATGAAGCTAAATTGCAGCTAAGAACCAGAAGCAGCGAATCCTGCTCGGTGATTTCAGCTTCCTTCACTTTCTGTGCAACCACCTGAAGAAACGAAACTGAAAATCAGAGAGAGAGAGAGAGAGAGGAATACGAAGGAATGAAAGATGTATGCAAACAATTTCAGGTCTCACCATTGTTTCTGCAGTTAGTTGAAATTCGAGAGTAACAGCGAAGAAGAGAGATAAGATGTTTCTGTAGGATTATTATTTGAATGAGAGGAATGTAGCGGGAGTGAATGAAAGCAAAGGAGCATGGTGTTATTTATAGGCTGAATCAGATGCACTACCCAGTACCCAAGTTCGCACCACCGTAACCGTTTCTGTGTTGGAGGTTCAGTCGATGTTGCTAATTTGAAAGATGCTATTGAATTCGGCTGTGTCTCGTCACACGAGTTTAGTGAGTGAGTGAGTTGGCGCCAAAAGCCAGGTAGATAAATTTTGTTTGGGCTCGTATTTTTTTTGGGACTTGGGCTTATTTTTTGGTATAATAGAAATTCAAGCCAACATCGACCAATTGGATATTTAGATCCAAAATATGAACCGCACGGTGTGTTATAGCATCATCTTCTTTGTTGGATTCAACTGAACCCTGAATCAGTTTGAGATGAACCTTCAAATTACCTGGTCGGGTGGGTCGGGGTTCGGGTATGGCTTTGGGTTTAGTCTAAGACAAAAAAAAAAAAAAAACACCTTCAAATTACCTCCACATTACACAGAGATGACTTTTCCACTGGATAAATTTGTCTTTAATATTTCCAAACAAAAGTAATACATAAATACACCACAAAAACTTAAACTAAAAGTCCAAAACCTAGAAAGTTCCAACAATTTATCATTACGACCAGAGACTATTAATTTATCAAGTCATTAACAAAATAAGTAGAAGCCAGTAAATATAATTAAATAATTTTAAATATGTAAAATAAGAGGTAAAATTAATAAAACTTTAAAATAGAAAAAACTATAGAAAAACAAGTATTTTTAGGAGAGAAAGTAAACCAACCTTATAAGTTGTGAATGAAGAGGAAAAATGAGGAGAACGAACCACAAGCATTGACCAGACGCGAACCCAAGTAAATGAAAGAGAGGCATTTCTCCTCACAAATTTTTTGACAAAAAAAAAAACTAATAATTATATATAAATATTAATATTTATCTTTTTGTTATATTATGTTTACTTCTAAAATAAATAAGTAAATCAACTAAAAAATAGTGATAATTAGTTTCATGATACTATCTAATTAGAAATTATTTAGAATATGTCTTAGAATATTAATCGTTCATTTAAGTAAGTGTTAAGAATTCAAATTCTGCTTACAATAATTTATTGGACAACGATAGACTCTTAAATAGAGCTCAGATCAACTACAGATTAATCTTTGATCTGTTATGTTAGCGTATACTGTAAAAATTAATATTATATATATTATCTTATATATTTTTGCTCTGGTTACTAAATTTTTCTGTATCTGTCACTGACAGTAGCTACAAACAAAAAGAGAGAGAAGGTGAAAGAAGAACATGTTTGTTCTTGTTCTCCCAAGTGATTCTTCTCACTTTATCACTTTTTAAATTTTTACATTTTCACTATTGAGTTGCAATGAGTAAACACGCACAATAGTCTACCAAATTCAAATCGCTACCTAATTTAATTCTTAATTTAACCCATTCACCTTTTGAGTGCATTCAGAATATGTAAATTTTTTGTTGTATCATATTCTGATTATTGAGTACTCAAAATATGTGTGTAATGTGAATAGAATCACAGTATCTAAAATATTAACATTACTAATATCAATAAATATTTTCTGCGTTACTAATTTCATTTCAAGGGTAAGACATAAATACACCACAAAAGTTTAAACCAAAAGTCTAAAAATAAAAGGGCCCAACAATCCGGGACTATTAATTCATTAAGGGCTCGTTTGAAAAGCTTCAAAAGTAACTTTTTT
The DNA here is from genome assembly GCF_003086295.3 of Arachis hypogaea. Taxonomy (NCBI): domain Eukaryota; kingdom Viridiplantae; phylum Streptophyta; class Magnoliopsida; order Fabales; family Fabaceae; genus Arachis; species Arachis hypogaea. Next base: position 13,640,785 of record NC_092055.1, read on the forward strand.
GAGTTTTTGACTTATGAAAAGTAGCAGTATTAATGTCTGGTGCAATTTTCAAAACTAAATTGCAGCTTTCTAAGAAGTTATTTAGAAACTTATAGAGAAGTTAAAAAAATGACTTCTTTCATAATATTTTCGCGGTGCGGTTTGGTTCGGTTTTTGATGGAAAAGTCATCCGATCTGATCGTCTAATTAAACTACGGTTCGGTTTGGTTCGGTCTTTTTACAATACCAACAATAAAGTAAACAATGCCAACAAAAATTAGTTAAATTACATACCTGACTGGGTGGTGGTCAGAAACGCTGCTGGCTGGTGGCGTCACTGGCGTGGTGCTGTGCTAGCCTGCTGGGTCAGTGGATGGTGGTGTCATGCTGTGCTACTGCTGCGTTGGTGGCCAGAAACGCTCCTCTGTCTGCTGGGTGCGAGCCTGTGACGGTGGTGCTGGCTGTGGCTGGGGCTTCGTGGACCGTGTTGCACTGGTGGGTGAAAAGGTCTTGGGAGTAGTGGGTGAAACGGCTTCGGCGTTGGGAGGAAGGCCTAAAGGTGGTGGGAGCCTGGGAGGAACGGTCTCTCGCCATCGACCTCGACACTCAAGAACGTGGGTGACTAAGTGCAGAGAGCGAGATTGTGGAAGAGATTCAAGAGAGCGCTAGGTTTCATTTGGGGAATTGGGGGTGGGGTGGGGGTGGGGGTGGGTTGGTTTTTTTAGGGTTTTTACTTCTCCGGTTCGGTTCGGTTCGATTGGGGTTTTTATGGTTAGAACCGAAAACCGAATCGAACCGCAAAAAAACAGCAAAACACATTTTCTTCGGTTTTTTGGTTTTTGGTTTTGTTCGGTTTTCGATTTTTTCGGTTCGGTCCGTCGGTTTTGTTCGGTCCGGATCGGTTTTGAACACCCCTATTATTACTACTTTTTATCACATTTCTATAAAATAAGCATTTTTAAAACTAAAAATCCAAATAAAAAATAACTTATTTATAAACTACTTTTAATATAGTTATTTATTGTTTAACCTATTTTTTCAAATGGAGCTGAATTAAGTTGTTTATCCAAACTGAGGCTAAGTCATTAACGAATAAATAGAAGTCAGTAAATGTAATTAAATAATTTCGAATATGTAAAATGGGAGGCAAAATTTATAAAATCCTAAAATTGAAGAAACTATGAAAAACAAGTATTTTTAGAAGAGAAGGTAAACGAACCTTATGGGTTATGAACGAAGAGGTGAACTGAGGAGAACGAAGCACAAACAGCGTCCATACATGAACCCAGGTGAAAGAAAAAAGGGCATTTGGCTCCACAAATTTTTTGATAAAAAAACTAATAATTATATATAAAATATTAATATTTATCTTTTTGTTATATTATATTTATCTCTAAAATAAATAAATAAATACATTAACTAAAAAAAAGTAATAATTAGTTTCATGATACTAGCTAATTAGGAATTATTTGAAATGTCTTAAAATATTAGCGATTCGTTTAAATAAGTATTAAGAATTCGATCTACTATAGATTAATTTTTGATCTGTTATGTTAGTGTATACTGTAAAGAATAATATATATACATTGATTACTAATTTTTCTGCGCCTGGCCATGACTACAAATAAGAAGAAAGAGAGAGTAGGTGACAAAAGAATAACAGGTTTGTTCTTGTTCTTCCAAAACTATTCTTTCTATTTTGCCACTTTTAAGTTTTACTTTTCTATTATTGGATTGTAATGAGTAAACACATAATGGTCTACTAAATTTAAATTGCTATCTAATTTAATTGGTAATTTAACTCATTCACCTTTTGAGTGCATCCAAGATATGTAAAGTTTTTGTTGTATTATATCATGATGATTGGATACTCAGAATATATGTAATGTGAATAGGATTACAGTATCCAAAATATTAACATTACATATGTCAATAAATATTCTATGCGTTACGAATTTTATTTCAAGAGTAAGACATAAATATACCACAAAAATTTAAATCAAAATCCCAAAATATAAAACCCAACCATTTACAATTACAACCACAACCAGGGACTATTAATTCATCAAGTCATTAACGAATAAGTAGAAGTCAGTAAATATAATTAAATAATTTTGAACATGTAAAATGGGAGGCAAAACTGATAAAACTCTAAAATTGAAGAAACCGTAAAAAAAACTAGTATTTTTGAGAGAGAAGGTAAACGAACCTTATGAGTTGTGAATAAGAGGTAAAGTGAAGAGAACGAAACACAAGCAACTACCAGATATGAATCCAAGTGAAAGAAAGAGGGGCATTTGCCTCCACAAACTTTTTGATAAAAAAAACTAATAATTATATATAAATATTAATATTTATTTTTTTGTTATATTATGTTTATCTCTAAAACAAATAAATAAATCAACTAAAAAAATAGTGATAATTAGTTTCATGATACTAGCTAATTAGAAATTATTTGGAATATGTCTTAGAATATTAGTCGTTCGTTTAAGTAAGTGTTAATAATTTAAATTCTACTTACAATAATTTATTGGATAATGATAAACATTTAAATAAAGTTCAGATCTATTACAAATTAATCTTTGATCTGTTATGTTAGCATATCCTATAAAAAATAATTAATATATATATTTTTTACTTTATATATTTTTGTTCCGATTATTAAATTTTTTTGCGTATGTCAATGGAAATGGCTACAAACAAGGAGAGAGAGTAAGTGACAAAAGTATAACATGTTTGTTTTTGTTCTCCCAAAGTTATTCTTCTCATTTATCACTTTCAAATTTTACCTTTCCATTATTGGGTTGCAATGAGTAAATGCGCATAATGGTCTACCAAATTTAAATTTCTACTTAATTTAATTTCTAATTTAACTCATTCACCTTTTAAGTGCATCCGAGATACGTAAAGTTTTTGATGTATCATATATTGATGATTCAGAATATGTGTGTAATGTGGATAGCTTTCCAGTATCCAAAATATTAACATTACATATATTAATAAATATTTTATACATTACAAATTTTATTTCAAGAGTAAAACATAAATACACCACAAAAACTTAAACCAAAAACCCAAAACATAAAAAGCACCAACAATTTTCAATTACAACGAGGGACTATTAATTCATTAATTCATTAACGAATGAGTAAAAATTAGTAAATGTAATTAAATAATTTTGAATATATACAATTGAAGTCAAAATTGATAAAACTCTAAAATTGAAGAAACTATGGAAACAAGTATTTTTGGAAGAGAAAGTAAACCAACCTTATAGATTATGAATGAAGAGATTAAATGAGGAGAACGAAGTACAAGTAGTGATCAGATATGAACCCAGGTGAAAGAAGAAGGGCATTGCCCCACAAACTTTTTGATAAAAAAAATAAACTAATAATTATATATAAATATTAATATTTATTTTTTTGTTATATTATATTTATCTATAAAATAAATAAATAAATCAACTTAAAAAATAGTGATAGTTAGTTTCATGATACTAGCTAATTAGGAATTATTTGAAATATATCTTAGAATATTAGTTGTTCGATTAAGTAAGTGTTAAGAATTTGAATTTTACTTATAATAATTTATTGGACAATGATAGATCTTTAAATAGAATTCAGATCTATTACAGATTAATCTTTAATCTGTTATGTTAGTGTATACTATAAAAAATAATTAATATATATATATATATATTTTACTTTATATATTTTTACTCCAATTACTAAATATTTTAGCATCTATCACTGGCAGTGGCTACAAACAAGAAGAGAGAGAGAGTAGGTGAAAGAAGAATAACACATTTATTCTTGTTTTCCCAAACTATTCTTTCCAATTTGCCACTTCTAAGTTTTACCTTTTCACTATTGGGTTGCAATGAGTAAATGTGAAGAATGATCTACTAAATTAAGATGGCTATCTAATTTAATTCTTAATTTAACTTATTCACTTTTTTAGTGCATCCAGGATACATAAAATTTTTGTTGTATCATATCCTGATGATTGAGTATTAAGAATATGTGTAATATGAATAAGATCATAGTATCCAAAATATTAACATTACGTATATCAAGAGTAAGATACAAATATAACAAAAGCTTAAACCAAAAGCTTAAAACATAAAATGTCCCAACAATTTACAATTATAACATGACATAAATACACCACAAAAGCTTAAACTAAAACCCCAAAACATAAAAGGCTCCAATAATTTACAATTACAATCAGGGACTATTAATACATTAAGTCATTAACAAATAAGTAGAAGTCAGTAAATATAATTAAATAATTTTAAATATATGAAATAGGAGGCAAAATTGATAAAATTCTAAAATTGAAAAAACTATTAAAAAAATAAGTATTTTTGGGAAAGAAGGTAAACGAATCTTATGGGTTGTGAATGAAGAGGTAAAGTGAGGACAACCAAGCATAAGCAGCAACCAAACATGAACCCATGTCAAAGAAAGAGGTGCATTTACCCCCCCCCCCCCCCACACACAAATTTTTTGATAAAAAAACTAATAATTATATATAAATATTAATATTTATCTTTTTGTTATATTATATTTATCTCTAAAATAATAAATAAATCAATTAACTAAAAAAACAGTGATAATTAATTTCATGATACTAGCTAATTAGGCATTATTTGAAATATGTATTAGAATATTAGTCGTTCGTTTAAGTAATGGTTAAGAATTCGAATTCTGCTTACAATAATTTATTAGACAATAATAGACCTTTAAATAGAATTCAGATCTACTATAGATTAATTTATGATATGTTATGTTAGCGCGTGTGTGTGTGTATATATATATATATATATTGCTCGGTTACTAAATTTTTCTGTATCTGTCACTGGGAGTGGCTACAAACAAGAATAGAGAAAGAGTAGGTGACAGAAGAATAACATGTTTGTTCTTGTTTTCCTGAGCTATTCTTCTCACTTTGTCACTTTCAAGTTTTACCTTTTTAATATTGGGTTGCAATGAGTAAAAGTGCAGAATGGTCTACCAAATTCAAATCGCTACCTAATTTAATTCTTAATTTAACTCATTCACCTTTTGTGTATATTCGGGATACGTGCAGTTTTTATTATATCATATCCTGATGATTTAGTACTTAGAATATGTGTGTAATGTGAATAGGATCACAGTGTCCAAAGTATTAACATTAAGACATTACGTATATCAATAAATATTCTTTGCACTACGAATTTGATTTCAAGAATAAGACATAAATATACCACAAAAGTTTAAACCAAAAGCCCAAAACATAAAAGGCCCTAACAATTTACCATTACAATCAGAGATTATTAATTCATTAAGTCATTAACGAATAAGTAGAAGTCAGTAAATGTAATTAAATAATTTTAAATATATAAATGAGAGGCAAAAAGGATAAAATTCTAAAATTGAAGAAACTATAAAAAACAAGTATTTTTGGGAGAAAAAGTAAACCAACCTTATAGATTGTGAATAAAGAAGATGAACCCAGGTGAAAGAAAAAGGGGCATTTGACCCCACAAACTTTTTGATAAAAAAAATTAATAATTATATATAAATATTAATATTTATCTGTTTGTTATATTATGTTTATCTTTAGGGATGCAAATCCACCGAGACAAAAGGGATAAAAAGATTTGGCTATCGTAAAAGAATTATTTGAAGAAGATCTTGCAACACTTTAATATGTAAAAATGTAAGCCAATTTCAACCCCACTTCCTACGAATTTCAAATTATCCTCAAGTATGTGGCCTAGTAGTGAAGCAGAGAGGATGAAAATGTCTCGAGTACCGTATGCATTAGCGGTGGAAAACCTTATGTACGCCATGATCTGTACAAGGCCAGATATTGCTCAAGCAATTATGGTGGTAAGTCAATTTATGGAAGATCCGGGTAAAGAGCATTAGAATGCTGTTAAGAGGATCTTGAGATACATCAAAGGGACCTCGAATGTTGCATTATATTTTGGAGAATCAGAATTCATTGTCAATGGATATGTCGATTCAAACTTTACCGGTGATCTTGATAAATAAAAATCTACTACAGGATATGTGTTCATGCTTGCAGGAAGAGCTGTGAGCTGGCTATCTAAATTACAGACTATTGTAGCTTTATCTACTACAGAAGCTTAATATATGGCAGCTACACAAGCATGCAAGGAAGCTATTTGGATCCAAAAGTTGATGGAGAAACTCGGGCACAAACAACAAAGATTCTTGTGTATTGTGACAGTTAGAGTGCCTTGCACATTGCAAGAAATCTTGCCTTTAATTCAAGAACAAAACACATTGGAGTACAATATCACTTTGTCCGGGAAGTAGTAGAGGAAGGAAGTGTTGATATGCAGAAGATTCACACTAATGATAACCTAGCAGATGCCATGACAAAACCAATCAACACTAAAAAATTTGAATGGTGTAGATCTTCATATGGCCTATCGAATATATGAGTAACATGAATTTTGAAAATTCACCAAAATTAGCTTTAAATGGGAGATTGTAAGTTTAGTAAATTTAATTATAGAAAAGAAAAAAAGAAAAACTAAATAATGAAAGGAGAAAAATACTCCTAGATAATAGTGATAAACCACTATTTTATGATTTATCTTGTGCTCAATTGAGTGTTTTTATCAATTCTTCACCCACTTATTCATAAGATTTGCATGGTTTTATAATTCCTTCCTTATTCTATGATATATGTGAAAACGTGTTTCCTATGCCTTAAAAAAATTTATTTTAATTATCCTCTATTACCATTCGATGCTGTGATCTGTGTGTTAAGTAATTTCAGGCTTCATAGCGCAGGAATGGCTTAGAGGACAGAAAGGAAACACGCAAAAATAGAAGGAACGCGGCCGACTTTGTCATGTCGGGCCCTTCTAAGTTATTTTTGTAATCCTCTTTCTTGGACCTTGTTCAGGTCTCTTTCACGGATTACTTCTATAACTTTATGTTTTGGGCCGACTTTGTCATGTCGGGCCCTTCTAAGTTATTTTTGTAATCCTCTTTCTTGGACCTTGTTCAGGTCTCTTTCAGGGATTATTTCTATAACTTTATGTTTTGGGCTGACTTTGTCATGTCGGGCCCTTCTAAGTTATTTTTGTAATCCTCTTTCTTGGACCTTGTTCAGGTCTCTTTCAGGGATTACTTCTATAACTTTATGTTTTGGGCCGACTTTGTCATGTCGGGCCCTTCTAAGTTAAAGTAATCCTCTTTTATAGGGTTGGCCAGACCTCTTTCTAGGGTTTACTTATAACTTGGTTTGACTTGGTCCGACTTCTTAACGTCGGCCAGTCATTTAAGTTATTATTTAGCAATCCATCAGGACCTCGTCGGGTCCTTTCTCTGGATTACTTTCGATAACTTATTGCATTATTTTGTTTTCATCTTGCCGATTTGTAGAAGGTGGGTTAAATCCTCGTTTAGTCAATCTTTAGATGAATCCGGTTTTCATCTCTGTTGGTCCTTATCGTGATTGTGCAGTGAAGTTATTTTTCACTTTTTGCCAATCTGTCGCTTTATAATCGGACGATGAATGTTTTAGATTAATGCGTCTTGAAAACTTTGTAGAACGTCTAATATATTTTATTTAAAAGAAAATGAAAATATGTACATATAGAGTTTTTATCCTTTTGAGTCGGAGAATTTCTGGATCTCAACTTGGTGCCTCATTAAAAAACCTTTTCAGGAAAAAGAGTGCATCCTATGATGAGATCTTTTACCTTCTCTAGCTATAGTACCTTCTTAGGTTGCAGGCGTGCCATGATCTGGGAAGCTCTCGTCCGTCGAGTTCGGATAGTCTGTAGTAGCCCTTCCCAAGTACTTCTATGACTCGGTAGGGTCCTTTCCAGTTTGCTGCTATCTTTCCTTCTCCGGGTCGAGTTGTTCCAATATTATTTCGGATCAGGATGAGATCATTCTCAGCGAAACCTCTTGGCACTACCTTTTGATTATATCTGGAAGCCATTCGACGTTTTAGTGCTTCTTCCCTGATCCGAGCTCTTTCTTGGATTTCAGGAAGTAGGTCGAGCTCTTCCCTTTGAAGTTGGGAGTTGGCTTCTTCATTGTAATGAACCACTCTAGGCGACCCTTCCTCGATCTCTACTGGGATCATTGCTTCCGTTCCGTATGCTAATCGGAAGGGTGATTCCTTTGTGGTGGAATGTGGCGTCGTTCGATATGCCCATAGGACTTGTGGAAGCTCTTCAACCCAAGCTCCCTTTGCGTCTTGTAATCTCCGTTTTAACCCAGCCAATATGACTTTGTTGGCAGCTTCGGCCTGTCCGTTGGCTTGAGGATGTTCGACGGAGGTGAACTGGTGCTTTATGTTCAAGTCGGCTACTAATTTTTTGAAGCCTGCGTCTGTGAATTGAGTGCCATTGTCTGTGGTGATGGAGTGTGGAACCCCGAACCTTGTGACAATGTTCCTATATAGGAATTTCCGGCTTCTTTGAGCAGTGGCGTTGGCTAGGGGCTCTGCCTCGATCCACTTTGTGAAATAGTCTACCCCTACTATGAGGAATTTAACTTGTCCCGATCCCTGGGGGAAGGGTCTGAGAAGATCGAGTCCCCATTTTGCAAATGGCCAAGGTGAGGTTACGCAGATGAGCTCTTCTGGCAGAGCGATATGTTTCTAGCATGGTGGGCATATCCTTACAAACTCTGTAGCTTCCTTTTGTAGAGTTGGCCAATAAAATTCCGCCCGGAGTACTTTTTTGGTGAGAGCTTGTGCTCTGAGATGATTACCACAAATGCCACTGTGTACTTCCTCTAAAACTTCCCTTGTGTTGGAGGTCGGCACACATTTTAATAGTGGTATTGAAATCCCTCTTTTATATAGGGTGTTGTTTATGATAGTGTAGTACTGAGCCTTCCGTTTTAACCTCTTTGCCTCCTTTTCATCTGTGGGGAGTGTTTCTGTTTTAAGGTAGTTAATTATGGGGGTCATCCATCCTTGATCCTGACCTGTTATGGCTAGGACTTTTTCCTCTTCCGAGATTGACGGGTTCTGTAGCATTTCACTGGATGAGGCTTCTATTGTTGTCCCCTGGTTTGGTACTGGCTAGTTTTAAGAGTGCGTCAGCTCAGGCATTTTGTTCGCGGGGTATGTGGCAGATCTTATTTTCTCTGAGTTGTCCGAGCTGTTCTTTGGTTTTATCCAAATACCTTTTCATGGTGGGATCTTTGGCTTGGTAGCTTCCTGTTATTTGTGAGGTGACTACTTGTGAATCGCTGAAGATGTTGAGTTTTTGAGCTCCAACCTCCTTAGCTAGCTTCAAACCAGCTAGTAACGCTTCATATTTCGCCTGGTTGTTTGAGGCCGGGAACCCAAATTTGAGGGAAAGCTCAACTTGGGTTCCTTGGTTGCTTTCGATTATCACACCTGCGCCACTTCCAATCTTATTCGAGGAACCGTCCACGTAGAGATTCCATTCTATGGGGGTTTCCAGGGTATCTGTGAATTCTGCAATGAAGTCGGCTAAGTACTGTAACTTGATGGCTGTCCGAGTTTCATATTGGAGGTCGAACTCGGATAACTCGACTGCCCATTGTAAAATTCTGCCTACTAGATCTGTTTTCTGCAATATTTCTTTTATGGGCTGGTTGGTCCAAACCTTAATGGTGTGAGCCTGGAAGTACGGGCGAAGTCGTCGAGATGTCAGTATGAGAGTATAGGCAAACTTTTCTATTTTTTGGTAGTTCAGCTCGGATCCCTGCAGCGCTTTACTAATGAAGTATACAGGTTGTTGTCCTTTGTCGTCCTCTCGAACCAGTGCTGAAGCTACTGCCCGACTTCCTACCGCAAGGTATAATACAAGTGGCTCTCCCTCTCGTAGTCGAGTTAGGATAGGTGGTCATCCCAGAAAACTTTTGAAATTCTGGAAGGCTTGCTCGCACTCTATTGTCCATTTGAACTTCTTTCCTTTCCTTAAAGAAGCATAGAAGGGGAGAGATCTTATCGCTGATCCCGCTAAGAATCTGGATAAGGCTGCCAATCTCCTGTTGAGTTGTTGTACCTCTCTGACACAAGTTGGGCTCTTCATGTTGAGTATGGCCTGGCATTTATCCGGATTTGCCTCAATTCCTCTTTGTGTGAGCATAAAACCTAAGAATTTGCCTGCTTCTACTGCAAAAGTGCATTTTGCCGGATTGAGTCGCATGTCATGCTTCCTTATAGTGTCGAACACTTGGGCCAGGTCAGACAATAATGTCTCTTCACTTTATGTCTTTATTAACATATCATCCACGTAGACTTCTATGATTTTTTCGATATGATCTGAAAATACTTTATTTATTAGCCTTTGATAAGTAGCTCCCGCATTCTTGAGACCAAAAGGCATCACAATGTAGCAGTAATTTGCTTTTGGTGTTAAAAACAAGGTCTTTTCTTGATCTGGTGGATACATGGAAATTTGATTGTATCCGGAATATGCATCCATAAACGAGAGGTATTTATATCCGGATGAGGCATCCACCAGAGCGTCGATATTTGGGAGCGGATAAGGATCTTTTGGGAAGGCTTTGTTGAGATCGGTGTAGTCGGTGCACATTCGCCACTTTCCATTTGATTTTTTCACCAAGACAACATTGGCTAGCCATAGTGGGTACTTGACTTCTCTTATGAATCCTGCCTCCAGTAGTGCTTGTACCTGTTCTTCCACAGCTTGGGATCGTTCTGGCCCAAGTTTTCTTTGTTTCTACTGTACCGGTCGAGATCCTGGATAGACCGCCAACTTGTGACACATTAGCTTGGGGTCTATGCCTGGCATGTTTGCAGCTTTCCATGCGAAGAGATCGACATTATCTCGTAAGAACTGTACTATTAATTCTTTTGCGTCTCCTTTTAGGATCGTGCCAATATTAGTTGTTTTGTCCGAGGTGTCTCCGATCTGAACTTTCTCTACTTCAGCTACGGGCTGTGGACGGAGTTCTTATTATCTCTGAACTCCCACAAACTCAATTGTATGGAACTCTTCTCCTCTGCCTCTGAGATTTAGAATTTCGTTATAACAGTGGCGTGCCATCTTTTGATCTGCTTTTATCGTAGCTATCCCTTCTGTAGTTGGGAATTTCATGCATAGATGTGGAGTTGAGACTATTGCGCCGAGTTGATTTAGTGTTGTCCGACCTATTAAGGCATTGTAGGCTGAGCTCACATCGACCACGATGTAGTCTATCTTGAGTGTTCTGGATTGGTTCCCTTTTTCGAAGGTTGTATGAAGTGACACGTATCCCAATGGTTGTACTGGGGTATCTCCCAGTCCGAACAGGCTGTTCGGGTATGCTCTAAGCTTCTTTTCTTCTAAGCCGAGCTTGTCGAAGGCAGTTTTGAATAAGATGTCGGCAGATCTCCCTTGGTCTATTAGTGTGCGGTGGAGATTGGCGTTTGCCAGTATGATGGTGATGACCATGGGATCGTCGTACAAAACTTATACATATACATGTACAAAACTTTTTACTCATGTAACTTATACATATTATATACATACAAATCATACAACTTCTATCCCTCTTACATAATATAATATTGATGGCGAGGGATAAATAAATAAAAAACTAAACAGCACTATCGACTAAGCGAAACGCAATACAACCCTTCGTGAGCTTTTTCATCCGTCTCCTGAAAAGATAAAGATGTAGGGGATGAGAACCTAACCACACGGTCTCACCACAGAGTTTTAGAATTGTAATAATAAGATATTTAAAGAGAAATTTATTTTTAAGTTCAGTGATTATTGTTCGTCCTTTGAATCTTTTAAAAACCAACAACTAGTCATCTAAAAACCCTTTTCGAAAATCCATATTTAAATATCCAAAATTCCAAAACCTTTCTTTTCTTATAAGAAAATCTTAATCAGAAACCAACCACGCAATCAATCAACACAATCACCAATTCAGCACCAAGGCTCATTCTCAAAAGTAGCACACCAGGACAAACACAAGCAAAATAGACAAGGAAAGCACAGATTTAGGTAGTAGTTACAGCAAATAGTTCTGGTAGCAGTTAATAATAGTTTAACAATTAGGCAAACCAAAACAAATTCAAACCCAAGCAAAGCATACAAATGCATATGATGCATGCCTGTTGTTCCGAGGGTTACCTGAAACTGTAGGTCGATCTCGGACGAGATCTTCTATACTGGTCGGAGATGACGGGTCCGGCTGGTGGGTAGCGGCCGGGGCTGTCGTGTTCGACTTGTTGGACTGGCTGCACTTCTGATCCTTGGTCACCGGAGGGTGGGGGTACCTGCAAGAGACTCCGATGCTTAAGTTAGCACGGGTATTAAACAGGTTTTTTGTAGAATCAGAGTATGAGTTATACATGGGTGCTCCAGTGTATTTATAATGGTTGTAGAGTGACCTTATTAGATAAGATAAGTTAGTTATCTTATCTTATCTTTATCTTTGAGTTGAGGTCAGCTTATCTTCAAGGGAACCGCCCTTATCTCTATAGGCTTGGACTGCCTTTGGATTTGGGTCGTGTTCCTCTATTTGGGCCCTTTACTGGGCTTTTCTGTCGATTTGACCGACCTCTTTCGAGAATAGGTCAGATAGCCTGACCTGAAGAGGTCGGTCGCTTTATTACTGAACATCCCGGATCGGATGGCTCGAACCTAGGTGTGAACACCTGTCCTATGGCTAATGAGCTCATCTGTCGGTTATACAGCTAACACGACAAGTCCGGTTTACTAAACCCTTGGACTGTCCCCGGACGCGCATCCCCATGAGTCTATGCATAGCTATTTCTCAATACACATATATATATATATATATATATCAAATCGCTCAATTGGGGTACCATTATCGGGAATTTATAAGTGTCCGGTCACCCTTACGTCGTAGGGTCAACAGAGTATCGAGTCTCAACCTGGAGCAAGTGGTGGCAAGCCACTACGTCTACCCAGGAAAACTTGTATATCAGATAATTCAAATAAATAAGCCATATGAATAATTCTTTCAACATTCATTAATATCTAAGTCATTCTCAATATCATCATCATTCGTCAATCCATATCTCACTTCCAAATTCATTCAAAAATGTCGGTAAAGATTTTCACAAAAATATCGCGTTGTAAGTATAGTTCTAAACCGACAATTAAACCTCAATCATTGTTTAAATTGTTTGTCACTTAAGCAAACCCAATAAAATTAACCGAAGTATTTAAACCTCGTGTCGTCTCTCAAGGAATTGTAGGGAAGTATGGTTATTATTGGTTATGAAAAAAGTATATCTTTGGGTTTTGAGTTTAATAAGCAAGGAATGTAAATAACAAGAAGATAACTAACAACTAAGAAAAGTCCTAGCAAGGGTTGAGAATCAGAATTCCTATCCTCATTATCATTGTCAATTGTGATGGTAATTACAAATTGCTCTCACTTAGTTAACCTCTAACAATTGAAGGAAAGTTAAGTGAGCAAATCAACTTGAGTTCACAAGTCCTAATCAAAGACTAGAGTTAGTGAAGCTCAAGCCAACTAGCAACTTTCAATCACCAACCAACAAGAGACTTTGACAATTCAAGAGTCTCCAAATTACTCAATCCAAGCTAAGAATTCAAAAATCTAATTTAAAATCCAACCAATCATTTTATCAAATACTTGGTGGGTACAAAATAAAAGCATAGAAAATTGACAAGACATAGAAAATTCTAAGACTAACCAAAGCAAAGAAATAACCATAACAAAGCAATTGAACAATAAGAAACATAAAATATAAATTGCATTAATGAAAATTGAGAGTAACACATGAACTCATAAACTAAATTAGCAAAATAAAGGACTCAATAGGGGAAGTAGATAACTAAAGTGCTAGAACAAATAAAAGTAAGAGAAAACTAAATTAAAGGAAGATTGAAATCTGAACCTAAGGGGAAATTGAAAGAAGAAACCCTAAACCTAGAGAGAGGAGAGAGCCTCTCTCTCTAGAAAACTACATCTAAAACCTAAAATTGTATGTGAATGAGAAGTGAATCATTCCTCTCTTTCAGCTTCACTCTGCAGCCTCTAATCAGTATTTTCGAGCCTGAAACTGGGTCCAAAGCAGCCCAGAAATTGCCCCCAGCGTTTTCTGTAAATTGCAGCATGTGACGCTCGTCATGCGTATGCGTCAGCCACGCGTACGCGACCTTTCACTGGCCACGCATAGGTGTAAGCCACGCGTGCGTGTCATATGTCAAATGCACCAGTCACGCGTAGGCGTGGTCCGTGTGTGCGCGTCGATGCCAGATTCTGAGATACTTCATTTCTTGCGTTCCTTCCACTTTTGCATGCTTCCTTTCCATCATTTAAACCATCCATACCCTATAGACCCTGAAAACACTTAACAAACATATCACGGCATCGAATGGTAAGAAGAGAAGATTAAGATTAGCGAATTTAAGGCCAAAAAAGTATGTTTTCAATTATAGTACAAAATTAGAAAGGAAAATGTAAAACATGCGAATTATATGAATAAGTGTGAGAATAATGGATAAAATCCACTCAATTCAATACAAAATAAACTGTAAAATAGCAATTTATCAATCTTCCCACATTTAAACATTAGCATGTCCTCATGCTAAGCTCAAGGGAACCAAAAGAGTGAAGAGGGATGGTAGAATTTATGAAATGCAACCTATCTATATGAATGAAACTAAATACAAAATGCTTTTATCTACTTGGCTAAAAGTAAATCAACCTTCCACAAACAAATATGAACTGAATTCCACTATTTTGAATTCCAAAAAAAAAATACTAGTAGATGTGCAAAAAGAAAGCTCGTGAAAGCCGGGAACAAAGAATTGAGCATCGAATCCTCACCAGAAGTGTATATACTCCAATCACTCAAGTGTTTGAGGTTCGACTCTTTCAATTCTCTATTAATCTTGCTTTCTAAGACTTGCTCTTCTTCTACCAATCAACAAAATTTTAATGCACAAATACACATATCAAGAGGTCTTTTAAGGATTGTATTGGGGTTAGGGCCAAGGTAGGATTGTATTTGGTCAAGTGGACTAAAATTTGAATCCTTGATTAACCTAAACTTTCCACCTAACTTAAGACAATCCATGTAATCAAAATATAAAGTCTAACTACCCATTAACTATGTTTTGTCACATATTCATGCATCCGAATTTGAGTACAACTTATATACATTGTTACCAACACTTACTTTGGGGCATTTTGTCCCCTTGTTATTGCTTGCTGTTTTTCTTTTTTTTTTCTCTTTTTTTATTTATTTTTTTTTTCTCAATGCATATGATTTAGGTATTGAATGCAAGAATCTGTGCTCAACTATTTTTTTTTTATTTTCACCAAAAAATATACAATACCCAATTTCTAAACCAAATATTCCAAACTCAATTTTCCCACACTTAAATCATGAGCACTCTCACTAGTCTAAGCTAACCAAGGATTCAAATTAAGGACATTATTGTTTTCCACTTAGAGTTAGTGATGAGCTAAAGTAAAGAATAAACGGGGTAAAATGGCTCAACATTAGTTTGCAAAGGATAATGAAAAGGTTAAGGCCATATGGGTATGTGAGCTATAGTGAAACAAAGGCCTCAATCATATAAGTGCATGCATACATCAAACAATGAAAATATAGAATTAAGCAAGACAAAAATCACAATTTTAGAGAGAACAACACACACCAAAATAAAACATTGGTTTATAAGATGCAACCAATCAAATAGGTTCAAAATCTTGCTGGGTTTTGTGTGTTCGAGCTCTAAACCATGTTCCAAAATAAATTTCTTCACGCAAGTTCAACAACAATTTTAATTCAAATTAGTGAAATGCTATAAAATAATTTCTTGGAAAAGAATTCATCACTTCAACCAAGTAGTACTATTATGCAAGCAACTAACTACACATGCAATCTATTATTCAATACAACACTAACTAACAAAGAAATTAAACATTGGTGTTTAGAAAAGAAATTGTTACTCGTGGAAGTCGTATCGACCTCCCCACACTTAAATATTACACCGTCCTCGGTGCATGCAAAGATGTGCAAGTGGATGGGTGGCTACAACTGATGCTTTTTCCAAAGAATGTGCGGCGGAACTTGTTTCTTGCCCCATATAGAAGTTTTTCGTTTCCCTTCTTGGTGGCCAACCATGGTGGGGTGTCTCCCACCTAGAAATTTTAGTTAAAGTCCTTAAGTTGGACATTTGGTGAGCTCCTTGTCATGGTGGCTTGTGCTTGAACTCATCTTGAAACTTCCACCAATACTTGGACTTCCAAGAAACTCCAACATTTCCAAGTGAATTCACCAAGCCCTGATGAAGTTCTTCACAAGCTTTGAGCTTCCAAAGTTGATCCTCTTGTATGTCAGGATCTCAAATCTTGTTTCTACACCCGTCTTTAAATGGATCATCATTGTTCCAACCGGGTGGCAAGCAATCCAAATTCTCACTGAGGCATCCCAACAACTTCCTAGACCTAATCAATTGAGAACTATACCAACCATTGCACTTAGACCTTGAACATCCAACCATAACGAACCTAGGATTGTGTAGCCAACCACTAACCATTCCCCTTTTACTCTTAAAATCACAAAGAGCTTTAAGTTGTCCATCCGTCTCAAGCAAACCATATGCAAGCGAGAAATTAAAGCTTAAGGAGTAGAGATTTACCCCCTTGAATGACAGGACGGATGGTGATGGCTTCGGAAGAGGTGTCTCCAGTGGCGACTCTGCCAATGTATGCTTCACTCTCTTAGACTCCTCTTTGATGATCTCCACCTCTTGACAAGCTTCTTCAACATCAACTTCTTCCTCAAGTTCAATAGGAGAGGATTCTATTGTAGATAAAAACTCATCAATTATTGAATCCATCTCATGATCAACCTCCTCAAAGTCTCCGACCATGATATGCCTTGGAGGTTGTACACCCTCCTCAACATCAAATTCAAACATCTTAGAAGGAGGCTTTATGACTTGAGATTCCCAAGGAGGTTCCGCATCTCCTAAATCTTCAACCACTTCCTCTTCTTCAATAATTTCGGCGTTCTCCACTTGCTCTAGTACAAAATCCAGCTCCTCTTTGATGACTTCCACCTCTTGTTTAACTTCCCCTAATTCTTCAACTATTCCCTCATCTTCAAGGGTCTCTCCTACCTCCACCTTTTGGGCCTCCTCTTGCTTCTCTTGAAGTATGGATACGTGAATCCGATCCATTAAGTCCCTAAGACGATCCCTTCTCTCTTGTTCCATGTTACCAGTATAATTGGGATCGTATTGCTCTTGGATTGATGAATATGGGTGAAAAAGAAGTGAACTAGAGCTCAAGGGTTGAGTATTGGGGATAGAGGGTGGATCCACACGGGATATAAGAGCTTGGAGAGTAGAGGTAAATGTGATTTGAAGCTCTCGTTGCCCTTGGCGAATAACACTAAAGGTATCATCTATGGGAGTTTAGGGTGGATAGGAGGGTTCATTTGTTGGGAGAAATGGCTCATAATACGAAGGTGGTTCTTCTTGATAAGGATATGGAAATGGTGTATATTGAGGTGGTGGTTCTTGGGAGTAATTGTGTTGGAATGTGGGTGGTTCTATGTATGGTTCATATGGTTCATATGGTGGTTGGTATGGTGGATAAGGGTTAGGGTCATATGTAGGTAAATGGTGGAAAGGGGCGTGTGAGTATGGTGGTTCAAAGCTATGTTGAGGAGGGGGTTCATAGGCATATGGTGGTGGTTGTTGATCGTCACGAAGAGGTCCACCATAACCATTGTCTTGATATGCAACATGGAATGGTTGTTCCTCATAGTATGTTGGTGGAGGTTGTTGCCAAGAGGGTTGTCCATAAGCTTGAGGCTCCTCCCACCTTTGATTGTCCCATGCTTAATGCATGTTCTCATTGTAGCTTTCATTCCCTACAACATAATTTGAACCAAACTCATAATCAAAGGGGTGAGAATTCATAGTAGTAAGAGAAAATAAAAACAAAAACTAATAAGAAATAATGAAAATAAACTCCTAGAATTAGAAACAACTAACAAAGGAACAAAAAGGCAAACATATTCACAATATTCACAATAACCAATAATAAGGCACACATTTGCAATTCCCCGGCAACGGCAACAAAAAACTTGACGGAGGGAAAATGTCGGTAAAGATTTTCACAAAAATATCGCTTGTAAATGTAGTTCTAAACCGACAATTAAACCTCAATCATTGTTTAAATTGTTTGTCACTTAAGCAAACCCAATAAAATTAACCGAAATATTTAAACCTCGGATCGTCTCTCAAGGAATTGCAGGGAAGTATGGTTATTACTGGTTATGAAAAAGTATATTTTTGGGTTTTGAGTTTAATAAGCAAGGAATGTAAATAACAAGAAGATAACTAACAACTAAGAAAAGTCCTAGCAAGGGTTGAGAATCGGAATTCCAATCCTCGTTATCATTGTCAATTGTGATGGTAATTACAAATTGCTCTCACTTAGTAAACCTCTAACAATTGAAGGAAAGTCAAGTGAGTAAATCAACTTGAGTTCACAAGTCCTAATCAAAGATTAGAGTTAGTAAAGCTCAAGCCAACTAGCAACTTTCAATCACCAACCAACAAGAGACTTTGACAATTCAAGAGTCTCTAAATTACTCAATCCAAGCTAAGAATACAAAAATCTAATTTAAAATCCAACCAAGCATTTTATCAAACACTTGGTAGGTACAAAATAAAAGCATAGAAAATTGACAACACATAGGAAATTCTAAGACTAACCAAAGCAAAGAAATAACCATAACAAAGCAATTGAACAATAAGAAACATAAAACATAAATTGCATTAATGAAAATTGAGAGTAACACATGAACTCATAAACTAAATTAGCAAAATAAAGGACTCAATAGGGGAAGTAGATAACTAAAGTGTTGGAACAAATAAAAGTAAGAGAAAACTAAATTAAAAGAAGATTGAAATCTGAACCTAAGGGGAAATTGAAAGAAGAAACCCTAAACCTAGAGAGAGGAGAGAGCCTCTCTCTCCAGAAAACTACATCTAAAACCTAAAATTGTATGTGAATGAGAAGTGAATCATTCCTCTCTTCCAGCTTCACTCTGCAGCCTCTAATCAGTATTTTTGGGCCTAAAACTGGGTCCAAAGCAGCCCAGAAATCGCCCCCAGCATTTTTTATAAATTATAGCACGTGACGCTCGTCACGCGTACGCGTCAGCCACGCATACGCGTCGCTGGACATTTCACTGGCCACGCATAGGCGTCAACCACGTGTGTGCATCATATGTCGAATGCACCAGTCAAGCGTAGGCGTGGTCCATGCGTGCGCGTCGCTACCAGATTCTAAAATACTTCATTTCTTGTGTTCCTTCCACTTTTGCATGCTTCCTTTCCATCCTCTAAGCCATTCATGTCCTATAGACCCTGAAAACACTTAACAAACATATCACGACATCGAATGGTAAGAAGAGAAGATTAAGATTAGCGAATTTAAGGTCAAAGAAGCATGTTTTCAATCATAGTACAAAATTAGGAAGGAAAATGTAAAACATGCAAATTATATGAATAAGTGTGAGAATAATGGATAAAATCTACTCAATTCAATACGAAATAACCCATAAAATAGTGGTTTATCACTAAACCCTTGGACTGTCCCCTGACGCGCATCCCCATAAGTCTATTCATAGCTTTTTCTCATATATATATATATATATATATATATATATATATATATATATATATATATATATATATATATCAAATCGCTCAATGGGGGTACCATTCCCGGGAATTTATAAGTACTCAGTCACCCTTACGTCGTAGGCTCAACAGAGTATTGAATCTCAACTTAGAGCAAGTGATGGCAAGCCACTGCGTCTATCCAGGGAAACTCGTGTCTCAGATAATTCAAATAAATAAGCCATATGAATAATTCTTTCAACATTCATTAATATCTAAGTCATTCTCAATATCATCATCATTCGTTAATCCATATCTCACTTCCAAATTCATTCAAAAATCATATTTCAAAGTCAATCCTCATCATCCTTCTTTCCATTCCATTCATCAACAATCCCAATTCAAAACATAATTCTTTCTTTGCTAAATAAATCAATCTTAAAACATATAATGTTTAAAAGTAAATCTTTTTAAATAATTACTTCAAACGAAACTTCCAATTTTATAAAATTTCGACAGCATCTCCTCTAAAACTCGGACTCTGCCACCCTTTTCGGGTCCCATCCAAACATTCCTCAAACCCTTTCTCAACCATTTCAAAATCTCAATCATTTTCCAAAATTCAACTAGTTCTAACATGCTTATTAAGAGCTAGAGCACTACAAGTGTGTCATTTATTGGTAATAAGCCAGTAAATTATTATTTCTTATCAAAATCAGTTTAAATCTCAGTCCTGTAACATCGTAAATTCTTGGGGGAGCTTTAAGGTGAAGTGTAATGTATTACTGAGCAAAAGTGACAAACACTTGAGAGACCAAAAGGGTGGATCCTTTCAATATTGAAAGCAAGATAAGCACAAAACTGAAGTAAACACAAGAAGATAAGCTTATAGTTACAACAGCTTCATTAGCAAATGCCTACAACTCACTCCTTTCAATTCAAATCACTACTGATGTTCAATCTACTCCCAACAATTACTGATTTTCAATCACAAAGACAAACTTTTAAGATGCTATCAATAACACGATTTTGCAAAAATTCAATGCCAGAAAAATTCAGCAAGCAAATCAAATTACTTTCAAATCCAACCATTTCCAACTTTTTTTCAAAATTAAACTGATTTCAAAATTAATTCATTTTCATACCTCAAATCATTTTCAAAGCCGATTCATTTCCATTATCAAAATAACTTCAAAACCAAGAAAACCACTTTTCATAATAATCAACTAAATAACTTTTTAAACTGATTCCTTTTCAACAATCACACACCACTCAAGCAATCAAGCAATCAGTCATTCAATCCAGCAAACAACCACATTTGTAAGACAATCATAACCACAGACATATGTTTCTCACATTAATATCTATTTATAACAATTATATAAGATAAAAATAAATTTTAAGAAAACCCTACCTCGAATAATCGAAACCCATTGTTGAGTTAAGAAATTAACTAAATTAATTAGTGATGACAAACATTATTTTTGGGCAAAATAAATAATTAGTGTTAACTATTAATAATTATATGTTGCTAATTATTTATTATATGTTGCAGGCCAAAACTTAGTTCAGCAGCCCAAATTGGTATGAAAATAATATAGCAAGGCTGGTGGGTCAATAAATAAACAAAGCCCATGAGGAAACAAGGCTGAAAAATCAAAACGGGCAAAAAGAAGTGATCCGATCCAAGCCCGTGTCCATCAATTCAAGTTGATCCAAGCTTCTCATACAAGATTGAAGTCCTCATTCTCTCTCACTTGCTATTACCAAAGCAACGTTCCTTTTTCTCTAACCATGTCAAATCACAAAACTCAGAAAAGTGAGAAAGAGAAAGAGAAAGCTTCTTCTTTAAGGTGATTATCAAAGAAGCAAGAAAGTCCAAGCTTGAAACTCAGAAGTCTAATCAACCATTTCAAACCAAATCAAGCTTAGGTTAAAGGTAACCCATTTCCTCATACATGCAACACACTTTCTTCTCTTCATCTTCAATTCTCTGTATCTCCATTTTGGGTTATATGGAAAAGAGTATTTCTGTTCTTTTCTGCTGTAAATCCACGGTCTCAAACATGTCTTGGGGACCAAGTAGTTTCTCAATGGCTAAGATCAAGTTGATCATAGGAAGATTTCTATGGTTACTGCTTTATGGCTTTCGGTCAAGATGAAGAAGTCAGAAGCAAAGTTTCTACTCTAAGGATTAAAGTGAAAAAGTGAATCTGTGGATTGGAGAAGCTCAAGGCTCAAGGTGTTGACCTTGGAAGAAGAACCCAGCAACATGCAAGGAGATAAAAGAGGTTTGCTGTTCATTCAGAAACCAAGGAGAGAAAACCAGTGAATAGAGGTTTTGTTCTGAGAGAGTTCTTTGAAGAAGTTCAACTAACTGGACAGTGTAACCTAATCAAAGGTGCATTCCGCCAGTATGAAGAACTGAATCAGAGGCTTGCTAATCTGGTTTTTCGCATAGCACAGAGGCTATTGATGAAGTCAATCTCCTTCATGTTTTACAGATTGTAATGTACTTTTCTATGTTTATCTTTCTATAATTTCTTGTGAGAAAAGGCATATTGAGAAAGCTCAAGTAAAAGCCATGAGTGGAAAAAGGCTGAGTGATACACTTGAGAGAAAAAGCCTAGAGTTATTTTCAGATTTCTTTAGGTATGTCTATGTCTTGTATCTTGTACCTGTAAGGTATCCTTTTCTTAGTTGGGTTAGCACTAAGAGTGAATAGTTAGGTATTAGCATAGCCAATGTCAAGTTAGGGTAGAACTTGAGTGTGAAATAATTGGGTCAATCCTGTGAAATTGGTGTATGTAATACTGTTAACTATAGTGAAAATTTTTCCATAGTTGTGGAGGAGATTGGATGTAGGTTGCATAGCACAAGGCAACTGAACCAGGATACATGCTGGTGTTAGCTTTTCTCTTCTCTGCTGAGTTCTGTTTTCTGATATCCATGAGACAAAAATAAATTGTCTCATAAATTTCCGCTGCTGAGTTCAAACAGAACCTGAATTGAAAGTTTATTTTAAAAGGGTAATAACAGCAACTTACAAGGAAGGCATAGATTCAACCCCCCTTCTCTAAGCCTACCACAACCTTCACCCATAAACCAAACGCATCAAGAAACCCTTTCTTTTCGGCCCGCAATCAACGGCAGCTGCAACCTCAGCTCCAAACCGCTTATGCAGCAACCACAACAACTCTAATCACAACATAGAATAACTGAGACTCAATCTTATAGCAATTAACGCCGTAAAACCTCAGCGTGAGGTAACAGAATAATGACTAAAGGGCTTTTCAAAACAAAATCACTTACCGCAAATAAGAAGAAATTACTGAGCCAAGTAGCAACAGCCCCGGCGGTGGTTCCGATGGCCACAGGACTGCTCCTGGAAGCTAGAACAGCAGCGAGACTTCCTTCTCCTTTGGCAACGACAACAGCGGTGCTTCCCAGCAACCACAGATCTCCGGCAACAATAACAGAAGCTCCGACTAAGCACCGCGGCGCAGCAGTTCGGCAGTGACGGAGGCAAACGACGGTGACGGGAACCATCTCAGCCTCGGACCTCTCCTTTTTCTTCACGCATGTCGGGCTCCTTCTCTTTGTTGGTCTCCATCTTCTTCTCTAGTCACATCGGTATTGACGTCAATGAAAGGAGCTTCGACGGCGACGCGACTAGCGACGAGCAGCACACGATGACGGTGATGCTAAGGCGGCGGCGAGTTGGACCAGACAGTACCCCGTCAATCTCTCTATCTCCTTCTGACGCATCCCTGGCTCGCGCCTCCCTCTCCCGCGACAGCAATGATGCTCCTCAACGGCGCTGCGCTGTCCTCTCCTCCCTCATCAACGTCGGCAGCGATGGCCTGCGGCAGCTCGACGACGCTTATCCCTCTATTTCCCAGATTTCCTTTCTGCCATGCGTGTGTTTGTTTAGTGTGTGGGTTGATGAATGAAAACTGAAGGTGAGGGTGTGAGGGAGATGCGGGTGACGGTGGTGAGTAATAGAGGGGTTTGGCGGCTGGTGAGGGGAGAAAAGGGAAACTATGGCGGTGAAAGGCGATGGAGGTTAAGGTTTGTGGGGTTTAATTTGGGAATTAGGGTTTAATTTAAGACAAAAGTGAAATTAGAGATTTTGGGTAAATTGGAATTTGATAAGTTTTAATAAAATTAGAGTATATTGTATAAATTTAAAATCTAATTTAATCTTTTAAAATTATTTTTAAAAAATATTATTCATTTATCAATTTGATAATTGGCTTTTAATTAAGTATTCTAATTTAAAATATAAAATAATATGATTAATTTTTTTATTTATAAAAATTGAAGTATTAAATTCTAAAATCTCAATTATTTAAACTAAATCATATAAAATTATTATTCTTTTAAAACCATTAAGATTTATAATTTAGATATAGAAAATTATTCAATAATTATGAAATTAAGTAAAATTTTTAATTAATTATCAAAACCTGATTTAATTAGCTTTAATAAAATAATTTCTGAAAATAAAATTTCTAATGAATAAATAAATTGAAATTAACTCATAATAAGATTTATTTAAAAATTTTGGGTCTTACACTTGTTGTGTGAGAAAGTGCAGCTATTGGGTCAATGACTCACTTTGCTCATGAGGGTCTGATTCAGTGGACACTGTCTTAACCTCTCCTTTCATTGAAGTCTCACTAGATGAGTACTGATGCTGATTGCTGGCAACTGTCTTAATGAGCTCGTGAGCTTCCTGAATTATCTTTTTCATGTGGTTGAACCACCAGCAGAATGGTTTAAGGACATCTTAGCCATATCTGTGAGTCCGTAATAGAAGATGTCTAACGTTACCTATTCTGAAAATATTTCATTAGGACATTTTCGTAGCATCATCTTGTACCTCATCCAAGCATCATAAAGGGATTCATTATCTCCTTGTTTGAAGCTTTGAATGTCCAGTCTTAACTGGGTTAGCTTCTTTGGTGGAAAGTATTGATTCAAGAACTTATCCACCAGCTGACTCCATATTTTCAAACTAGACTTGGGTTGGTTGTCTAACCACCTCTTTACCTGGTCTTTAACAGCAAAGGAAAAAAGCAGCAATCTGTAGACATCCTGGTCTACTTCGTCAGTGTACACTGTGTCAGCATATTGCAAGAATTCAGCAAGGAATTCTGTGGACTCCTCTTGAGAAAATTTCTGAAACTGGCAGTTTTGCTGCACTAGAGTGATTAATTGTGGGGTTGAGCTCAAAATGAGCTACTCCAATAGGAGGTATACTAATGCTGCTTCCATAGAAGTCAGAAGTAGGGGTTGTATAAGACCCCAAGATTCTTCTTGGTTATGCCTCTCCCTCTAGATCCATAATGCACTATTTGTGTTCCTGCATACACAAACAAGAGATAAAGAAAAGTAGGAGTCTCTATGTCAGAGTATAGAAAGCTCCCTGTGAGATACCAAAAAGAAGAAAAGAGACAAGAATTAATTTTTTTTAAAAAATTAAATAAATAAATAAATAAATAAAAGATGGAAAACTAATTCGACAATAATAAGTTAAAAATTTCGAAAAAAAATAAGAAAAGGAAAGATTAAGAAAAGATATGAACAACCAATTAACTAACAAGATTTAAAATTAAAGAGCAAATTTTTGAAAAGTGGAAAGAAAAAAGTCAAATAAAGATTTTAAAATTTTAAAATTAGAAAGAAAGAATCAAGAGAGAGAAACAAAATAAGATAAGAATTAAAAATTTAAAGGTTTTGAAATCCAAAATTGAAAGAAGATTTGAAATTAAGATAAGAGATTTGATTTTGAAAAGTTTTGAATTTAAAAAGAGAAAAAAACAAAAGATTTGAAAGATAAGATAAGATTTTATTTTAAAAATTTAAAGTTGGAAAGAGGAGGTCAAACAAAGAAAGATTTGATTTTAAAATTTGAAGATTGAATTTTGAAATTTTTGAATTTTGAATGAATTAGGATAAGATAAGATTTTGAAATTTGAATTTTAAATTATGAATTTGAATTTTAAAATTTGAATTTAAAACAAGATAAGATAAGATTTTAAATTTAAAGAAAAAGATAAGATGAAGATTTGAAAAGATAAGATATGAAAAAGATTTGAAGAAGACTTGAAAAGATTTGATTTTAAAATTTGAATTTTGAATTTTGAATTTTGATATTTGAAATTTAAAATTTGAAATTTGAATTTTAAAAATTTGAATTTTAAAATTTTGAATTTTGAAATCTTGATGCTTGAAAATTGAATTTGAATTAAGATAAGATAAGAATTTGAAATTTAAATTCTAAAATTTGAATTTAAAATAAGATAAGATAAAATTTTGAAGTTAAAGAAAAAGATAAGACAAAGATTTGAAAAGATAACAAGAAAGTTTAAAATTTGAATTTTGAATTTTTTGAAATTTGAAAAATTAAAAGACAAACACTAAAAGACACCAAACTTAATTTTTTTTAAATTAAAAACACAATTTTTGAAATTTTGACAAAAAAAAGCATTAAAAGACACCAAACTTAAAATTTTTAAGATCAAACCAAGAAAAATACCAAGAATAATTCGAACACAATGAAGAACACTCAAGAACACTTTTCAAAAATTTAAGAAAAGAAAAACACAAAGAGATACCAAACTAAAAAACAAAATTGAAATCACACAAGAGAAATAACAAGAATAGTTTGAACACCAAGACGGAAAACAAAAAACAATTTTCGAAAAACTAAGGAAAGAAAAATAAAGAAATACCAAAAAGACACTAAACTTAAAGATTAACACAAGATTCAAATAAAGGAAAAAGATTACTAAAGAAAAGAAAAGGTTTTGAAGCGTTTTTTAGAAGTTTTCTAAAAAGAAATTAAGAAACATAATTAAAAGAGCAATAAAACCTTAAAAAGTACCTAATCTAAGCAACAAGATAATCCGGTAATTTGTCAAATCCGAACAATCTCGAGCTACGGCGCCAAAAACCTGGTGCACGAAACTGGCTCTGCACATTTCGCACAGATAGACTGGCAAGTATACCGGGTCGTCCAAGTAATACCTCAGGTGAGTGAGGGTCGATCCCACGGAGATTGTTGGTTTGAGGAAGCAATGGTTAACTTGCAGCTCTTAGTTAGGCAGATAAAAACTATAGTTTGTCACGAAAAACGCATAAAACAGAATAAATAAATAAAACATTACTAGATAGATGAGAAATCAATGGTATGAGAACGGTTGAGGCTTCGGAGATGCTTTATCTTTCCGGATTAACTTTTCTTACTGTCTACTTCAATAATGTTCTGATTCCTTCAATGGAAGCCGTAAGTGATTAACTCATATCCTCTCATCAAGTTAACCTCCTCCACTACAACAATCCACCATGTTGTAAGTGACTCATGTCCTCTCATCAAGCCACCTCTAGGTTTCTCACTTTAGTAGAAGATGAAGCTCTAAGCAATCCACTCCCCTTTCACGATCCTACTCAAGGTGCCACAGACAAGGCAGATCTTCTGGATCAGGGAACGCTGCTTCTCATACTCTAGCCTTAGCGCCACAGAGACCTCACTTACCCACGGTCAACAGGATTTCATGTCCCGTATCCAAAGTTACCCATGTACTCTATTGGAATCCGCAATGCAATCTCTAGTTTTGGTTCAACACCATCCGGGTCAAGACTCGCAAGGAACCCATGTAGAATAAGGGTGATTGTCACGGGTCACCCTCAATTCATGAGATAAAAAACGAAAATGCATAAGAGAATAGAATCAGACATATTGAACTAGAACAGTAATATTATTAATCCATGAAACTCAGCAGAGCTCCTAACCTTAACCTTAGGAGGTTAGTGACTCATACTGTACAAAAGTAGTGATGAATTCGAATGGGGGAGGAAGAAGATCCTAAACATGGGTGATCTTCTCCTATATATACTAATCTAATAACTAAGGATTACAGAAATAGGATAAACTAGGTTGATAGTACGAAAATTCACTTTCCGGACCCACTTGGTGAGTGTTTGAGCTAAGCCAAGGGTGTATCCACGTGCTTATACCCGTTAGGGGCGTTGAACGCTGGCTTGGGACTCCCTTTTGGGCGTTGGACACCAGCTGCTCCCTTGTGGGCACTGGACGCCAGGAATGGGGCTGGTGGCTGGCGTTGAATGCCAGTTTTGGGCCTTCATTCCAAAGCAAAATATAAACTATTATATTTATGGAAAGCCCTAGATGTTAGCTTTCTATAGCCGTTGAGAACGCAATGGACTTCTGTAGAAAAGCTCCTTTAAGTGCACCGAGGTCAAATCCTGACAGCATGTACAATCCTTTCTCTATTTCTGAATCAGACTTTTGCTCAAACTCCTCAATTTCAGCCAAAAAATACATGAAATCACCATAAAATACAAACTCAAAGTAGAATCCAAAAATGTGAATTTTGCACTAAAACTTATGAAAACATCATAAAACTTAAGTGAAACATAACAAAAACTATATGAAAATAATGCCAAAAAACGTATAAAATATCCGCTCACCAAATGACTTTGTCGGAAACCGTTGACCATGATTGACATTACCGCTGTTCTCATAATCTCATTTATACATCTCCTCCATCTGTCACCAAATCATGTTTGCTTCAAAACAAATTCAACGAAGTCCCACCAATCCAAGTCACAAACTTTTCTGAAATCTAGCTTCACTATTACCCTGACTTCTTGTTTTTCTTCAACCACGCCACTGTTTCACGGGCAATTAAAGCCCCCGTTCAAAATTTTTCTATTCTGTACAAATGTTATTTGTGCTTCTCCAACCAATGCTTTTCCTACCAAGATTTTTGCAATGGTTTTGTAATAATGACATCTGATGGCATTAAATTGAAAAGTGGACAAACGATCCCTTATAACATAAGGGAATTAAGGGGAGAAAGGGGTACATGATGAAGGATTTCATATGGAAATTAAGAAAAAGTGGAATGGCAAATGGAATTAAACATAACATGAATGAATGTATAGAATGAGGGAACACGGATGAGATCTTCAGAACTGAAAACACCTTAAAAAATCCAATGTTCATGCCCTCTCCTTGAAGACAGGTTAGCATTCCACTCAACCTTCAAATAAAGGTTTAGTATTAGATTTATTTCCAACTTTTAGCTTTCTTGTTAACATGATACCCAATTATTAAATATAGAGCTCAAATCCCTTCTACTCTAAATGTCTAGAATTCTTTAAACTGCATTTGCATGGGGACATTGTGACATTGAATGTAAACTTGTTTCACTTGCATCTCCACACCAACTACAATTTTGATCTATGCTTGAAAAGTTGAAATACGCCAATGTAGGCTTTACTTTCTTTTGAAGAGCCTCGTGAAACCCCTTCTATATAAATTTACTTTCTTTGCAGAGCCTCGTGAAACCCCTTCTATATAAATTATCTCACTAGGACGAACTTTCAATGACCAAGTGATCTCCATATGGACTTGTCATGCATGTATATATATCCAAATAACTGGCTAGTTGGTGGGTGAAAAATATCTAAAAGCAACTTTATATTATCTTAAAGTTAGTTTCTAACGTTCAAGCATCGTATTTTTGTTTTAAATATCTTATTGTCTTTATAATTTTTCATCAAAATTAAATTATTATTTTATAAATGTACCTATTTTCCCCATTATCGTATACTTTAATTTAGGTAGAGGCAACATAATTGTGATGGCATATTATGTTTTACCCATTTTCCCATAAAAGACAAAAGTGAAATTGTCTCACAAATTGGATTTCTTAATATTGATTCACACTTAATGATCATTAGAGAAAACTTAGTTCAATGTCCATCAAGCTGATATTGAATACAAATATTCAAATTTGATGTTGTTCTTAGATTGAGTGGTTCACGGTTGTTTCAACAATATTATTTATACGCTGATACAAGGATAAAGTTATGCTCAAATAAATAAAAGCTCAACAAGGACATCTCTTTTCGTCTACACCTATTCGACTTTGATAGAGATCGGACGCGGTGACATGAGTCCAATCTTATCTATTCAAATAAGTAATTAACTCCTCAAAATCTCTCCTACTTATTTAAAAGGAAGATCTCAACAATTTTTTTAAGAAAGGAATCTACTCTAAAAGATAGTTATTTACTCTACTATAAATACACTGACATCCACAGGTATATTCAGGACCCAATCTACTAAAAACCTGCTTAAATCCTGGCTAACTTAAGCATTAGAGTCCCTTGTAGGTACCACCCCCTACCTCCTCACGAGAAACTCGGATGACGGCACCTCGACACCAATAGAAGTCGGACCCTATCCCTAAAGGAACTTGGACCTCACGTTCAGGCTCAAAAGCAATCAGTTTCAGGTAACCCTCCAAACAAATATTATAGATAAAATTCTTTTTTAATATAAAACAGGAATTCCTGTAATTAAAAAAACTATTAACTATCGAATATTTTCCCAATTAAATAGTCTGGATACAAGAAAAATGAATGAGCATGATATATCATCTATGAAGCACGGATATTTCTGTTATTTGCCGTGTTCGCATGTCGGATACATTTTGAACACGACACTCATCAACACTCGTCCGACACACATATTTTTTGTGTATCTTGATAAAAAATAAAAGATTCTTCTCCAGACATGCTTAAATACACCTAAATATCATCACGTGTCAACATGTCATACCTTATTCTTAATATATATTCTTAAAATAAGTTTAAAAATAGTATATATTATTGATCGAATTATATTTGTTTTCAATACTGTTTGTCAATATTAGTGTTGAAAAATCGTCCCCCGCCTTTCGACCATGCTGCCAAAACGATATATATAAATTAAAACCTTTATTGGATGGTCGTGATTCTTCCCAAAAATCGAATCGGATAGCAACAACTATTTCTTTCAAAAAGTCATTTTTATCCTTTTTTCAACAATATCTTTGTCATTTGATGTTAAAACAAAAGATATTTTAAATATTTTATATAATTAAAAAAATAATTAAAATTTTTATTTTTATTTTCATATCACTAAAATAATAAAATATTATTATAATTTATCTAAAAAAATACTTTATATTTTATATATAGAAAAGTTCTATGGTGCTGAGTCAAAATAAGTATAGTATGCTCAACATGCGTGTTTAAAGAAGAGAGTAACACGTTGGGGTTTTAGTTTCTTTATAAAAATCATTCTATTTCCTTTATTATAAAGTTAATTATTAATAATTAATGTTTTGTGTAATTCTTGGGCTGTTGGGCAATATCTGCTTTTGGTATTGGGCTGAAAATTTATTTGTAAATGACTAATAGAGGCTAGAAATTTCCTTTCACTCACTGTGATTAGTAAATAGGCATTATACTTACGATTGCCAAAAACAAAAATATAGCTATGCTTGTTAGTAATACTTAATTAAGTTTTGGACTATATTATGATATCTTATATTTTTTTTTATGAACAACCAAGAGAAAAAATAAAAGAGCAGAAAAAAAAAAATCAGGTTCTTAACAGCAAGAGAGAATAAATCACCTCTGGCGGCTGGTGCCAAAGGTGAACCTCATCAGCTCCGCTACCTCCAGATCTCATCTTTGCCAACCGATCTGCCACGACATTAGCTTCTCTCGGGATAAGCTCAAAACGAATATCCCAATCCCTTCTTAACTTCAAGTCAAAGATCAGTTGTATCACTTCTTTTTCAAGATGCCAGAGTGGAACTTGCCAACTAGTCACTAGCTCAAAAGCTGATGCACAATCTGTCTCACAGACAACAAGCTTAAGACCCCCTCCCAAGCCCAAGCCAAACCTTTCCATATACTCCACAACTCCATCTTGATGACACTAGATCCAAAGGAATTTCCTGAGCATCCCATTACCCATTGACTGGAGCTATCGCGAATTACCCATCCAAAACCAGCATAATCATCTCCCAAGTTCACACTCCCATCACAATTTAACTTCCAAGCACCAGGTTCTGGCGGAGACCAAGACAGAGATTTTAATCCCTGGATGCAACACACTCGATTCTGAGTTGTATATTCAAAATCCACCATGCACCTGCCAGCCTTGTATGCAATTGACCCAGCAGATCCAAAAATTCCCTGAAAATTACCCATATTTCTGTCTTGCCAAATTGACCATATTATAGCTGCAAATTTGGAACAACCTTCATTGAGGAGGCCATGCTTGAACCAATCATGCACCTCGTGAGAGCCAAAGAAACACACATCAGAAAAACCTAGAGAAACCCAAACTGATCGCACCACTTCACAATCCCGAAAACAATGAAGAATTGTCTCCGGAAGTTGATTGCAACGTGTACATAATGATGAGGAGGAGAGATGTCACCGAAAACGCAGATATTGAGTTGGTACAGTATCATGAAGGCAAAGCCACACTAGGAGCCTCAACTTTTCAGGGACCCGCGCCTTCCAAAGCCAAAGCCAATTGATATTCCTATCCCAATTCAACTTATTCTGAATTAACCATAAATATCCTTGTTTAGCAGAGTAAAGAGTGTGCTCCCAACTCCAACCCAAATCACGACCAGAAGCCGAAATATGTACTAAACTAAGAATGTCTTCCCTTAAGTCCATAGGAATAAAAGAGTAAATCCTCTCCAAATGCCAAACTCCATCACGGTAAACATCTTCAATGGTCAAAGCAGCCTCACAAATATCTTATATTAATGTTTTGGATTTTTTAAAATAAATAAATTAAATATTTTATTTATCAAATATACAATTTAAAAAATATTTATTATTTTATATAATATTATTTATCTCATTTATAATGAAAAAAAATAATACATGCATGTATCTCAAAATCACATTTTCTTATCCTAAACAAGATACATGTTGTTATTATTATTTTTTTTTTTTCTTTTTTTTTTTTTTTTGCCGTATACCTATTTTGTTCCCGTTGTAAAGGAGATCAAACTAATAAACAAAAAAAAAAGGGGAGTGTTTGTAGTATACTTTTAGTCTATTTAAAAGGTAATTAAAAATTAATATATTTTGTTGAAAATAATAAATATTTAATAATTTTTAATTTAAAACTAAAATTTAGATGATAAATCGATACAATTTAAATCGTAATAAAATTATATTAATTTTTATTATATTAATTTAAATTTAAATAAATGTGTAATATAATGTAAAAATATATTAGTTTAATTTTGTTTAATTTAAATTAAATTTTTTCAGTCAATAAAAGTTTAAATTTAAATTGAGTTCATCCAATCAATAACTATTCATAGAAATCAATAAAATTTAAAACAAAATAAATTATGAACAGAAAAATAAATTCTCTCAAAATAAATAGAAATATTTGTGTGCACACATTAATTACTATTTTCTAAAAATTTAAAATAAATAAAAACTTCTATACTTGTTCACCATAGTTAAAATAAATAAAAACTATTAAAATCAGTAAACATTCCTATTTTCTAATCATAAAAAAAAAAAAAGACAATTTCAACTAAACTTAAAAAAGGAGTCAATAAATCATCAATCATTGTTATCCAATCTCTATTAGTCATTCAAAATAATTCTTAGGCCAATACCAAAAATAATTATTGCTGAAGAGTTACTCAAGACCAGTCCCAAAAAAAAAAAGTTACCGACATTAAAATTAGCTTTGTAATAAAGGGAATAGAACAAAACGGGGTTTGTCGCAATCTTTCTATAAAAAAAATAAAACTCCCACATGTTACTCTCCTCTTTAAATACACAAGTTCATCTCCTCTTTAAACACATAAGTTCAGCATGCTATGCTTACTTTGACTGTCAGCACCGTAGAATTTCCCTTATATATATACTATGTCAAAAATTTTAAATTTGCATATTTACATATTATCGTATTCTTATTAGTATCCGTGCATCACAGTACATCATACAGGTAGCAGCAAGCTGTAGCACCAGTCAAGGCAAATAAATTACAATCAACCCACAATTCGAGCACAAAATAGGAAAATTACTAATTCCAAATAAAGAAATTGAAATCTGGTACGAGACTAGCACACAGGTAAAACCAAACAAGCTCCAAATAGGTTTTATAAATTAAATAATTGGGGAACTTTTATTATCCGAACCAACCAAGCATCCTCACTAGTCGTATATAAGGTTTATACTCGAAAAACATGCTACGCTATTATGTTTTTCTCCCATCATTTTTTCTTTCTTTTTTTTTTTTTGTTTTCTGGTTCAAAGTGTGATCATTACAACTTCCACAACAAAGAAAATGGTATTGTTAATATCATAATAACCCTAATATTGTTACAACATACAGAAATGCTTTCATTTTTCTCTATATTGTATATAACCCACAATTCATTCCGATAAGAACTCTCTCCTGTTTGTATTTAGAGGAAGGGCAGCCGCAGCAATTTTCTCCCGGAGATTGAACTTCTTCGCGATTAAAGGCCGTACATCATCAACTCCAACCAGGCTCTCCAAGAATGGAAGTAATAAAAGCAATTCTTGATCTGAACGGTCATCAAACCAACTCTCGATCGGTATTCCATTGTCCACCTGGAACCCAAATGCCTGGGAAGCCAACAAATCAAACAAAGAAAAGGTATTACGATGTAACACTAAACTTTGCATTTTTCATTATCCAAAAGCATTTCTTCTATATTAAAAAAGCTCTTGGTCATAACCCAATTTTATTAGATAACTATGGGGAAATATAGTAAGACATGATGACTGCAGTAATGATCTAAAATTAGTATTAATAACTATACCTGAGGGGAGTTGTCAATTATTATAACACGAGCTAAATCACGACCAAGCACTGTTAAATCTTTGAGATAATTACCCTCCACATAAACACAGGATTCACGGTATACACGGTGGCGAAATATCTTCCTCTTTGGATCAAGCACGTTTAGAAGTTGCTCGGCATAAATGCTTTGACTAGCTGTAAATATAATTATCTCGAAAAGGCTAGAAACTCTGTTGAGGAAATCTCTGAGGTGAGGGCGGCAGCGTACGTATACAATGTGCTCTTCGGAATTGAAATTAACGGGAAAAGTGAAGTCGACATCCTCACAAGGCTCAAGGGTAGAATGTACCAAAGTTTCTGCCAAACAGAAAATTATAGTCAATATACAGGGTATAAAAATCTATACATTAAGACGAAACGGAATAAAAATATGAGCAGTTCATGTAATTGTTAGCTATGCAAAAATGAGATCATATTAATCTAAAATAACAGCTCGGAATAACAAAAGCCCTTTTCACGACTACAGAATCCCCTCAGCTCGGAAGGAAAAAGCCTTTTTCACTTCAAAAAGTTTTTGTTTACCTATGGCAAGCATTTCACAAATCAAATACAACATCATCACTACAGAACATGGATTAAATTATGTCTTTCCATCCTATTAATTTAACACATTAGGATAACACCCCTTTAGTTAAAGGAAGCCCAGTCAGGAGCAGAAAGGTATCGTGACTGACTAGTGTCCACCACTTCAAAGCCCCAATGAAGCAGCTTTAGTACCAAAGTTTAGTCCACATTACCACTTTAATAAGTTCAAAAAAATCATAATTGCATAGAAGTGATAACAGCAAATTATATCATTAGCAATATAACAATTTGGACCATGATGATAAGGGTAGAGTAAGAAACAGAAATCCATATAAATGAAACACCAATTAGAATCATAGGGAAAAAGAGGGTTAACTACCGAAATGGACCCCAACAGTCTAGCGCTAAAAAAACAGACCTCAAAAGAAAGAAATGACAAAACAGTCCCTAAAAGGTTCGAGAGTTTACCAAAATGGTCCAGCCATGAGTAAATTTATTGAACAGCTGCTTTGAACTTACTCATAATTGGACTATTTTGGCAAGCGTCCTATATATTTTGGTAAGCACTAGAATTTTTTGAGGTTCATTTTGGTGGTTAAGTTGGAAAAGAGATAAGCAATGACACCCAAAGAGAAGGAAATTACATGGAATGAAGTCAAGAACTAAAATGATCATAACAACTCGGTTACAGCATAAAAAACAGAGATATGAATAAAATGTTAGATGTGTTCTACAGCAAGGCAAACAAATTATTCCTACCATCCAAGTCCAGGACAAGAGTAGTAGGAGGACAGCTCCGTGTCTGCTTAGGTAGCAACAATCGTCTAAAGGTAGGAACCACCGTTGACAAGTCAGGTAAGGTCTTTATGAATAAGTAAGGATCAAAGTCATCAAAATCCTCAAATTCATCATCCTCTGGGCATACATCTGCTGACATAGACTCCTGACCAGGTTCATCATTGCATTCCAGCTTTGAGTTTTTCATGGCAAGATATATGGCAGAAACTTCCAAGGAAACATTTTCATCAAAATCAGAATTGCAAACATTCACATCATTTGTGCTTAAATCCAGCATTGGATCACCGCATCTGTGTTGGTCATAGTTGGATGAATTATTTATGTCTACTTCCATTGCAGTGCCACATCCTCGACTATCAGGATCATCTATGGCATCCACCAGTGACAAATCTGTTCCTTGGTCAGAACAAATTCTATTTTGGTCCTCATGCTGAAAAATTTTGACAAAATCAACTAGAAAAAAAAAAGAGAAACATATGTCAATGAAACCTTTAATAAACACTGCAACTAGTAAGATTACATAGGCAACTAGAAATAATAATTCAAAGCTGATGATTGTAAGAACAAAGTTATGTCATTTACCTCTGTCAACAACTTTTCCTCCAGAACCTTTGGATAAGTGAAATCCAGGAGAAAATATAGTTCCAGACTCCACATGAGCAGCTTGCTTGTTGTAGCCCTAAACCAATAAAGTGAATTTGTAACAAGTATGCAAGACAATCTGCAAAGTTTAATAAAAGCAAGCCCCTTCAAAGAGACATTTCACAACTTATTTGCATTTAATTTTCTCAGCATAAGTCAGAATCTGCTGAAATTAATTACATCAGAAGGATAATAAGTACGCTACTTTGACAAATGAGGTTCACTCCTCATCCAGTTGGAGTCTAGAAGTTTTCAAAACCATCTTTCAAGCAAAAGACAAATTAACTAACTAGGAAACTTTGACAAGGTTCACTCCTTGTGCAGTTGAGGTCTAGAAGTTTCAAAAATTCAAACAAAAGAAAAACTTTGTAGTAGCATCCATGCACAACACCCATATACCAAGAAACAGCCATTCTAAATAACACAACTAAAATGATGGGTCTAGTTGAATTACCAAAACATCTACTGAAGTACCATTAACAGCATCATTTTCCAACCAAGCATTGGAAGTCCCATGGTCCACAAAGTCATACTGATTACTCAAATTTGTTGAAGGAATTGACTCTCCGGCTTTATTCTCAAGTGCAGTCACTGAGGTTACACCAACAGGGTTACCAGAAAAAAAAATCAAGTTAATCATCATTTAGCATTCAGATTGTTCTAAAATGAATAATTTGTCCAACTAATATAGAATGCTTGTTTACTTTCTATCCAAAGATATATTGTTTTGGTATAATAAAGGTAGACAAGGAACTTCAAGAATAAAAATTATTAGGGTCATATGAAGAACGAAAATGGTTATGAATCAGGCAGGCTTGAAATTAGATAAGGTGAAATTTACATATGTACCAGGAGTCACAAGCAAAAAGCCAACCAATAACCAAGAATATCTACATAATAGAACAAACTAATACTGCCTACTTACAAGATTTATTTTTTCTGCATGATGATGTAATTAAGTCAGCAACTTTCCTTTCAACTGCTTGCCCATTTTCAGATACCTTCCTCTGTGTTCTTGAAACTCGAGGACTACCGTGCTGTTGAGTAGCATTTCGTCTGGAGCCCTTTTTCTTGGTTTGCATGTTTACTTTTGAGAAGAATGTCAAACCTTCCTGGTTGAGTTCTGCAGGAGAAAGCAAAAGAAATTCCACAACTATTACCCTGTTTCCAACATAAGATACATTTATCAATATATGATCAAGGAAACTTGCCAATTGGAGATGTGAAGATATCTTACTAGACCTACCAACAACTAAGATATTAAACTCTAGTTTGTATTTGAATAAGCTTATAAAGCATCTTATAATCAAAAGCCTCTAGAAATAACTCAAAAAATTATAACAGTAAAAATAAACAAGCTATTATTTCTCCAAAATACACTCTCATCAAACATACCATCACAGAAATATCCAATGGAACTTGATAAATCAAACTACACTTTTCTCATGACTTGCCTTCCCCTAATTCACAAGCAAGGAAGCATGTTCATGATTTCATTTCTAACTGCCAATAGGTTGCCAAATACCCATTAGCTTGATAGTATGGGATAATATCCAAATCTTGCACCATTAATTAATTCATAATTAATATCTATAAAAGTGCATGTTCAATCTTCAATTTGACAAATCACAACAAGCATACTCACATTTCCAATTTAATAATCTAGTTTTTCACCCACATAGAACAAGAAACACATCATACACAAAGCCATTCAAAACTTCAAATCAGAAATGACACAGAATTTTTAAGCTTTTTCAAGCTTCTAAGCAGTTCTCAATAATGAAGAAAGAATATTTAATGAATGGTTCAAGCTTTATGTATATGTGTGTGTGCGCGTGCAAGATGATATGAATAATGGACGATCGGTTTTTTTGGCTTGATTTTAATCATGCATCAATACCACGTTCATATCCAACAATTTTCAGTATTCGGTGCATCACTAGTATGTCCATATCATATCATGTACTGTGCGCATTGAAGAAATTCAAGAAAAATTAAAATCACAAAAAAAACACGGTGAAATTCAAGAAATGACGTATTTCCACTCAAGGGTTATTCATATATCAATGACATCGTTGAATCTTCACAAGGAGAAAAAGATTACATTGAATCATCAGAACTCCATAGTCCAGTTACTCCACAGCATCTCAAAATTAACAAGCAAGCCCACCATAGTAAAGCATCCAGCATTAATTACCATTTCAACAAACCAAAATTTGAGCACCAAAATGAACAAGGAACAGCCAAAACCAAAACCTCAACACTGACATCAGATTAAAACCCTAAAAGCACAACAGAGCCCAAAAAACGCAGAACATCTATAAAATGACAAAACAAATAAGCTAAAGCAACAAATTTCAGCTGAAATCACAGATACCTGATGGGAAAAATCAAAAGCGATTAGCTCTCAGCAATGTTTCTTCTTTCGATCGAAAAGCCAAATAGTAAAATGGAATAAGTAAATTGCTAAAAGCAGCTGAAGAGTAACTAAGCAAAGAAGAAAAATGACTAATTCTAAAACCCTAGATTTGTATTCCAACACTTCCTTTCCGCAGAAAGTTTTTGGATGTTTTTCCCTCCAATGAGAAAGTGAGAGGGAAAACAAAACATTGACGAACGGAAAAATTATTTTCTTTGAAAGAAAGCGATGAGTCGATAAATAATATAAATGGTTATGCTTATGCATCTGAAATTTTGATTAAATTTAATGAAATTATAAAAATTTTATTTATTGTCCACCGAAATTTGAAGCTGAGACTATTTCTTAGTAGTTTCTTACAGGTTTGAAGAGTAGACGCGAGGGTGTTAGTCGTCGTCACGCGCGTGTGGATGAACCGGCACGTGTGTTGAGTGTTGTCCTTAGTTTCGTCCTTTGCGAGGAGAGTGAGATGCACGCGTCAAAGTCATGTGTAAT
The DNA here is from genome assembly GCF_003086295.3 of Arachis hypogaea. NCBI lineage: Eukaryota > Viridiplantae > Streptophyta > Magnoliopsida > Fabales > Fabaceae > Arachis > Arachis hypogaea. The sequence continues at coordinate 13,680,031 of NC_092055.1, forward strand.
AACCAATCTCTTCTTGGTTGCGATTTTGAATTTCAAAACCCGACTCCGTACTCATACTACGACACTACTCAACAGTGCTGTCAATGGTGGCAAAACTCTCCTTAATTTATTTTGAATGCTCCTATTTCCTGGATTTTGCTGACGAGGGCCTGAATTATTTGTGATGTTTGTTGAATGAATTTCTAAAGCAACTAGAGTAGAAGTTTCTTTCAACAGGTCTATACGGATTAGATTAGATTTGATTTGCACAAATTCATCATTTAATCCACACAAATTTCGGATGGAATGTTGATTTTTTTTGTCTTGTAATTTGATTCAATACGCTAAAATTATGAAATATGGATGAAATAAAATATCCACCAGCGTTGATCTAATGTGTCACATTTTTCGTATACGATGTTTGTGGAGTTTTTTAATTTTGATATGGAGGGGTTGATAGAGTATAGTAACGATATGAAGATTTAGGATGTTTTACCGAGATGTGACGGCTACAATCGAATGGATCGATTAGGAGAATGGAAATCGGACGGACCGATTTCATAATGCGGAGGGGGCACAAATCGGTAGGTCCGATTTGAGTACCCTGTCCACGCGTCACGCATGCACTTGGCTTCTTTGGTTGGCTCGTAACTCTATCTCCAAAAGCAACGATTGTTCCCCCCCCTCCCAGCAGTATCTTTTTTACTCTCGTATCCCTCTCTTTATGCTCCCAATCCCACCATTTTCCTCATTCTTCACTATTGTTGGACCACGACAAACCTTCAAAAAAATTTAAAGAAAATGCTAAGAAGACCAAAACTTAAAGAAGTAAATCAATCGGAGCTTCATATTGTTAACTATTTTGGACATCCAAATTATGTAAGTTTTTATTTTTTAATAATCTGATTTAATAATAATAATAATAGTGATAATATTAGATTTTATTAGTAATATATATTATAATGGCACTAAGTAGAGATTAATCATGTATGTGTGTATGATTTTATTGTTAGGTGGTTAGAAATAGAAATTAAAATAGGAATTAATCATGTATGTATGTATGTATAATATGGTAAGTTTTACCGTTGAGTTGGATTTTTTTTTATGGTTATTGGTTAAAATAAAATGAAAGTATGAATGAATGTGATGAATGTAAAGAATGAATGAATGAAAGAAAAAGGAGAATGAGATCTGTACATATTAGATTAGAGTAGATATTGATATATTGTTGTTGTTATTATTATTAGTATTAGTAATTGAGTTTAATAAATCATTATGATTAATAATAAAAATTTAATAAATTATTTTTATTTATGATGATTAATAATTGAATTTTAATTCAGTAAAATTAGACAATAATAATAATAATAATAATAATAATAATAATAATAATAATAGAGGTTGAAAGAAAAAAAATATTTGTGCTTCAGTCGTGAAATTATTCTGGTTAGTTAGTTAAAGTTAATTATTTTTTGTTATAAGGTAATCAATATGATTGAAGGATTTTTGTATAATAGATTTATTGTGTATGTTTGAAATGTAATTATACTGAAAATTAGTTATAATGAACATGTAAGAATAATTGTATTTTTGATAATATAGTTATATTATACCGATACTTATAATGGAAATATGATATTGTAGGGTTCACGGATGTTGATGTGTGATCATTTAAAGCCACCGGATCCATACAACGAAATTGTTGAATCACACTTACGCGAGACTGGATTTTATTATGTTTCCCAGATTTGAGTTATCCAATGTCAGTCAGCAATGGTTAATGCTCTGATTGAGAGATGGCAGCCTGAGACTCACACTTTTCATTTTCCGGTTGGTGAGTGTGCCATGACCTTGGAGGATGTGGTGATAATTCTCGGTCTGCCGACAAATGGTCTTCCGGTTACAGGCCGACCATGAGTAGTTTTGAGGCATTGGAAGCCGAGTGCTTGCACCAATTTGGAGTTGCACCGAGGAAGACGGACTGTAGAGGAAGCTTTATAAAATTAACGTGGTTTAGGGGTTTAGAAGATCATATAGTGTTGAATGATGATGTTCACATTCACATGTATGTAAAGTGTCACATAAAGTTGTTATTTGGGATAATTCTGTTTGGAGATAAGTCAGGTGCAGCGGTGCATTGGAAATTTTTACCTTTGCTCCGTAACTTCGGTGGGATCATACAGTTTAGTTGGGGGTTCGGCATGCCTGGCACACTTGTATAGATCATTGTGTAGGGCAACTCATGTCGACTGCAAGGAGATGGACGGTCCACCTGCACCACTGGCTTGCAGTGTCTGAAGGCCCTTATACAAGAGTAATAACTACAGAAGACTCTATGCAGTACACGTATATCAGGAACCAAATCATCCCCCTGGTAAGCAGGCATTGTTTCAAAGTGAATCACTGCTGATAGCTCCTTGTGACCCATGGCCTCAAACCATATGGGCAAAGCTTCATACGATGCTTCCCAACCTCCGAAAATTGATTCCACCGCCTGCTGCTTTGCTAACCAAGCCTTGCGATAACTGACGGTGTAGTTAAACTTTGACTGGACTTCAGCAATGACTGATTTCACCTTTATAGACGGGTCAACCTCTACCAACGGCTTAATTGCTTCTGCAACTGTCTTGGAATCCAGTTTCGAATGGTCTTGAGAAATAGTAGACCTGGTACAAGTGTGACTTCCATTGTACCTCCTTATCTCCCAACAGTACTTCTTCTGTATTTTGGTAACCCTGATCAACCAGTCACAACCATTGTCATATTCTGTACATTTGGCATAGAATGTCGTCAGTTTCGACTCATATACCCGATAGTATACATCTCTCCGGATAGTATAATCTTTCATTGCCTTGATTACTGCCTCCCTTGAACTGAATTTCATCCCCACAGTGAACTCACCATCTGCCACAACAGGAAGCACTGCATACATCAAAAGAAATAAATTCTTTATTATATACTCAATAATAAATCATTTATTACAACTCAATTAATAAACACACTTTACCATGTAAGATCATAATAGTCTTTTTTTTCGCTATTCTATCTACGTAAAGAACAACTAAATATAATTCATAACAAAGAACTATTAATTAATAAAAAAATCAAATGCTATGGTCACAAATGACTATCCACATATCACATATATTACTCATCTGACTTATTGATCAGCTACTTTAGAGTTTCACATAGCTATCTAGCTTTACACACCTGCATTCATATATTGCGGAAATTCCGGTGCGTGCATAGCCTCCAAATCCAACGACCGCATGAAAGAAGGCTCCTGAAACGGATGCGGGTTTGCTAGTGCATTTGCAACTTCCGCCACATCTACGTTCATGGCGCCGCCAGCTTCATCTTCGTCTTCACCTGGACCAACGATGTCATAGTTACTTTCAAATTCATCATCGCTTTCACTATTATAATCTTCTAATTCAATGTTACGGTCCGCTTCAGATTGCTCAAACTCAATATACAACTCGATGCACGACATTCGGTGGCGATTTTCCATATACATTGAAAAAATTTCGTGAATACTCGCTTCATCCGTCACGTACTTAGTCTGAAATTGAACGAACCCACCAAACACAGATAAAGGATACCTGTACAAAATACACAATATTCTCCTAGATCTTCGAGAATCTATCTTCTCACAAATCACCCCTTTCAATTCCTCAAATGACAATGTGAACAGAATAACATCTAATGAATTTTCACACACAAATTGAACTCCCTCAAATGTTTGCAATAAAATCTGCCCGTAACAATAAATCTTCAACACAACTCTATCATCCATAACAGTATACGTACTTGACTATTCTCAATGTCACTGAAATTTATTCTACAACAATGAAGGAGAAGGAAGAATGAGAGAAGAAGAAGAACAGCTGAGACCGACACTGAATAAATGGAGCTTCTGTGATATTTTTCCATTTTATGTATGCACTTACAGGCAAATCGGACGGACCGACCGCGTGCTATCAAATCGAATTTTGTGCGCATCACAAATCGATGGGTCTGACCGGTGCACTCCCGGATTAAAAAAAAATTGGTCAACAGAAATCGGTGGGTCCGATTACTGCATTCTTCGTTTTAGAAAATTGGACACCCAGAAATCGGTGGGTCCGATTTCATGCAAACAAACTTTCTCCCTCGCACAAATCGGTGGATCTGAGTTGTGTTCCTTTCTCTATTTACTTGAAATCGGTCGGTCCGATTTCTTTCCCACCAGAATCTTAAAAGCAACGTCGTCATAACAGTGTAATTCACCCCTAATGATCATAACCCAGCATAACTCACACCACTAAATCATATAAAAAAAATCAGCCATGTTTGTGTAATGCAAAATTTGCAATATTTAATAGTATAGGAAAATTATCACGTATGTCATAGTACTTTTTTGGAACTTCAATGTTCTTTATACGATCAAGTTGTAGGTAAATTTATTTGTCTTGTAGTTTTTCATAAAATGACGAATATAACCCTTTAATAAAGAAAGAAAAAGATAAAAATAGTAACTTTAAAAATGACTCTACAAATAAGTGTTGAAATGAAAGACCACGATAAATTTAAAGGATTATTTGATATGTAATTTTTTTTAAGGTGGTTGAAAAAAATACTATATAAAAAATTTTAGGAGTTAATATATTTTTTTAATTTTTGTCTAATTTTTAAATTAATATTATCTAATATTTTTCTCTTTTATAAGGTATTAATGGATCAAAATCTTTTTAGTGGGTGGACTAGGTGTAAAATATTTTTTTATTATATATTTGAGAAATTTCTAAAAAAAACTCTTAATAGTTGGAATATTATTTTTTATTTTTGGTATGTACAAAAAAAGTAAAAACATATATATAGGTTTGAATATTATTTTTTAATGTTTTAAGTCAACTATTTATTTATACTTTGATATATATATATATATATATATATATATATATATATATATATCACATTTTTAACAATGTCATAGTAACATCGGCAAGAAAACTTCTTATTTTTTTTATGTATTTCTCTTGTACATAATATATTTATTAATTTATAATTATTAATGTTACTAATATTTTGTATAGGTACAGAATACATTAATATATATATTATAATGTGTATATTATTTTCATTATATATTTTATATAAATAGTTAATTTAGTAAATAATTTTTAATATACATATAGTATAAGTATACATTTTATTCTTGATTGATATTAATATAGTTTTGATCAAGGTTCTGAAAATTGGACCGGTCATCAAACCGCTCTGTTATTGATTTATTGGTCTAACCGATGGTTTAATCAGAAAAATCGTTTTAGAATAAAATAATAAATAAATTATAAATAAACATCCTAAAATATCTTCCAAATTTAAAACACTACACAAAAAATCATCAACCAAATTCATATGATCTTATCAAAATACAAACTCAAAAGTTAAATAGTAAAAAGAAATATCTAAATATTAAATTTTGACTTTGAGGGTTAACAGGATCACTTAACACCTCAGATTCTAATTTAGAAATGTCAGGAGACAAAGGATTATCAATTTCAAAAGAATGTTGAGCTAGTTCAGTTAGAAAATATTGATCATTCCATGGTATTATGCTAACTGAACATAAACCTGAACCTTGCAAGATGACCTTTTCAGTTTAATCTTAGGCAGCGTTGCGTTCATCTGTTGTAAGAGAGCTCTCTTAGCAACAGATTCTTCTTGCTGAGCAAGCCATAAACGGGATCTAGTGTTGTTTCCAAGTTGAGGTATTAACATAACAAGTAGTCATTGAATAAGAAAGCATAACATATCACCAACTACCTATATACTTTGACTCTCCTTCCACTACCATCATCATCATTTATCAGTTTATTTATATATGGCATTGGCAGGTAGCTACCCTACTCATTCAGCAACAACCAGCATTTGATTTGATTTCCGTTTTTAGCATTCAACAACAACCATTACAAACAACAACAGTGCTATAACAAAATAGCAGCATAACAACAACAGCAGCTTAACAAGTCATTAATCACAAATTCCAAATTCAAAAGACTAATCACACTGATCAGTGATCACACAATCAAAGTGACATAACAAAACAGCAGCATAACAACAACAGCAGCTTAACAAGTCACTAATCAGAAATTCTGAATTCAAAACACTTATCAGTGATAGCAGAATCACAGTGTCATAACAAAACAGCAGCACAACAAGGGAAAAAGAACTATGAAAGTCACAAAAGAAATTAGCAATCCTATTCTTGTTTCGTGTATTTAATTACTCATAAACAAAACTCAACTCCACCTGAATTGTTAATTTAACCTTGGTCTTAGGGAATCATAAATAGGAATACATTACATTGCTCTTTCTTCTAAAATTCAAGCAAAAACAAAAAGGAATGGTTTTAGTAGTTTAGTACCTGTTTCATCATTCGAACAGTGTACATTGATTCAAAACTCATGTTATTTTGTTGCATTGTTCTCTAAGAAATCCAGTGAATTTTAGGGCTCCCAACCCCACAACCTCCACACCCACTTTTCGCATCACTTTGCCATTTAAAACTGTAAAACAAACATTTCAGATGAACATGTTACTATGATGAAGATCACTGTCGCGAAGGACTTGGAGAACTCCCCTGACTGCGACGCACGAAGACTCGAGGAGACAAACCCCTGACTGCGACAGATGGCGACAAACAATGGCGACAACACGACGGCCGCCGAGCTGGAGGAAGAAGCGATGCACCTGCGACTGGTGACTATGAACAGATCAAAGACTTGGAGAACTCCCCTGATTGTGACGCACGAAGACTCGAGGAGAAAAGCCCCTGACTGTGACGGACGGCGGCAAACACGGCTCCTCCCTGCGGCGGTGGTGGCGGCTAGGGTTTTTCCGGGGTTGAGGCAGGGTGTGTTCTGTTCGAAGGAATAAGGAAGGAGATGGAGAAGCGCGTTTTGTTTCTCCCCCTTAAGCGCGAAACTGCGTCGTTTTATCCAAACCAACCGGTTTCGGTTCCGATTTGACCGGCCGATTTTGTCCAGTTCAACAACTTACATCCGGTTTTATAATTTTCAGTTTTAAATATCAGACCAAATCGTTTATGTCTCCGGTTTGTGGTTGAACCGGTCAGACCGATCGGTCCGATCCACATTTCAGAACATTGATTTTGATACATTACCTAAAAATAATAATTCATAAGAAGGTATATATTGTTTCTATATGGTGAAAATATTTATTTACAAATATTAATTCATACGATGATACATAAATATTATTCAAGTGTTATTATTTTAAAATTATAATGGGACACATTTATTGAATTTATATTATGTTTTTGTGCGAATGATGTTAAATTTTATAATTTATTTTATTGTATAATTATCCGTTAAATTTTATAAATAAGAGTCTAATCAAGACACAAAAAAAAAAACACTTTAGTAATTAATTTTCAATATAACCTACTTAATAAGAATAATTCAAACAAGGTATTTTGTCATTTTATATATTTTCACAATTTCAATTTATATAAAAGTAGTTTTACACCTACAATTCAAGATTTATATACGGTGATGATCAGATTTTAGTTACTATATTGTAATTTTTTTTATTTTTGTACAAATAATACATAAATAAATAGTGAGTTAATTTTGATAATTTTAAATTGATAATGTCCCTCTTTTAAAAAAAATTGATAATATCTCTCTCAAATTCATATATATATATATATATATATATAAGTATATTACTTTTAATGTAAAATACATTGTTATTGAATTTTCACCAAATTAGGCTAACATTATAATTTTAAAGATAATTCTTAAATATTTTTTTATTAAGTAAGAAATGTTATATTTTTTGTCAATTAAATAAATTTTAGTTTTTATTATTATATTTTATATTAATGCTTTAAATTTAGAGTTTAAAATTTACTAAGATTTAGGGTTTAAAACTTAGGATTGAAAGTTTAGAATTTAGAATTCAAAAATTAAGATTTATAGTTTATAACATTTAAAGAGCGTTGCACTCTTTACTTTTTTTCAGAGCACAATAACATTATTTTAGAATACTCTAAATATATTTTTTTAAAGTAATATAATAAATATACATCACAAACTAAATTCAAGTACGTATGAAATTATTATTCAGTTATTTTTATCTATTTTTATTCATATATATTTGTGTCATTTATAATATTTACACAATATTAATTTCCTATTCAAATTTTTTAATGATAATATAATTTTAATCTTATTAAAATATATCTTAAGGAAATATTTTAACAATATCATGAAAAAAATATTTTATTAAAAATTATAAAAAATAGTTTTTATATTAAAAAATTAAAAATTTTAATTATTATACTATTAAATATGTTTTTAAAACACAAGAGAATTAAATAACTCATATAAAATACATATTAAAATATAAAATATAGATTAAAAATATGTAAAAAAATATTATATATTTTTATACAAATACATAGTAGTTAATTTTTAATATATATATATATATATATATATATATATATATATATATATATATATATATATAAGTGTAATTTTTTTAAAAAAATTAAATTAAATAATCCACTCCTGCAGACATAAAAGTGTTAAACATTTTAATAATATTAAAATTTTGTAAAGTTTCTTTTGTAACTAACACAGAAATTTTATCACGAAAAAATTATTTCCTTATACATGTATATAAAAAGTGATATAAAGATTATTTTTACGAAAACATTTTATTATAATTCATTATTTTTTTCAAACACAAAAAAAAAACATATATTTTTATGGTTGCATCTAAAATATTTCCGTAAAAATAAAATTTGAATATTGATCTTTCGGTGAATATTATTTATTGAGATTATTAGATTATGATAAATATAAAAGTTCATATTAAAATGAATGTTATAAAATAAATTTATAAAGATAATATTTTAAAATATAAAGATATAATAAATATCTAAATTAAATATTTATTTACTGTAAAAAATTTGTATATATATTAGAAAAGCTTAAATAATATATGTGTGTAACATTTTATTAAATAAAAATATTTCATTAAATACTATTTCAATTATATTAAAAATCTAAATAAAATAATAATTATTTTGTACCAAAAATGCTAGTAGAAAAGAGACCCACTCATGTTAATCCATCACAACGTTAAGCTCTTTTCAACACAAACTAGTTAAAGCATTAAGGCTGCGTTTGTTTACAGAGACAGGACACTGAGACAAGGACACAGAGACACAAAATTATGTTTGGCAGAGGAGACATGGACAGAGACAGTGTGTTCAGAGACATTGAATTAGTGTATTTTGTGTCCATCCTGATAGGAAAGACACGGAGACACTAACAAGAGACACAACTTATTTTTTATTTTTTCTTTCTTTATTTTTGTTAATTTTTCATAATTATATATTTTATTATTATATTTTTTATCTCAAATTTTTTGAATAAAAAATGGGAATAAATTGGATTTTCATAATTTGTTCTAGTTTATCACCAAACAGAATACAAGAACACAAAATTTTGTGTCTCTGTCCATCGGTGTCTTGTCCTGTCTTGTTCTCAGTGTCTTGTCCTGTCCTGTTCTCGAAAACAAACGCAGTCTAAAGGACAAGATGATAACTTTATCTCTCATTATGTGGGTGAAGAAAAGTGCAAGTTGCTTCTCTATTATGCTCTTCAAACAAACAATTTCACATACAAAATTCTCGCTTTCATCTCATCCTTCGTTATATTTTATTATAAATCTTATTGGTTGAAATGATGAGAACAACAATGTTCTATTAAAGTATAACGGTATACTTGAACCGCTTCCAATAGTATAAGGAAGAAATACTTAGCAATATATAAAGTTAGACGACGCATATAATGCAGCATTTGCAGTATTTAATCTCGTAAAGAAGAGGTGGTTAGTAGTAGATGGTGTCAAATGGTGTTCAATCGTTGCACGTTAATACAAGTAAGAAAATTTATTTAGTAGTTGGTGTTGATTAAATTTTTTTAGATTATAAGCTGAAAAAGAGTAATGGATTATTTTGAAAAATGATGTATATATATATTTTTTTGGATGAGTGAATAACTAGTCGTAACACAGAGGGTTAGGGACGAGAGGGAGAGCTAAGAGAGAGGGAGACACCTTCACCGGTGCGACTGTACGACGAAATTGTCGCTGCTGTCACTGGCGCTTTGAGAATATAAGAGAGCTTGAGAGACGAGAGTGATGAAGGAGCCCAGGGAGCCTATGTTTATGCAAAACCCTATTCTAATGGCAGTGATTTTTTACTTTTCTATTTATATAATCTTTAAATTGACTAAAATAGCCTTAAAAAAATGACAGCTCGTCGAATTAGTCTTCGTCGCCCCACCTTAATCTGCGGTTTTGGCAGGTTCAAAATCTCGCCTCGATTTATATCTTTTTGGTGGTTTTGGCAGTTTGACCCGACGGATTCGATCCGTTTTTCCACTGCTAATAACGACATGACATAGGTTGAATGAATTGTTAAAAATATATAATTAAAATATGTTTAGAAAATAATTTTAAAGCGTTCAAAAATACTTTAAGATATGAGTTACCAAAAAATAATGATAGTCATGAGATATTGGAGGCTATAAGGCAACTGTGTATGAATTCTTGTATTTTAATACTTATTTATGAGAGGAGAATATGTTTATGATAAATTTTATAAAAATGTGTTAGTTGTGACAATAAAACAAATATTTTCTCATCTTGAATGGCCACTGGTATTGGTGCAACAACACATATTTTCATCAGTCATGTATGAAATTTGTCTTTTGTGGCAAGATGACTATTTTTTATAGTATGAATAAAAGGTTTATTACATTTAGTTTACATGTGTTAGTCATTATGTTTTTTTTTTTTAATTTATTACGAGAAATAAGTAAGCTTTGTGCATGATCATGATACCATGCGGGTGGAGAGTGAAAATGAAATACTAGACTGAATAATAAAAATTTGTCTAATTTTTGAATTAAAGTGAAGTATTAAGCATGATTTTAATTTTGTACCGTAGATGATTTGCACTAATGTTTTTTTTTCACTTTGTTTGGTTAGAAGGAAAGAAATTGAGAGAAAAAAGTAAAAAGAAAAAAATAGAAAGAAAAAATTTGAGTGAATTTTTGTTTTCCTTAGATATGTTTAGATGAATTGAAAATAAGAAGGAAATAAATGTTATAAAAAGATAATTTTACTCATGTATTATAGAATGTATTGAAAAAAAGATAATGTGTAATACTAGAATAAAACAATATGTCAAGTTTTTCATTATTCTTCCATCCAACATAAAAGAAAAAAATTTTTGATAGAGTCTATTAACTTTTTATGCTATTTAACTTTTTTTTTCTAATTTTTTTCTTTAACTAAATAATGAAAAATAATCATTTTTCTTTCCATTTCTTTCTTTCTCTTTTATTTCTTACCATTTTTCTCTCAAACAAATAAAGCCTTAAAATCTCGGATGGAATATTGATTTTTTTTTGTCTTGTAATTTGATTCAATATACCAAAATTATGAGATATAGTTGAAGTAAAATATCCACAAGCATAGATCTAAAGTGTCCTGTTTTTTCTATATGACGCGTATTTGATGCAGAATTTGCAGCATTTAGTCGTGTAAGGAAGAAGCGGTTTAGTAGCAGGTAGTGTCAGATGACCTAAAAATCTATTATAGGATTCTATTGAGTTGATAAAGTAGTAGATTTTAAGACATTAGTCTTTTGCTCATCAAATTTTTTATATTTTCTATAAGGCAGCTTAGTTTAGCATCTAGTGGCTAGATTGAAGATCCCCAAAAGGATCTTCAATTCCTGTCTTCGATGTTTCCACTTTAAAGGTATAAGCTGTGATGACTTTTTTGGAAGTAACACCTACCAAATGATGTGAGAAAAGTTACAATCATTGTACGTGGTTAATGCAAGTAAGAAAACTTGTTTAATAGTTGGTGTTGATTGGTGAGTGGATAACGACATGATATATGTTGAATGAATTGAAAAAATATAGAATTAAAACATGTCCCAAAAATAAATGTAGAGCGTTTAAAAATACTTTGAAGTATGAGTTATTAAAAAATAGAGTGAATACCCCACTCGACCCCTGACAATTATCTCAAAAGGACAACGAGGCTCCCAAGAAAAAAAAACACCAAATCCGGTCCCTAATCTTTTTTTTGGGACTGATTAGCCCTTGTGCCAAAAAAAATACCACTGACTTTTTTTTGGCACAGGGGCCTCGTTGTCCTTTCGAGGTAATTGTCAGAGGCCGGATTGAATTTTTTTTTGTCAAGGACCTCGTTGTCTTTCGAGATAATTGTCAGAGACTGTTTTAGGTTTTTTTCTTGAAAAGATAACAATAGTAACGAGGCATTGGAAGCAGGAAGGCAACTATGTATGAATTCTTGTATTTTATTATTTATTTACGAAAGGAGAACTCAAGTTTATAATAAACTTTGTGAAAAGCGTGTGATGATATTTATTTGGCGATACATTCCAAACAAATATTTATAAATGTATTAATTGTGACAATGAAAGAAATATTTTTTTTCATCCACTGTTATTGGTGCAACAAGTATATTTTGGTCAATTATGTATGAAATTTGTCTCCCATAGCAAGATAATAATTTTTTATAGTATGAATAAAAAGTTTATTACATTTATCTAATAACATGTGTTAGTTATTGTGGTTTTTTTAAATATATCATGAAAAATAAATAAGTTTTGTGCATGATTATGATACCATAGGGTGGAGAGTGGAAATGAAATGCTAGATTGAATAATGGAAATTTGTCTAATCTTTGAATCAAAGTGAAGTATCAAGCATAATTTTTAATTTTTTACTGTAGATGATTTCCACCACTCTTTCCTTTTTCATATTTTTTGGACTGATAAACGCTCTAATCATATTCGTGGACTACATGGATCAAATTTTTCATCCTTATTTGGATAAGTTCATGATGGTATTTATCGACGACATCCTCATATATTCTAAGACTGAGAGGGAGCATGAGGAGCACCTGAGAACGATACTACAGATACAGAAGGAAAGGAAACTATATGCCAAAGTCTCTAAGTGTGAATTCTAGGCAAAGAAAGTGAAATTTTTAGGACATTTGTTTTTTCAAGGAGGCATAGGAGTGAATCCATCGAAAATAGAAGCAATGTTGGAATGGGAACGACCTAGTACTGTCATCAAGATCTGAAGTTCCTCATGATTGGCTAGATATTACCGAAGATTCATCAAAAGATTCTCACAGATAGTTCTACCCTTGACCTAACTCACAAAGAAGGAAGTGCGATTTATCTGGATTGACAAATGCGCAAAGAGTTTTAAGATACTGAAAGAGAAACTGACAACGGCACTAGTGCTGGTGTTACCAGATCCCCAAGGACCATTTAAAGTCTATTGTGACACCTCTTTGAAAGGCTTAGGGTATGTACTGATGCAGAACAAGAGTGTCGTAGCATATACATCAAGATAGTTAAGGCCACACGAGCAGAGTTGCCCAACTCACGACTTAGAATTAGCAGTGGTGGTGTTTGCGCTTAAGATGTGGAGGCATAATTTGTACGGAGTGCATTTCAAAGTCTTCTCCAACCACAAAGGCCTGAAGTACACCTTTGATCAAAAGGAGCTCAGTATAAGGCAAAGAAAATGGATGGAGTTTCTCGAAGACTACGACTTCAAGCTGAACTACTACTAAGAAGGCAAACGTGGTAGCCGATTCCCTGAGTAGAAATGACGCCCTGAGCAGAAAAAGCATGAGTATCTTATGAATGATGATTAAAAAAGAGGAATTGGTAGTAGAATGTGAGAAACTCCGACTAGGACTAAAAGAGACTGTGCATAGAGCTTGCCTGGCTTAGATGCAAGTGTCACCGAACTTCAAGGCTGCTATACAGCAAGCACAGACCCAAGGATCAGAAATGTCAGAACTACTAGCGTGCATCAATAAAGAGAAACAAGGAGAGCTAAGACAAGGCAGTGAAGGATTATGGAAATATAAGAACCGTATATGCATGTCAGAAAATGAAGGGCTACGACGAGAGATTTTGACGGAGGTACATTAAGGAAAGTTCTCGATACACCCGAGAGTTACCAAGATGTATCAAGACTTAAAACGAATGTTTTGGTGGCTCAGTAAATATGAGTAATAATATCTTAAAAGCTTTAAGAGTAAAAGAGAAAGAATGTAAAAGGCTTTATGAATAAAGACTAAGGACAAAATGGTCCCTTAAATATACCAAAATGTACCTAGATAAATAAAATAGCCCCAAAATGTCCTAAAGAGTAAAGACCACCAGGTAAGCGGAGGAATTTCTTGCCTGGCCAGTGTCGAAAAGAGGTGGGGATGCCAACAGAAGAAATTTTTTCTTATTGTGATGCCTATAGTGGCATCAAGCTTTGTGTCGATTACCCGGTATAGGACTTGCATGGTTATGACCATGATGTACATAGGATGACTGACATAGTAAGAGACTATATTTAGGCATAACCCCGAATAACATCAGGTTGCAGGTAGTTAACCAACACATGAGCTCATGGCCTTCGTAAGGTTAGACATGCATCATGCCTACTTGCTGCATTTTCTTGCGATCTGTAATTATGTGTGTACTTGTATCTGCTGCCATTCTTTTGTTGTATAAGACTAAGTAGTAATTTTATCAGGGTAACTTGGTAGCATAGTAATGAACTCCCTACCTTCTAAAAATCCAAACTCCCAACCTCCCTCTTCACATCCTGCTGGGAACCTTAAGTTCTCACCCCTTCTTTCTCCTGTTCTACAGATGGACTTGGAAATGATATTCTTTGAGTACCCTGTACTGTGCCACTACGATGATCCCATATGGGGTAGCACTATCATATGGGGCAAGCCGTGCATGCGAATGTATATTCTCCCTGATCAACATTTCTCACATCTCTTAGTCTGGATTTCGACCCTGACTCACCTTACAACTTTCTATATCAAAGCTGCACCCAAGAGGCACCCATTACCCCTTTCCACCGCAGCACTATACCAAGTGGACTCAGAACCAGAGCGACCCATCTTTTTCCATCCCAAGTATCCTCTTTGGTTGAAGCCAGTATCTGAGTTGATAATCTTTGTGAAGCACATCCCAGACTACCAGCCACTTGACCCGATGGTCAAGTAGTTTGGCCCCTTAAGAGAGGTATTTGCCACAGTCGTGCCCAACAGCTTCGTGTCGACCTCATCCAAGGATGACCATTCGAAGGATCCCAATGCAGGAGATGATCATATGGTTATTAATTTGATCCCCAACTCGTCAGAGGAGGCTGAGATGGGAGATAGAGAGCCGGGCCAGCAAACCAACGGCCACGCCTGATGGACCGTTATGCATCACTCTTGTAGGTATCCTTAGGAAGTTGTCTAGTATCTAGTTATTTACCCTCATTATAGATAATCTTTTGAGAGGGTTAGGACTTTTACTTTTGGTAGGTAGGTCTAACATAGGAGCTCGTCCGTGAGCCGGAGCCTGTGAGTCAACTATGTACATATCTGAATATGGATATTAAATATATAAGTGAGATCGAATGTACTAACCAAACTCATGTATAAAACTGCACCCTAGTGACCATCTTTGTATAATATATGCCATTTTGTTATATTTTGCCGTTACTTTAATTGTATAATTCATCCCTTTTGAACCTCATGGTAAGAAGATCTGTATAACCTCGACTAACTTATGATTTCAAACAACACTACATGTTCATAATCATAATATAATATATCAAGTCTAAAGTCTCCTAGATTAATTGAATAGTAACACCTAATGATTGGTATTGGTCATGATGTGTCGAAAGTTAGGTCGTTATATAATGAGTTAAATTATATTCTTACTTGCATAACTATTTTATTTATTGTACACATATTATAATGGCACAAATTTATTTATTGATTTTTTGAAATTTACATAAAAGGATAAATTTAATAGTAAATATAGTCAAATATAAATAAGTAAAAACATACATTAATATATCAAAAATCAAACATACAACAAGAAAAAAATTATTTAATATTTTCATTATTGATTAGATGGCCAATATTTCCTTCAGCTTCTTCAAAGAAATCAAACACATCATAATGAGTTATGGTAGGAACATCTTTTGAGACAAAATTAGTTTCTATGTTTTTTCATTCCCTTCTAAAGATGTTTGGTAAACTTCAACTAAGTGCTTGGCGTACAACAAGTACGTGACCAATACCTTTACTACCACAACGATGACATCTGCTTTTTATATTCTTATTCTGTCTATTTTTTCTTTTCTTTATTATCCTACATTTTGTAGAATTTTTTATTATTAAAAATATTTTCTTCTTTTCTTTGTCATATTTGTTACAATGTGTCACATTCACTTCGAAGAATGGAGTAGAACTAGAGGGGTGAGCTTCGTGATTTTTCATGAGCAATTCGTTATTCTGTTTTGCCACAAGAAGGCATGCAATTAATTTAGAATGTTTTGTAAATTCCTTCTCTTGATATTGCTACTGCAGAAGCATATTCGAGGTATGAAAGGTCGAATATGTTTTCTCCAACACATCTCTATTAGTAGCATTTTTCCTACACAATTTTAATTGGGAGTTATTTCGAACATTACGAAATTATAATCGACGATGGATTTAAAATTCTTTAATCGCAAATGTAACCATTCATATCGGGCATTTGGAAGAATCACCAATTTTTTGTGATAATATCTTTCTTCTGAACTCTTCCATAATTTTGTTGGATTTTTATGGTAAGATATTCATTTTTCAATCTTTTGTTAAGATGACAACGAAAGAAAATCATTGTTGTCGCGTGATCCTTTAGGATCGGATTATTGTTTGCTTTTGTAACACCCTACCACATAGAGCTTTACGCCTAGGACGTAAATTAAAGGTGGCGAGGCGCTACGACCTCTAAAAGTAAAAGTACTTATATATGGGACAAGAGTAATATAACTAGGAGCCTTGAAAGAAACGATACAATCAAAATAAAAGCGAAGGTACAACGCTCATGGTCAACGATAAGATGGAAAGCTTATACAGAAAACCAAAAGACAAATTATATAGGATTTCAACCGGTAAATATAATTAAGCTCTAGACTCGACCTGTGAAGCAAAAGCCGGCCAGAGTATACATATACATATATATATATATATATATATATATATATATATATATATATATATATATATATATATATATATATATATATATATATATATATATATATATATATATATATATATGACCCCAAAGAATACCCTAAACCCAAGCTACAAACCTATTTCTCCAAGTCAACCTCTAAGAGGGACAAAACATAATATATACAAGGTGAAGAATCTATATATATGTGTAAACATAAATAAATACAATCCTGAGTCCCAAGAGTTCTTCGCTTCCACAGAGTCTTCAGAATGCTCAGTGCGGTGATGTCCGACCTGCATTTGAAAAATAACATGTATGGAATGAGGACCGGAGTCCTCAACATGGTAAATGTGCCCGCATAGTTAATATAAAAGGTCTCGAAAAAGCAGAGGCAATCCTAGAACTCCGATACTCACATATAAAGCTTAGGGTTAAAGTTTAAAACCATAATACAATGTGGGCTATCTAAGGTTCTTAAGTATAACTCAATTTTACTTATTTTCTCAGCTTCTCGCCTTCCTCCAAACCTCCAAAACTCCGGTACACAAACAAGCAATATAGACAAAGAAAACACAAGTAAGATACAGATACAGCAGGTAGCAAATATAGCAGGTAAGCATAATAATCACATAGTCAAGCCCAATTAATGTACAATCAAACAAAACACACATATGCATATAATCTATGCCTGTCCTATGGCTGATCAGTCTTATCTGTCGATTATAGCCAAATCTGACATGTCCGGTAGCTAACCCTGGACATAACACCAAACAGGGAGCAAGTGGAACAACGCCTCAACCCTTTCATCTTACCCGCGTACCCGGAGCAGGGGACAACTTCACCCTTGCCTCTTACCCAAGTGGTGTTACAGTTCTTAACCCAGAGCAAGGGGCGACAGAACTCAACCTTTGCACCTTACCCAGAGTCTCAAACTCTTATTCGGAGCAAGTGGATAACACCACTGCATCTTACCCGAAGTCACATTCAGAAATTTATTTTTATTATCATTACAATTCATTCATATTCATTCAATTTCATAATCAAACTCAATTCTCATCATTCATCTTCCTCATCTCTTTCTTGGAGCAAGTGGACAACGCCACTGCCACTGCCTCTTACTTGATCACACATATCTCATTATCATTATAATTCATACTCAAAACACAATTCATTCTTTTCTAAATAAAGCAAATTTAAAACATAATCTTTTTCTTATTAACTCAAAATCAAATTATAAAATCCTTAAAAATCCAAATCTTTCTAAATAACCACTTTAAACAAAGCCTCCTATTTTCATAAAAATTTTGGCAGCATCTCCTCTCTAAAACTTAGACTTTTTCCACCCCTCAAGGGTCCCAACCACCAAACCAAACACCTCTCAGTCATTCAAATCATTTCCAATATCAAATTATTTCAAAATCAAACCAATTCTAATATTAAATCTTTTCCAAAAACTAACAAACTCCAATAGCAAACCGTTTATAAAATAAAATCACACATCACATACCATATACATAATCCATCAATAATTCATTCAATTCATTCCTATCTTAAGGCCTTCTAGCCTAAGTTTTCACATGACATTAAACATTAACTACGAAAAATCAAAACCATACCTTGGCCAATTTCCCCCTAATGCTCGGAACACTTCAAATATCCACAGTTCCTCAAGCTCCAAAACTCCAATTCCTCTCCATTGAAAATCCAACTTCGAAGGTTCACTCTCAAACATCCAATTCAATATAAATTCAATCTTACCTACAGATGATATGGGCAAAACCCAATAATTATCCACTACTAGAGTACCCCTAAACCATTAAAATCACAAAATCTCTCAAATACCAAAACTCAAAATCACGAATTGAAGAGGAGTGAGAATTGGTATGAAAGATCAAAATTCTTACAAAATTTTTGGATGCGTTTTGTGGATAATTCCGAGACGAACGTGTGGTCACTAACAGCTCGTCAATCGAAGCTCCGGATTGAAAATTACGGGCGATGGAAGTTGGCGGTGAATAGCGTCTCTAACCCCTCTCTCATTCAGCAGTGTGAATTCCCCTTGCTTTGAGGGAAAAGTGACCGAAGCCACTTATAAGAAAGTGAATGGGCTGGATCTTCGGTTCGTTTGGGTTTGGTCCAATCGGTTCAGTTTGTTTACCTATTTTTGGGCCAAAATTTTTAAAATTAGTGTCAAAATTTATATTTTAATTATTTCTACTTCTTTAAACTATAAAATTTAAGTTTCTAATTTTTTTAAATAATAAATAATTTATTGGTTAATTATTTACTAATTATCCAAAATTTACAGCCTTAATGGTATCATTGAGACCCATTGAGTCAAGGTAAATTTTAGTATCCACAATCCATGATAAATAACTTTTTTCCAGAAATATGAAGTGATATAAATTTTAAAGAAAAAAAATTTGACACAACTAAATAGAAAGAAAAAGAGAAAAAGAGTTAGAAATAGAATGTTGTGAAATTAAGATGGATAAATAGAAATAGAGTTAAAAAATTATAAGAGAAAAAAAACTTTGTTATTAAATCTCAATATGTGTCACTCAATACAACAAAATACATCACACTAATATTTCATACACAATATTCTTTTTAAATGAGCAAAAAAAATCACTTGAAATAAATAGATATGGGTATTTTTTTCTGTGTTATTCTTAGTATGTTAAAACCTTTTTTTTAGGATCTATTTATAGGTGAATGTTTTGAATTAGATAATAGTAGAGTGTTATTTACTTATCCCACTTACTAATTAATAAAAACACATTATAGAAATCCATATGTCCCATTAATTGATAATGTTCCATATTTCATTATGTATGATAATACTCCATTATATGACATCCACTTATCCACAATAATAATTATTTTATAACATAAAGGATAATTTTTGAGTTGTTCAAAATGATAGTTAAAATCACCATAATTCTAAAAATGTCAATAACAATAATTACTACAATATTTTAGGCTTTAGGCCACGAGTTTTTTTGTTACGTTTAAAAATTGTGGTCATAGATTTTTTATGGTCACGATTTTTTATTGATCTAAAAAAATCATTGGTCAACAATGACCATAGAATGATGGTCATGATTTTGAAGGGTGATTTTTTTTAATAAAATTATTTTTTATTTTAGGTCACATTTTTTATTATTACGGTTAAAAAAGTGACCAAAAAGCACATATGGTTAGGGGTGGCAAACAGGCCTAAATTCGTCGGGCTGGCCTGCGTAACCCACCAAAAAAGATAGATCGGGCTGGAAAATTGGGACCGCCAAAGAACAAAAGCCTGCCTAATCCGCACCGCTTAAACCGCGGACTTTGGTGAAGCCGGACAGGCTTTCCCGCCGGGTTTAATTTTTTTTTTTGCAATGGGGTATTTTTACATTTTTTGGCCAAAATTTAACTTTTCCCGACCCAACTTACAAGAGTATGAAGATGAAAATTGAGTGTTTTGAATTATGTTTATGTTGCCTTGGAGACAATATTTATAATTATGTTTTGGATTATCTTTATTTTGCTTTGAAGATAATATTTATAAATTATAATTATGTTTTGGATAAAAACTTGGTTTATAATTATGTTTATTAGATATTTATAATTACAAAGACTTTAATGTTTGTGAATATAAAAGATATAAGTTTTTTGTCTTTAGAAATTATAAATTTATTAATATAATTGTGAAATTATATATATTATTTAGTAGTTAATAGTAAAAAAAAAAAAAAAAAGAGGAGCTTTGGCGGGTTTAGGCCGTCAACCCGTAGTTAGGCGGGGTGGGGTGGAATTTTAGGATCGCCTCACTAGGTGGGGCGGGGCGGACTTTCCCACTTGCCACCCCTACCTATGGTCACGATTTTTTAAAAAATAGTGACCTAAAAGGGTCTATTGTAGCAGTGACCTAAAACGAGGTCTATCGTCACAATTTTAATGCGTGACCTGAAGGGTCTATGATCATGGTTATGAAGTGTGACTTAAAAGATCTATTATTACAGTTTTGAAATGTGACCTAAAGAGATCAATAGTCATAATTTTAAAGAGTGACCTAAAATAGTCTATAGTCATGATTTTGTAAAACGGTGATCTAAAAGGGATTTATAGTCATAGTTTTAATGTGTGGCTTAAAAAAATTTATAATCACAGTTATGAAGTGTGATCTAAAAGAATCTATAATTAATTTTTGAGTAAAGTATCGTTTTTATCCCCAACGTTTGGGGTAAGTTTTATTTGTGTCCCTAACATTTAAATCGTCCTATTTGTATCCTTAACGTTTATAAAAGTGATTCAATGTTATCCTACTATCAATTATACTAACAAATCAGATTATATTTTTCAATTATTCTCACTTGGATATATTCATTTTCAATTAGGTCTCACTTGGATGTGTTCAATTTTAATATTATACCCACTATTTGTGTTTAGATTCAATTATGTCCCTAGAAAAGTGAATTATGTAAATATTGTAGGAATTAGTTTCAACATTTGATGAGATATTTTTCGGAGTAGATCATCGATTCTATACCAGATATTTGTATTCTAACTTCAAGAAGAGATTTTTAAAACTCAAACTAAAGCACTCATGATGTGTAATTGACGGCAGGATAACATTGAATCACTTTTACAAACGTTAGGAATACAAATAGGACGATTTAAACGTTAGAGACACAAATAGGATTTACCCCAAACGTTGGAAACAAAAACGATACTTTACTCTTAATTTTTTTATAGCGTCGCATAAAATGGTTTATAATAATAATTTTAAAAATTAACTTAAATAATGAAGTAACTAAATCAAATTTTGTTAATTTGAGTTTAAATTAATTAAAAATTTTATATAATTTTATAATAATTGAATTTTTTTATATTTAAAATTAAAAAAATTTAATAATTAAAATTAAATAATTTAATTTAAATAATTAAAATTTAGAATTTAATTTTATGACAAAAAAATTAAATAAATTATTTTTAATTTTAAATTAAAGCAATTATTTGATATTAATTTATAATTTTACAAATAAAAAATGTACGTGTTTTTAAAAATATAAAAGCAATAATAACAAATTAAAAAAAAAATGGCTGAAGGGAAAAGAAATTGAAAGTTAGCACTGTAGGGTTTAATAGAGAACGTAAATTTGAAGAGGTAGATTCAGGAGGGATCGAAAATTTGCTCCTCTCTGTGCGCGCCTGAACTGCAGTATCGTTACCAGTGGCGGAGCTTCAAAAAGTTTTTTGGAGGGGCCAAAAAATTTAACAAAAACAATTAAAAAATTATATAATAATATTTATATTAAAAAAAATTTGTTATTAATACGAGCAACTATATATAGTTAAGGTTAATTAAAAAACTAAAGCTGATTTTGGTTAACTAAAAATTTGGTTTAAGTTAATAAACCAAACTGATTTTAAATGATAAAATTAGTTATTAATTGGTTATAAAATTAACACATTAGTTTTAAAAATAAAAATTAAATTTTAAAAAATAATAGGTTTTTTTACAAAAAAAACTAATTTTTGCACATAAAAAATATTTTTTAATCTAAAAACTAATTTTTCTTTTGAAAAAACTATTTTTTAATTATACAAATAAATTATAATTTATAAGTTAATTTTTAACATTCTAAAAAATTTATTTTTAAAAATATCTATTTTTCATAAATCTCAAAACTAATTATCTTTATTGTTATTTCTATTACAATCAAATAATATATTGCACCAAAATAAAATTTTAACTTTCTAATAAAATAAAATATCAAAATCTATTAATGTATATAGTGCTAATACTACAATGACATGTAGTTGGAAATGTTGATTTAAAAAATAAAATAATGACTATTTATTAGCCTGTGGCATACTACTAGTTATACTACAGTTTTTAGTGTTCTAAAAATAAAATAATATATAAAAATGTATGAGATTATCAGCCGGGTATCACACAAAAATAAAAAGTTAAGTGAATGATAAACACAGATACATAAGATGGAAATATGTGAACTTAACCATCTGAGCTAACCTTATTTTATGTGAAGAAGAAATATTAATTTTTTTACAAAACCTTTGGGGGGGGGGCATGCCCCCATTGCCCTAACAAAGCTCCGCCATTGATCGTTACTAAGACTGAGTTTGTTTTTTAGAATAAAATAAAATAAGATACTAAAAATAAGATATAAAAGATAAAAACATAAAATTTTGTGTTGTTTTTTGTTTGATGATAAATTAAAATAAATTATAAAAATTTAATTTATTCTTTTTTTTATCTAAAAATTTTGAGAAGAAAATTATAATAATAAAAAAATAAAAAATAAATTATATCTCTTGTTAGTGTCTTTGTGTCTTTCTTGTCAGGATGGACATAAAATATAATAATTTAGTGTCTTTGGACACAATGTCTCTATCCATGTCTCATCTGTCAAACACGATTTTGTGTATCGCTGTTTCAGTATCCCGTCCCTCTAAACAAACGCAGCCTAACTTCCTGGGCCTATCACTGCTCCGTTCGTCCGCATTGAATTTGCAGGACTCTATTCCATCACTCTCTCCATTGCTTAAAAGATCCGCGTGAGTAAGATTATCGTCGCATTGTGTTGTTCTCTATTTCGAGTCTGTGGCTGATCTCTGTCTCTCTTTTTCTGTCGTTGTTGTTTTGTTTGTGTCACCTTCGTCGTGCCTCTATCTTCTATGTTAGCAGGTTATGCTTCTTATTCCTTTTTCGTTTATTTCTTTATATTAAAGGTTTTACGCATTTTGATTGCTTACAGCGATTTATAACTGAGTTTCATTGGAAATTTGTAAAGAAATTTGTGTTCCTGTGAGTTGTGAAAGTTGGTTGCTTTTAAAAAATCTGATAGTAAAGTTTAAAAAATTCTTTCTAGTTTAGAATTTGTTTTTCAATAAATTTAGGAATTTTGAAAAAAGTTTCATATTCATTTCTCTTTATTTTTAATAATAAAGTTCTATTGGAGATTTATTTCTTTCTTGCAAAATTGTTGTGAACATATCTGTCTGACTTACATATGTGAAAAGTCTTTTTGGTTTGAATAGCAAGTCTCCCAACTTATTTTTTGTAATTTTTTTTTATTTTTTGGCCACATGATAAAATGGTCAATAAAAAAAATTAAGATATTTTGACTTAGACTAGAAGGTAAAATCAGAATTTAGGATTGTGAAAATTTAAACTTATTAAAAAGTCTAGGAAAGAAGATTTGTGCTATTCTAGAGATACAACCCATTTGAGTTTATTTGCATAATCTAAACAATCATATAGTTGATTGACAATTCAAATTTCAATTATGAGGAAATGCACTATAAGCATATTTAAAATATCATATTAGTTGGAAAGTCTCTTAATTGTAGCATAAAAGAACTATAGTCTTCTATATTCATAAAGTATATTGAGAGTGGTATTATGTAGTCTTTTAAAATACACCAGAATTCTAGTTTTATTTTTTTCTTTTGTGCTAGTCTTTCTTGTGTGGCATTATAATTTTGATTGAGAGTGGCTGGAAACTAAAATGTTTTGTTTTATAAGTAAAATGATCGATCTGATTTATGATTTGAAAGTTTAGTTAGGGAAGAAGTTTAATAAACTAGTAAGGGAAGAAGCTTGATAATTCAATAGGCCTTTATCCAGCATATAATTTATTTGTTTTACTATTTATTATGTTGCAGATCTTTTCGTTGGTGAGAATTCGGAGGATGATGATTCGAGGTCGAAGGAGGAGTTTAGGTGCCTTTTTTGCGGTGAAATTCACGACACCATTGCACTTAGCTACCAAATTCATGATCAGCATCCTCCTTCGTTTGGATCCAGTTAAAAGATTTAGAAGCAAGTACTCTCCAACTTAATAGTTAAAGAAAAATACAAATAGACTTTTAATTTTTGAATTCAAAAACATATAAATTTTTGACTAATTAAAAATATAAAATCGTCTCTGATTTTTTAAAATACAAAATATTTAAGTCTTTTGTCCAAAATATATAAAGACAAATTGGTACTTCAGAATAATTTAAATATCTTATATTTTAGAAAATAAAAAATATTTTTGTATTTTTAATTAATCAAAAATTTATTTGTCTTTAAAATAAAAAGTCGGAAACCTATTTATTATTTACTATAATAATTAAATTAGTAGTGATTGATTCTTGTTGTGGTAATAAGACAAAAAAAAATGAGACTTGTACTATATGTATAGAATTGTGAATATGAATATCACTTCTTTTTAGTTTCTTTCAAGAATCATTTAGTTATTTAAATCAAATATTATGCTAACAAATGATATTTATATCATATTTTGTAATTTATTTTTTTTATTTAATAGCAGACAATGTGAATGTAAATATCGCTAAAATGTTTATTTTTTTTGCTAACAAGAGGACATGATGTAATTATACGATATAGAACAAGTCTCATATATATTTTAATTATCTAACTAATTGTAATATTTTTATGTCTTTTGAAATTTTTTTCATGGAATTTTATCGCGTATTACATGTAATGGATAATATAATATATTTTGATTTGTTGTTTGGACTAAAAACATATAGTATAAATTTTCTAATTTAGGTGATTTGAATTTATATATTTTTTTGAATTATTTTGTGATTAATTATCATAATTTTTGGATATAATTATGTTTTAAGAAAAATTAAATGTCACAATTTTGAATTGTCTAACAACTATGATTGTAGAGTTCAATGACTATAGAATATTAAAACTATGACCATAACTTACTTTATGCTCATCGTTTTTAAAGCAATGTAACCATAGAGTAAGTTATGGTAACAGATTTCAAAGCAGAGTGATTATAGAATAAATTATGGTCACAATTTAAAAGCGTGAGCAAAGATTAAGCTTTGGTCAGAGTTTAAAACTACTGTGACTATAACTTTTTTATGGTCACAGTTTTAAAAAAAATGTAATAATAAAGTAAATAATGGTCACGGTTTAAAAACGTGACTATAGATTAAACTATGATTATGGTTTAAAAATGTGACCACAGAGTAAGATATAGTCAATAGAATAAGCTATAGTCACGTTTAAACTATGACCATAGATAAGCGTGACCATAAATTAAGCTATGGTTACAGTTTAAAATTAGGGTGATTATAGAATAAGCTATGATTACAGTATTAAAATAGCGTAATCACAAAGTAAGTTATGATTACTTTTAAACTATAACCATAGATTAAGTTATGGTCACGGTTTAAAATAGTGTGACCATAAAATAAGCTATGGTCACAATTTTTACTCGTGATCATAGAATAAGTTATGCACAATTAAAAATTATGGCCTAAAATATTTAGAAAGCACTATAACTGTGACAAAAAAAATCGTGATAATAAATAAAAAACTGGGAGTAAATACCCATAGTAGTCTCTGAGATTTGTGCAAATACTCAATGTAATCCTCAAGATCCCGATTTCTCCATTGTAGTCCTTCAGATAGAGCTCCGAGCACTCAAAGTGGTCCTGGGCATATTTCTGGTGATGAGTCATCACCAGAGCGCTAACGTGGCGTCGTTTTGCCAGGCTGGAGCTAAGCTGGCTCATTTTCAATTTATACCTACATTGGTTCCTCGCAGTTGGTGTTATTGTACAAAGCCCCACTCATGCGACCTTGGCTCTCCCTCTTCCTCGCGTTCTTCATCGCATTCTTCAGACTCCCAATTCTCTTCCTCTACGCTCTCCAAACCTACATCCACCCCGATGCCCAACCCAACGGTCTTCGTGCTGCCATTCGCCGCCCTAGCATCCGTAATCTAGTTTTAAGTGATACTGGTGTAGATTGGTAGGTTGCCAGGTTCCTTTCTATATCTTTCCCCAATTTATATTTGCTGCTTAAATTCCCATCATGTTTGTTAGGAGCCACTAAATGTTTCATGTTTAACTGGGCAGGTTGAATGGCTTAGACAATCATTGATAGCTATTGAAGAGTTACATCTTATTGGAAACAATATAAGCAGAGTACTGATACATTTTGTTTTGGTTCATTATTCTCGTTAAACTATAGAGAGCAGTTGAATAAATATTAGAAATTGAACCATTTGATCACACTGCAAGATTTCTCGTAAAAATTATGTACCGAGTATTTTTTGAGCATGTCTTTCATGTCTGATTGAGTTATTGTGTCTCTTACTTCTTGTAAACACATTTTTTTTGGTGTATACTCCTCTGAAACTGCTTTCTTTACATCACATGAATGTAGTCAGATTATGAATTCATAATTTACTATAACTCCAAGACTGACGCTTGAGGCTGAAATTTATTTATAAACAAAAAATTTACCATCACATGGATGTAGTCTGATTGAGTTATTGTGCATTTGATCCTTTTTTGAAATAAATAAATAAATTGAAAAATCCTAAACTTGCGATATTTTATTAACTTGATATAGGGATATGCAGGTATCACTTTGAAGTGTGTTGGAGCATCCATGGGTGAGAAGCAACCGTTGACAAAGAAGCTGCCAACAACAACTACGGTTAAAAATCTATTCTTTTATTAATGTAATGTTCACCCTGTTTAGACCTAATACATTTTTTCTAATTAACTTGTTTTTCTCAGGTTGGTAAGCTGAAATTTATGTGAGGGCTTTTTTAAGCTGAAGTAATTGGAGCTATAGTTATTTCTTCAAGAAGAGGTTTGTTTTCATTGAAAAAAAAAGAAATAGCACGTGTGTTCAAATCACGATTGCCTGATTCAGTTACTGGCGACTTAATCTTGAAAAATCATTTCATTTTCCCTTGATAGAAAGATTAGAAATTGAAGAGGTTCTCTTATGCTGAAATTTCTACCCCATTCTGATTAGCTGCAATTAATTTTAAAAGTTGGCTTGCAAATGATGTATTTTGAAGTGGTAGACCGATTGAGTGGTTACAAGCCAATATTAGATGTGTCATGTGTGTTTGAGGCCCTGCTGAATTGGATGTTCTTTACCCTTTCATGCCACAAATATTTTCTGATTCCATTGCAAACAGATTTGGATCTTGCACACCAAAAAAGAATAATGGCATTATTTGGAAAATGAGCTCAAATCTATTACAAATATGTTGTTTATGGAACATTTATTTTTGCAATGCAGATTCGGATTAGTCCCTTAAAAGGTATTGTTGTTTCTATTTAGTTCTTGGATTAGTTGGCATGGAATATAGGATAAATAGAAGGGTTAAATGGAAAATTTGTGATATCTTAAGGGACTCTGCTTTATGCTTGCAGATCCCATTGGAATGTGGATTTAACCACATACTGCTAAAGAGCTTCTAAAGTTAGATAGAGAGCGATGAATAAGAAGAAGAGATGAAGTTTATGAAAATTTGGAGATTTAGGGTTAGATATAAAGGGAGGGACCAGCGTGGGTACAAATTGGAAATTGGCCAGTTCAGATAGCCGTTGGACCCCTCCTGCGTGGCAAACAGAGGCCACGTCAGCACTCTGGTGATGACTCATCACCAGAAATATGTCCAAGGACCACTTTGAATGCTCGGAGCTCTATCTGAAGGACTACAATGAAAAAATCGGAATCTTGAGGATTACATTAAGTATTTACGTGAATATCAGGAACAACTATGAGTATTTACTCAAAAAACTGGACTATAAATTTATAATTACACTAAAATAAGTCGCTGTTGAAAAACCATGACCTAAAATAAAAAATGATAATCATAAATCTATGATCATATTCTTTATTAGCTAATCGTAAGTCTGTAATTATAGACCACAAATATTGTAATGAAAATTAGCTTAAAGCCATCATAATTTTTTCTAAATCTCATTGGTGTTAATATTGATTGCAATGTATTGTTAAGTTTTTTTCATGAACCTATTTTTTTTTTTAAAAATTGCATAATTTTTACATTGACTAATTTACAAAATTGCATAACGATAGTGTTAAAAATAAAAAAATATTTTAATTATTCTGTTAGTTTTTATAATTTTATTAAATTTGTAATTAGTTTTATATATATATATATTTTTTTTTATTAAGTTTTTATACTATTTTTAATTTTATAATTAGGTCATTTGTATAAAATATTAGAGTTAATTAAATATTTTTTTGTAAATTAAAACTATTCATAATTAAAAAAAAAACTAATTGTATTAGATCTTTGATGTATCTATTCTAAGAAAAATATTATATTAATTTTAAGAATAAATAGCCAAAATCGTCCTTGAAAGATATTTCGATCTCCATTTTGGTCCTCGAAAGATAAAGTTAATCGAAATCCTCTCCGAAAGATACACGATTGGTCACGTTAGTCCTTCCGTCAGTTGGATGATGACGTGTCACGTTAAGTGCCACGTGGCATATGATGATGTGGGGCTAATGCCACGTGTCACAAAATGATTGGTTGACGTGTCAGCTCAGTGACACCTGGCATGCCACGTGCCAGGTCAGTGACACGTGGCATGCCACGTGGCACTTGACATCTAAAAAAGTTATTTATAATCAAAATAGTCCTTGAAAGTTCAGACGTAGGTTATTTTCATCCCTGAAATTTTAAAAATTAATCAAATTAGTCCTTATATAATTTTTTTTATTTTTTCTTGATAATATTAAATTTAAAATATTTTTTGATACTACTAATTTTAATAAAAATGTAATTGACAATCAAAAAATTAATAATTTTATCTTTTCTTCTTAAAATTTTTTTCAATAAAATTATCTCTCTCCTTTAATTATTGTCAAAATCTCTCTTATTCTTTTCTATTCTAAAACCTTTTGCTTATAAAATTTTTATTTGTGTGATTATTATTGTAGGATATTGTTACCTTTTTAGTTAAGCAAGATGATGTTGATGCTAAATTTGCAAACAACACAACAAGAGTACCAATTAATTTAGTTAAAAAAAAGGGACGAAAAAACTTAATAAAAATGAAAACACGAAGAAGGAGAATAAAGAAAAATAAACAAATAAAGTTTTGGGGTTATAGATGAAAAGGACTGAATCTATAAGCCTGCAAATTTTACAAATACGACCACTAATTAAATTTCTGGTACTATTAGATTTCTGGTACTATTAAATTTCTGGTACTATTTCAGTAAAATATAATAATATAAGAAAAATGTTTTAGAATAGAAAAGAATAAGAGAGATTTTGACAAGAATTAAAGGAGAGAGATAATTTTATTGAAAAAATTTTTAAGAAGAAAAGATACAATTACTAATTTTTTTATTATCAATTATATTTTTATTAAAATTAGTAGTATCAAAAAATATTTTAAATTTAATATTATCAAGAAAAAATAAAACAAAATTATATAAGGACTAATTTGATTAATTTTTAAAATTTCAGGGATGAAAATGACTTACGTCTAAACTTTTAAGGACTATTTTGATTATAAATAACTTTTTTACATGTTAAGTGCCACGTGTCACTGACGTGACACGTCATTATCTTGTGACACATGACATTAGCCATCCACGTCATCATATGCTACATGGCACTTAACGTGATCCAACTGACGGAAGGACTAACGTGATCAATTGTGTATCTTTCGGGGACGATTTCGATTAACTTTATCTTTCGAAGACCAAAATGGAGATCGGAGTATCTTTCAGAGACAATTTTGACTATTTACTCTTAATTTTAATATTTTTGACATAAAAATAACTTAATTATTAAATTACAAACAATATAAGAACTTAACTAAAAAAATATATAAAAATTTAATTAAAAATTTAATAAAATTATAAAAATCAACAAAATAATTAAACTTTAAAAAAAATTCAAAACTAAGCATAAAACCAATCATAATGTATCCTCATAAATGAAAAGTCAAAATGCTTTACAAATATTATAGTCTTCGCTTTGTCAATTATCATGATAATTTATCGTCGCGCTTCATGATCTGTGGACTCCTTATTGGTCGCCTGCTCCTTTTGAAGGCCTACCTCCTAAATCCTAATGACGATTTGTAGCGAATGACTGAATAATAACTAAAGATTAAATTGACAAGTATCAACACAAAAGCAAGTAAACAACAAATTTTAATTAACAAATTTAGTTATTCGCTCACATTTTATTAATTTTGATAAAGAAAATTGTATACTAATGCTCATTTATTTTTCTTTTAATATAACGAATGAATTTATTTTCTTCCACTCTTCAAATGGTTCGATTTGTTGCTTGCTAGTTTATGGCTTTTTAATTAATCAATCTTGATAGATACTTCGTATAAGTGATTAGCCCCAGATCGAAGATCAATTTCAACTGTGAGATTGGAAAAGAAAAAAAAAGAATACAAGTCTGTTACGGATCCGGCCCCCGGATCTCGGACCCAAGGCTAAACCCAAACCCGATTTTTCGGGTTCGACCCGTCTCCCTCTTCCGGAAGGCCCGAAACCGGCCCTCTAGAGCCCCTAACCGACTTTCGAATTCAAACGTCTTCCTTATCTTAGCCAAACAAGATAAGATAAGACGACTCCCATCACCTATAAATAGAGGACCCAGGTCCCTCCAGGTATTCATTCATTCCACACACCTTATACCTCTCTGAACCATTCTGACTTGAGCGTCGGAGTGTCTTTGCAGGTACCTCCCCCCATTGCTCCTGTCAAGCGATCCGGCATCCGCCTCAACCCGCAGGTTCCCGATCCATCTCTCAACCCGTACCAGAGACATCTTGTACATTGGCGCCGTCTGTGGGGACCTTGCGCTAGCCGAGCCGGATGGGGGACGTCCTGGAGGAAACCCCCTCAAGCCAGGATGACTCCCGACCGCTTAACCCAACCCCAGAACACCGGGAGGTCACGAACCAAGCAAGAATAGCAAGTACTGTCCACCAAACGAACGACCACGTCGTCACGGACCAATGACATACTGAGAAAGCAAAGGACAAAGTGGCGCAGATCATCCAGGACCTCTGCCTCCGGGTCCAGGAGCTCGAAGGCAAATTGACCAATAGAAAAAACACAACAACGAACACAGAAGCCACGCAACTTCCAGATCGAGATCTCGCCGAGGCAGGTCGCCAACCCGACGACACGACAGAAGAGACGGTCGCAGCGCCTCACGCGACCGCGAGCACGAGAAATCGCCAGAACGGCGATACAACAAGAAACACAACTGCAGTGCTTCCCGAGATCTGAGTTGTCAACACTACTCAGACGAAGATCGGAGGTACCGAAACACCAAGCGCACGAGAAACGACCACACAATAATGGGAGCTACACCCTTCACAGAAAGAATCTTGAGAGCGAAACTCCCCAAAGGTTTCGACAAACCTACCGACATGAAGTATGATGGAACCAAGGATCCCCAGGAACATCTAACGGCCTTCGAGGCCAGAATGAACCTGGAAGGAGCGGCCGACGCGGTCTGATGCAGAGCCTTCCCGGTAACCTTTGCAGGACCAGCAATCAAATGGTTCAACGCCCTCCCAAACGGATCCATAGCCAGTTTCCACGATGTAACATGAAAGTTCATGGCCCAGTTCACAACCAGAATCACTAAAGCCAAACACCCCATCAGCCTACTAGGGGTCACGCAAAAACAAGAAGAATCCACAAGGAAATACCTCGACCGCTTCAACGACGAATGCCTAACGGTCGACGGACTTACGGATTCCGTTGCAAGCCTTTGCCTAACCAACGGACGCATGAACGAAGATTTTTGCAAACACCTCACCACCAAACCAGTATGGACCATGCACGAGATCCAGAACGTTGCCAAAGATTACATCAATGACGAAGAAGTCAGCCAGGTCGTCGCCGCCAACAAACGGCAGCACGGCAACACCCAACACGGCAACTCGGCTTCTCGCCAAAACCCACCACCCAGGGAGAATCAAAGGGACCACCCCAGACTGACAAATACAGGCCGACCGCCAAGAATTGGCAAATTCTCTACCTACACGCCCCTGACAGCACCAATTACCGAGATATACCACCAAATAGCAGATCGAGGCATCATTCCAAAAGCCCGACAACTCAAGGAAAGGACGGGAGGCAACAAAACCCTCTACTGCGACTACCACCGGGGTTACGGTCACAAAACACAAGATTGTTTCGACCTTAAAGATGCCCTCGAACAAGCCATACGAGATGGCAAACTCCCAGAATTTGCCAAAATCATCAGAGAACCAAGACGCGCGGAAAGAGACAGGTCCCCGGACAGAGAAGGGCGTAACCGAGAGCCCAAAAGCAACCCCCCAGGGAAAGCCCAGAGGAAGACTCAACCATCATAGTAAACGTCATCACAGGCAAGGACGTATCAAGCAAGTCTAAACTAACGATGAAAAAAGATCTCAAAGTAATGGCTGTCAGAAACCAAACCCCGACCACTGCGGCCGACAACACGATAACCTTCTTACCAGAGGATTGCCAGCACGGCACCTCGGCCGAGGACGCCCCTTTCGTCATCTCGGCTAGAATCGGAACAGGACTAGTGCGAAGGATACTGGTAGACACCGGGGCAGACTCAAACATTCTTTTCCGAGGAGCCTTCGATAAACTTGGGCTCCACAACGACAACCTCCAAACACACCGCAACGGTGTCACGGGACTCGGAGACAACTTTCTCAAACCAGATGGCTCAATCACACTTCCCATCACCATAGGAACGAACAGCCAAAAGAAGACAATCCTATCTGAATTCGTAGTCCTAAAAGACTCCACAGCCTATAACGTGATTCTCGGAAGGAAAACAATCAATGACTTCTCCGCAGTCATCTTTACCAAATACCTCCTCATGAAGTTTAGAACCGACGACGGCTCCATCGGTACCATCCACGGGGACCGAGAGGTCACAACCGAATGCGACAACACCAGCCTAGCATTAAGGAAGAAATCCCGAGATGCGGCCGGGGTATTCCTAGCCGACCTGGATGCCCGCCAAGACGGCCAACCCAGGCCAGAGCCAGAAGGAGACATGGAAAAGCTACAAATAGGGCCAACCAAGGAGGAATACACCTTCATCAATAGGAACCTCCCATATGATCTTAAAGAAGAACTCTCCCAACTCCTGAAGCAAAATAGAGACTTGTTCGCATTTACACCGGCCGACATGCCAGGAATAGACCCCGACCTTATGTCCCACCGGCTAGCCGTGGACCCCAAAGCTAAACCAGTGGCACAAAGGAGACGAAAAATGTCATCAGACCGAGCCGCCGAGGTCAAAAAGCAAGTTAAAGCCCTACTCGAAGCCAACTTCATCAGGGAACTCCCTTACACGACATGGCTAGCCAACGTCGTACTAGTGAAAAAAGCCAACGGGAAATGGCGAATGTGCGTCGACTACACGGACCTCAACAAAGCCTGCCCGAAGGACGCCTTTCCCTTACCAAACATCGACGGATTAGTAGATGCCGCATCTGGCCACCGATACCTCAGCTTCATGGACGCATATTCCGGCTACAACCAGATCCCGATGCACCGACCAGACGAAGAAAAAACAGCGTTCATCACCCCAGACGGGACATACTGCTATACAGTGATGCCTTTTGGCCTGAAAAATGCTGGAGCCACCTATCAAAGACTTGTCAACAAGATATTTCAAAACCTATCCGGAAGCAAACTAGAAGTCTACATAGACGACATGCTCGCCAAGACTGAATCCGGCGAGCAACTCACCAACGACCTCAAGGTCATAATGAACACCCTACGAAAGCACCAAATGCGACTCAACCCAGCAAAATGTGCCTTCGGGATGGAGGCAGGGAAGTTCCTCGGCTTTATGATCACGCAACGCGGAGTTGAAGCAAACCCAGAGAAATGTCGCGCCGTCCTCGAAATGACGAGCCCAAAAAACCTTAAAGACATCTAAAAGCTCACCGGCCGATTGACGGCGTTATCACGCTTTCTCGGGGCATCGGCTCAAAAAGCGATCCCTTTCTTCAAACTAATGAAAAAAGGGGCCCCTTTCAAATGGGAGACGGAATGCGAAGAAGCGTTCCAACATTTCAAGAGAGTCTTAGCGGAACCACCAATCCTCGCCAAACCCCAGACAGGGGAAACACTCTACCTATACCTCTTCATAACGGAAGAGGCACTCGCAGCAGCACTTATCCGTGAAAACGAGAAAAAAGATCAAAAACCTGTATACTTCATAAGCAGAGTCTTACAGGATGCGGAAGCTCGCTACTCACGCTTAGAAAAGCTAGCTTACGCACTCCTTACAGCCTCCCGGCGCCTACGACAATACTTCCAGGCTCATTCCGTGACGGTCCGAACCGACTAAGCGGTCAAGCAGGTACTACAAAAACCCGACCTAGCAGGCAGAATGCTAGCATGGTCCATCGAACTATCCCAGTTCGATATCAAGTTCGAACCCCGATACGCGATCAAAGCACAAGCCATGACCGACTTTATCACCGAAATGACACCAGGAGACTCCACCCCCGAATCATGGAAACTACACGTTGACGGCTCCTCGAACATCACTTCCGGAGGCGCCGGAGTCATTCTCGAAAGCCAAAACGGAGTCGTGATCGAACAGTCAGTTCGATACAAATTTCCAGTCTCAAACAACCAGGCAGAATATGAGGCCCTCTTGGCAGGCCTAGCCCTAGCCCGAGAAGTCGGAGCAAAGGTCCTAGAGGTAAATACCGATTCACAGGTAGTCAGCTCCTAAATTAACGGAGACTACCAGACACGAGATCTCCTACTCCAACAATACCTCGCCAAGGTAAACAAACTAAAAGAAGGATTCGAACACGTTACCATACAGCACGTTCCTAGGGAACGAAACGCCAGGACAGACCTGCTTTCCAAACTAGCCAGTACTAAACCTGGACACGGTAACAAATCGCTAATCCAGGAAGTCGTTAAGTCACCCTCCGTGTCAACGACAACCAAAGCTCATCTAACATTCTCGAACCAGGGATCTTGGACCTACCCTATCCTACAGTACCTCCTCGACGGAACACTGCCGCCGGACCCCAAAGAGGGAAAACGAATAAAAAGGGAAGCCGCTAACTATACCGTTGTCGCAGGACAGCTATACAAACGTGGATTCTCGCAACCCCTGCTCAAATGCGTCGAACCCGAGAACACGAAGTACATACTCCGCGAAATCCACGAAGGTTGCTGCGGCCACCACGTCGGAGGTAAAACATTAGCCCAAAAAGTCATCAGGGCAGGCTACTTCTGGCCCACGGTTATCCGGGATTCCATACAAATAGTTAAAAGCTGCGACAAATGGCAAAGGCACGCCAATATCCACCAAGCCGCCCCTCACCAGCTCAGCATCATATCGGCAGAACGGCCATTCGGCACCTGGGGGATCGACCTCGTCGGACCCTTCCCTACGGCACCCGGTCAACTCAGGTACCTCATCGTCGCCATAGACTATTACACCAAATGGATCGAAGCCGAACCCCTGGCCTCCATAACGGAAACCCAATGCCGAAAATTCCTCTGGCGATAGATCATCACCCGATTCGGATCCCCGAGATCATTATCTCGGACAACGGAACCCAATTTACTGACAAAAAGTTTAGAGAATTTTTAGAAGGGCTACGTGTATCTCACCATTTCAGCTCGGTAGAACACCCCCAAACAAACGGACAGGTGGAATCCGCGAACAAAATAATCGTCAAAGGACTCAAAAAGCGGCTCGACGAAGCCAAAGGACTATGGGCCGACGAGCTCGGATCGGTCCTATGGTCATACCGAACCACACCGCAAACGACCACGGGAGAAACACCCTTCCGATTAACATACGGTATGGAGGCAGTCATCCCGGTAGAAATCGGAGACCCAAGCCCCAGAAAAATGGTCGGCGGTAACAACGAGGAAGCAGAACGAGATCTCATTGACGAGGAAAGAAGCATAGCTCATATCAAAGAGCTAGCCCTAAAACAAAGAATCAGCTTAAGATACAACCATGGCGTCGTCCGACGAGAATTCGCAACTGACGATCTCGTCCTGCGACGAAACGACATCGGTCCCCCGACCCCAGGAGAAGGGAAACTCACTCCCAACTGGGAAGGACCATACAGAATCAAGGCGATAATCGGAAAGGGAGCATATAAACTCGAACGGCTTAATGACGACGAAGTCCCAAGGACCTGGAACGCCGCCAATTTACGGCGATACTACACTTAGGCCGACCTAACTAGGTCACCCCTTTTCATTTGCCCTTTTTATTTGTTTATGTATCTTCCCATTTTACAACTCTTGAATTTGCTTAAGTATCAATCCCGGGTACTCTTTCCCCCCAAGACGGAGGGTTTTAACGAGGCCCAACTTTCAATAAATATTAAAAACTATTCCTACCTTTCTAAAACGTCCTAAATACGGAACAAAAACACGGCCACGACTAGGGGACTGATCACCCCCCAAGCCCAACATACGGATATCCACGTAAAACCCGACCAAACGATGGTCTGAGGGAACCAATAAAACAAACAGAATAGCTTAAAACGAAACACATAAAAAGCCCGAACGGCCGAGAATACCTTAAAGCAAAACATACAAAAGGCCCGAACGGCCGAAAAAACCATAAAACGGAATTTACAATAAAGCCCGAACGGCCGAAAATACCATTAAGCGGAAATCAATGTCACGAAGTAGCAATTACACGGCCCTTGGCCATCCAAAATATTCAAAACACAGTTCAAGATAAAATAACAAAGAAAGAAAGCTACTCAAGGTCGACAATTTGACCATCACGAACAGTCTTGAAGGCTCCCATCACGGACACATCCACTCCCGGAGCCAGCACTGAAGCCTGAGCCTTCATCGTCTCCTCGGTAGCGGCAATCGCATCCTTAGCATCAGCCAGCAACTCCGTTTTCTCCCTCTTCAAGGCAGCAACCTCGGCCTTCAGAGCCTCCGTCTCACTGAGAAGCACGGCAGCCTGGGAACCCGCATTAGAAGCCTTTTTCCGCTCTTCACCCAGTTGAGAAAGAAGTGAAGTCTCAACCTCGAAAAGCTGGAGAATCTCTGCCCCGGCTTCCTCAGAAGACTTCACTGCCTTCTCCCTCGCAATCTCGGCAGCCTCAAGCTTCTCCTTCAGCTTAACCAACTCAGCCTGAGAGTGACGGAGCTTCTTATCCAACAAACCAACTTGAGCCATCACGGGCTTAGCCTTCCAAACAACGACAGCAGACCGAAGAAGTGCACGATACACCGACTTGGCCTGGAACGAAACATCGCAACCATCAAAAAACGGCTCCGTACCAGGCATCAAGTGTTGATCAATAAAACCCGGGGCATCGAAACGACGATCCATCACACTAGGCACCAAACCCTCCTCATCGAAAGTCTCGCTGCTCGGGTCCTCAAGCCTTTTTCTCTTCCGAGAAGCCTCAGCAGCCGTCACCACGATGACTTTAGGAGAGTTCGCAGGACCAGGAGAAACTTGAGCGCCGGCCCGCGCACCCGAGGAAATCACCTCCTGAGAAACCGACTGAGAATCCACGGCAGGATTGGAGACAGGGGTAGAAGGAGACGAAGATCCCTCCTCCCGACCCATCGCTGCCTTCAACCTGGCCAGAGAAGTCAGCCCACCAGCCATCTCAACTGCAAGAAACCAAAGAAAAATCAAGTTACAAAGTCGGAAAAACAAAACATAAAAAATCAGGAAAAAGACAAGGCACACACCAATATACGCCCGACAAGCCTCGGGATCCCCCATGACATCCTGATGATTCAACGGACGCTCGCCAAACAAATGCCACAAAACGTTGGCAACATCCTTATCCTCCGGGGACAAACCATCATAGGTGAACTTAGTCAGAACCGACGGGCCAGCACGGAAATTCCAGTATGTCGGAAACCGGCGTACGCCCTCCGGCGACAGCCAAAACGGATGATGCCCCTGGACGGGATGCACCTTAAAATACTCCCTTTTGAAACTGTGAAAGAAATCCTCAAACAACCCAAAAATTCGGCAATGAGGCTGAGCACGGAATGACATATATCCTTTCTTATGCTTTCCTTCCTTAGTCGGGAGAGTGCATAAGAAGAGAAAAAGAAAAACAGGAACAGAAGCCGGAAGGTCGAGATACCGGCACACCAATTCGAAAGACCGCACGGCAGCCCAACTATTCGGATGAAGCTGAGACGGCGCCACGGAACACCGACTCAGCAAATCCTGAACAAACGGCGAGAAAGGAAACCGCACGCCGAGCCGAGTGAACATCGACTCGTAAACCCACATCCAGTTCGGAACAGTAGGCGAGTGAAGATTTAAATAACAAACACGCTCGTCGGCATCCGGAAGGGCAAGCTCGTATTGCCATTCCATCTCACCGCCACCACAAATCGCCCCCTGATCACGGAGGCGTTGAAGATCGGCCTCCGTCATCCGTGACAGAACGCCCCACACGTCGCTAGTCACCCAAGTGTAGCGAGCGGGGACGCCCCTGGAGGGAGCTACGGGAGCATCAACACCCTCATTTCTCCGCCGATGCATACCTAAAACAGGGAGGAGCACCACCATCAGCCTACCAACCCTACGCAGAAGCAAGGACAGAAACCTACCACTACTGCCAATCCAACACGGTGGTGCACCGCCACTACTAACCAAACACAACCACACTCAGTCCCCTCAAAACCCAAAATACCACCGCCCAAAACACAATGCAGCAAGGAAATGACAAAGCAACGCATGGCAAATACAGAATGACAGACATACCACAAAACAAAAAAGGATAAAAGCGAAGCATAACAACCTGGAAACGCAAAAAATGATCCTGGGAAAGCTTGAGAAGCAGAAGCAGCAAACAAGCACCAGAGAGCAGTAACACAGAGAGAAAAGAAGATCTCTTCAAGAAAGAACGAAAAAAGGAAAAATAAAACGAACGAGGGAACTAAGCAAAAGGCCAAAACGGTTACAAAAGGAAGGGGGGCGAAAATACACAAATAACCCTAGACAAGGTAAGGCTCGTAGGGGCAAAAGAGGAAAATGCCCCCTCGCATTAAATGCCCCCCTCGAAAATAGAAGCTAATAAAGCACACTTCGAAGAACGCAACAGACGCAGTAGGCTCGGAAGAGTCACGTCAAACCAAAACGGTCAGACGAACCTCTCAGCAAAAGCCAAGGCCGAGACACCGATCTCGCGCCAAAGAACCAAACGAACGCCCGAGAAAAACTAAAGACCCAGCCCGCGGTCAAACACCACACCTCCCAGCGACAGACCGACCTTGCTCGCTCTCCTGCTGCGGGGGCAACTGTTACGGATCCGGCCCCCGGATCCCGGACCCAAGGCTAAACCCAAACCCGGTTCCTCGGGTCCGACCCGTCTCCCTTTTCCGGAAGGCCCGAAACCGGCCCTCTAGAGCCCCTAACCGACTTTCGAATTCAAACGTCTCCCTTATCTTAGCCAAACAAGATAAGATAAGACGACTCCCATCACCTATAAATAGAGGACCCAAGTCCCTCCAGGTATTCATTCATTCCACACACCTTATACCTCTCTGAACCATTCTGACTTGAGCGTCAGAGTGTCTTTGCAGGTACCTCCCTCCATTGCTCCTGTCAAGCGATCCGGCATCCGCCTCAACTCGCAAGTTCCCGATCCATCTCTCAACCCGTACCAGAGACATCTTGTACATTCCAAAACTAAAATTAAAATAAATAAAAATAACAATAAGAATAACAACAATTGCTCAAAAGCTCAAACTAGTAAAATAGGAGAAATCCAAGTAAAGTAATTCACCATAAACATGTGTAGATATATTAGACGAGTTAAATTTTAAAATGGTCTTTAAACTTGTAATCGAATTTTAAACTCGTCCTTGAATTTAAAATTGCTCTAAATTTGTTCTTGAACTTAATAATGGTCATCTTTGAGATATATTTCGGCGACAAATTAATGACATGATTGGACGGAGACCACGTTGGACTTGTAAACGTCGTCATTTCTTTTTTGGCTCTCAAATACAACTGAAACGACGTTGTTTTCATTCCACCCGTTGCCACATCGTCACTACGAAAATCGACCCATTTCTCTTTAATGAGAGCACCAGATCTCGCCTCCATACATACTCCCGTCCCTGCTGCCTCAAGTCCTCTCCCACCGACCGTTGATGTCGTGTTGTTGGCCTCTTCCACGCTGCTAAACTACCTTCTCTTTCTTTCGATGACCTTGGAAATGCCGAAAACCGTGGATCATCAATTATCTGAAACAGTTTATTAGAAAAGATCCAAAATTTGACCGTTTGCTCCACCTTCTTCCACTTTCGCACTGGTCGCCTACCACGAAGGTGATACTGTCGAGGGGAGAGGAGAGATTGCTATGGTGAGATTCGAGAAGAGAAAGAGGAAGAGAGGACGGAAGCTGAAGGATTTCTCCAAGTTCACCTTATTCTTCATTTTCAGAAAGGAAACGACGATGTTTACAAGTCTAGCATGGTCTTTTTTCAGTCACGTCATCTGTTGTCGAAAAAATATCTTAAGGACTACTGTTGTTAAGTTTAGAGATGAATTTAGGACAATTTTAAGTTTAGAGACAAATTTAAAACTCGATTGCAAATTTAAGGACTACTTTAAAAT
The DNA here is from genome assembly GCF_003086295.3 of Arachis hypogaea. Lineage (NCBI taxonomy): Eukaryota > Viridiplantae > Streptophyta > Magnoliopsida > Fabales > Fabaceae > Arachis > Arachis hypogaea. Next base: position 13,721,623 of record NC_092055.1, read on the forward strand.
TTAACTCCATACTAAACTTAAAATCAAAATAAATTATAGAAACCAAAAAATAATAACCAAACAAATGCATATTCAAACACAAAAGTACATAGAAACAACTATCCAATAAACAAGAGATTATACCTTAGGATACGATGAACCAACAAAAGGTTTTTTCCACTAATTGACAACATGAGATTGCTTGTAAGACTACATCAACTGAAATTGCTATCCTGTTATTACTGCCTAACTAGTTTATCATCTTTCTCTGTACTCCATCAAAAACCAAAGCTACCACTAAGCACCACAGACAAAAACTTTTAATAATAAATTTATTTTAGACGGGTGCATAAGGCCCAATAAGTCTCACCTTATGGAACAACCCAAACCATACCCTAGTCAAACTTCCCTAATATTTTGGGAAGGTTTTTGCACACAAAGCTGTAAATATGAAAATCCTAAGGGTCGAAAATATAAAAGGCCCTAAACACACTAACGGCTTATCTCAAAGTCTCTCTTGACTAGTTCGAACCCTGACTAAGCTCAGGAGGCTAGAACCCACAATAGTAGTGGTGTGTGAGTGTGTATAGGTGTGTCGTGTAAAAGACCAAAAAAAAAAAAAAGTCTCTTGACTTTTTGAGAATTCCTTTGCAACACCGCTCGTCGGTCTTAAAGACCTACCTTGTTGTCCGGATCCAAGTGAATCTTGTGCTCATGTGTTCCAGCTGAACATTGGCACTCTATGGGAGAATGAAGTGTGAAGAAAGCCACAAAGGACATGATGTCTCAAATTAGAGTTTTTCAACTCAATTAACAAGTCCTACCCCATCAACTACTGGTTTTGTGAAAAGTTAGATAGAATTATATTAATTAAATTATGTGAAAAGTTAGATAGAGTTATATTTAACTACTTCAATTGTAATCAGTTAAGAATAATTATATGATTTAAATTAGGTCGTATCCTTAAATCAAGATAAAACAAATTACTCTATATTAACAAGAAGTATTTCATCAAATACTTGATATGCATAAATAAAACTCAATATAACAAGTAAATAAATTTTACACTTAAATTCACCAAATTAACAAGAAAAGTAAAAATCAAATCCAAGGATCATAAATTCAAAATAACTAAAAGAAACTCATTCATCAACATGAAATTAAAACCAAAGTAACAAACATTCATTACATAACATGAAATTAAGCATAAAAAAAATTATAAAATTAAAAAAAATAAAAGAATGCATGTGTGGAAAGGGGGAGGGAAGGAAAGGACGCGGGGGTGGGGAAGGGAAGGGGGGTGTCGCCATCGTCTTGGCCGTTGCCGTTGGGAATCGCGAAGGAGAGAGGAGACGCGAGCCACTGCCGCTGCTGACCTCACTGCTGCACCTCGCCGCCTCGCCGCTTCATCTGCACCTCGCCCCCTCGCCGCCTCGCTTTCTGCTTCTGCATCTTGCTTCTGCTTTCTTGCTTTCCTGATTTTGCTTCTTGCTTTTGCTTCTTGCTTTCTTGCTTCTGCTTCTTGCTTCCCGATTTCCGATTCTATTTCTGTTTCTACTTTCCTGCTTTTAATCAGAAATAAAATCAAGGAGCATTTTCAAAAAGGTTTATGATATGAGCACGGGATCCTGAGCCAATGCTACGATTTCTTGATTTGTGGGAGAAGTTGCTTCCTCCTTCAGTCCTCATTGCCATATTGGACAATACAATCTTGCCAAAATTGTCAGATGCTGCAGATACTTGGGAACCACATCGAGAGACCATTCCTATCCACACTTGGGTGCATCCATGGCTACCAAGGATAAAGCACAAGTTGAAAGGTATTTACCAGGTCATTCGTTTTAAATTGAGTTCTGTTCTTGGTGCCTGGGATCCAAGTGATTCCAAGTAAATTGATTTCAATTTTTTTGGGTAATTAAATGGGCTTATGTGATTTCAATCATGGTGGACATGATGGATAAGTTTTTCTTCACAAAGTGGCTTTAGGTTTTGTATCGTTGGTTGTGCTCAAATTCTAACTTTGAAGTAGTTATGAAGTGGTATAATGGATAGTAGTGGAGGGCATTTTTGTCCAGAAAAAATTAAAAGGACGATTTTAATACGAAAAAAATGTTAAGGATGATTTTAAATTCAAAATTACGTTGGAGACGGTTTCGATTCTGACTTTCAACGTTAGGGACCAAAACAATACTTATCCCTAACTTAAACTACTCAAATCCTAAAAGTTCTAGAAAGAAGAAAGAACTTAAAAACTTAAAATATAATTGTAATCTAAAAATGATCTTATAAGGAAATGACTCTTCGTATTTATCTCTTAACCCCTTTTCCCTTTAGCTACAACACTTAAGTGGGCCAAAAGGTCCAAAAAGCGCTAATTCATGTACCGAATTAATAAGATATGCATAATTCATTGTGTATGCAGAATCTTCGTATACATAGAATTTTCACGATTTTAACATCTGAGACATTTTTGACATTGATCTTTGGTTATAAATTTTACCTAAAATCATTGAGAATTAAAAAATGTGATCAATATAAAAATTGTAAAACTTGGATTCGTTTTAGCGACTCCAAATTTGCTTCAATCCAATTACTATAACTCTCTGTGCTATATCTTGCATCAACCAATGCCCTGTAATTTAACACAAAAATTCAAATAAAATCTGTCACAAACATTATATGAAATCAAATTATACTCAAATTAATTACAAAATCTATACAATATATCAATTATTACAATTGAAGGAAAAAAATACAAAACCAATTAAAATTTCATGAACAATGAGAGAAATTGATTCAAAACCTAGCAAATATATGCAATTACTACTTAACAAATTGGATTTTATCAGTTTTAATTCAGTCACTATATCTTCTTGTGATGCATCTTGTCTTAATTAACTAATGTCATATATTTTAACATAAAAATTCAAATAAAATTTATCACGAATACCAATTGAATATCAAACCAAATATACACTAACGAAATACAAAATTCATATAATTTATCAATTATTACAATTGATGGAGAGAATACAAATCAATTGAAATTGCATGAAAAATAGCAAAAATTGATTCAAAACCAAGTAAATGCATGCTTTTTCTACTCACCAAATTAGTTTCATTAATTAGTAGACTCATTTAACATGTTAAGAATGTGAAAATAGGAACAAAATTAACACGTGCCAGATATGCAACGGAGGAATTTTTCTATAAATAGAGAATTTATCAATTGTAAAAACGTTAGAACTTTTATTCTCAGAATACACTTATAAACTTATGATTCTCAGAAATACAAAACGGTTTACAAGTTATTTGGCAAGAGTATGTTGTTGCCCTTTTCATCATTTCAATTTTATATTTTACTTTCGTCTTATATCACAATTCATATTCGAGTTATTTTTGTAATTTTTGTGCATCTTACAGAGACAAAAGTAACCTTATTTATTCTTTGAATTCTTAAAGAATAAGGGTTGTCTGGAATAAATATATTATTTTGTCTAATTTTGGAACTCTGTAAAGTTTAGGACAAAATTCTAATAAATATAGTTTATTCTATTGTCATCATATTTGATATGTTTTTATTGATATTTACATTATATTTCTATTTCCTTTTTTGATACACTTCTTTGACTGAGATTCTACAAGAAAAAATAATTCTGCTTTTAAATATTAGATTTTGAACATGTTAACACTGTTGAAGCTCACTTTGACGACAAAAAATCATTTGAACGATGTGCCTAATTTTTCTCTGAATATGCTATCTACCATGTTTTAGTGACTTTCAATTGTTTGATATTCATTTCTCCAATAACTTTGCATTAGTTCAAGACACCAATTCCGTGAGCATGATTTGAAAGGTTAAGTTAGTTAAGGGCTATAACAGAATATTAAGGCAGTTAGGATTGAGTAAGATATTTGTGCATGTAATCCAGTAGTATAAAAAGCGTGCTCTCTAGTCTATTGTAACAATTCAATTCACTAAACAATGAACATCCTCAGATAACTAATTTTTCACGAATGCAAGTTGGCACAAATGAATGAGGGTATGTGTCCCTTAACCGTCTCTCCCATTTTGAAATGGAGTTTGCTTGCTTGGGAGGGTCGCCCACTTTGCCTCTGCAATACCTGAGGGATTAGTCATTAGGCTTTCAACCTGATAGATACCGGGTACAAAAAAAAAAAAAAAACTAATTTTCCGTTTTTCTCTCTAATTTTCCGTTTTTCTCTCTGCGTCCTCTGTCACCTCAGCTACCTTGATAAGGCTGCTTTCAGTATCGAGTCACTTTATATTGTTGAAAGTAAATAATAATCCCTTAATCTCAATATAAAAATCTTCTATAAATACTATGAATAAGTGATTATATATTTATATTATTTTATATTTTTTTAATAAATAATTAAATTATTCTTAGAATAATCAAATATTTTTACGGTACCATAATTAACAGGTTGTAAAGACCAAAAAATATTTACTACTGTATTTTTATATTTTTGTTTGTATTTCAAATTTCAATACATGTAAAGCTAGTTGATATATTATTTAATAAAATTTGATTACAAGAAGTTTGATTATCAATGTGAATTTGTATCATTATATATTTTAGAATAATTATTCAAATCAGTCCTCAAAAATTTTAAAAGCAGATATTTTAGTCTCTGAAAAAAATTAATACATATATTAATTTTTGTAATTTTTTTCTGTTGGCCAAAATAATTTCCAACTCAATTTTCAGCGTGACTCGCTACCAAAAAATGCTAAATTGGCATGCTAACTCGCACATGGAGCCGTTAAATGTCTACGTGTGCGAGGGGACAAATCAGTTCCTAACTTTCTTCATCCACCGCACTACCCTCTTTTTCCTCCTCTCTTTTTCTTCTCCATCCTCTCGCTTTCTCACCCCTTTTCTCCTCTCGACAAAACTCGCTCGGTGTTTTTTTGCCATAACGAAACTCTCTCGTGATCAATAATTATATGTTGGTGAGGCAAAACCCTACAGCTACAGCATGCTTCAAGAAAATGGTGCAAACAACAAGAACTCTAATTAAGAACTCTCTCAACCACTATAAGAAAAATATTAAATACTGTCGGATTTATCGTCAGACATTAGCGACGGGTTTATAAACAGATTTACTGACCCGTCGGGTGAAAAAATTACCATCAGATTTGGTTTTCTGACGGTAAATTCACCAGTAATAATTGGAGGGAAAAAAATTGGCCCGATCATTAATCAGCCGATAATCCGAATTAGTGCAACGACACATTGTGGTCATTCGCAAAGCGCTACCGTCAAATTTATCAACTAGTAAATCCGACGAAAATCTTACTCTAAATTCGAATTGCAAATTCTCTCCCCTTTATTTTTGAACCTCTCTCTCTCTCTCTCTCTCTCTCTCTCTCTCTCTCTCTCTCTCTCTCTCTCTCTCTCTCTCTCTCTCTCTCTCTCTCTCTCTCTCTCTCTCCACAAACCACCTCCGGCATCCCCTCCACCAATGTCAGCCACCACCAACAGTGTTCAAATACTGCGTGGATTCCTTGTGTCGCGTTGCTCACTCTATCGCCGCCGTTTTCGTCGCTTCCGCCACTACTGCCATCGCTATTGCCACTACTCCCTGTGTTGCTGGGAACTGCCTCTTTCCTCCCTCTAGATATATTGTCCTCTTCATTCTTCTTATTATTTTTTCAATTTATTAAGAAAAAAAAACCCTAATGTAGCCCTGCCGATTGGTCATTGTCACCGCCATTTCGCCGTTCGTGCTGCCACCACACCAGAAAAGTTCTCTGCACCGCCACTGTCTCTAGGTAATCACTAATTAGTTTTGGGTAGTTAAACCCTAATTTATCTAATTTTAATTTGTTATGTATTAAAAAATTTGTAATTAGAATGCGTTTGTATTTGAGTTTTAACTGTTTTTTAGATTTAGTTCATGTATTAGTTTAGATTTAAGATTTTTTTAATTCTGTTTTGATTTAGAGTTTTTTTCAATTCTGTTTTGATGATTCTGTATTTAAAATTTTGTTTTGAATTTTGTTTTTGACGATTCTGTGTTTATTATTTTGATTTTTAATTCTATTTTTATGATTCGATGATAATTATGCAGTTTGATATCAGTTCAAATGAGAACATTAGTGACACAGAAGCTAAGGAGCAATATGACCTGGTGTTGCTCATCCGAATGAATATGCAAGTGTAAGATCTCTAACTGCATTGTTCTAATTTTTATTCTTGTGTTGTTTGAGTTAATTATTTTTTGAGTTAATTAGTTGATTGTTGTTAATTATCTGAGTGAATATTAACTTGTTTATTTTCTGAGTTAATTAGTTTATTGTTATTAATTGTTTGAGTTAATCTTAACTTATTTATTTTTTGAGTTAATTATTGACTTATTGTTGTTAATTTTCTAAGTTTATTATTATCTGAGTTAATTATTTTCTGAATTAATTATCTGAGTTAATCTTAACTTATTTATTTTTTGAGTTAATTATTGACTTATTATTTATTGTTGTTAATTTTCTAAGTTTATTATTATCTGAGTTAATTATTTTTTGAGTTAATTAGTTGATTGTTATTAATTGTCTGAGTTAATCTTATCTTGTTTATTTTTTGAGTTAATTATTGACTTATTGTTTATTGTTGTTAATTTCTAAGTTTATTATTATCTGAGTTAATTAATTTCTGAGTTAATTTGTTGATTATTGTTAATTATTTGAGTTAATCTTAAGTTGTTTATTTCTTTATTGTTTATTTTTGTTAATTTTCCAAGTTTATTATTATCCGAGTTAATTAGTTGTATTTTCTGATTTATTAGTTTAGAAATTATTGAATTTAAATATTTAAAATTATATATTAATTTTTAAACAAATTAAAAAACATTAAAATTCAAGTTTACCATTGGATTTACCGTCGATTAAATCTGTCGATAGTTATTAATTTAATTATTAATTAATAATATATTACTGTCGGATTTAACGAGAGAAAATCTGACGATAAAAATTACCAGTGAAAATTTTTCGACAGTAATTAGCGGCAGACGAAAACAACTACCAATAAACAATTACCGGCGAGGTTTATACTATCGAATTTATTCCGACGATAAACATATTACCGATGAATTTTTTTTAGTAAATTCGCTGATAAATCTGACGGTATCCGACAAATTTTTTGTAGTGAACAGAAAAAGCTCAGACCTTAGAATCTGAGCGTCATTAAACTGATCGAGTTTTGAAATGTAATCAAGTTCTGAGTTGGAGAAAGGTGTAGAAACCTGTGACCAATGGAGCCACTCAAAGTAAGGATTGTCAAGCCATTTAGGGAGGCAGAAGCCATGGTCAATGGGAACAAGATGAGAAACAACACCAGGAATGAGGCCACGATTCATAACGAGCATGTTTCCGGCGTGTCTATCAAGGTTGAGAAGGCGAATGTCCAAGATTCTGATTTGGTGGATAGAGGAAACAGAGTAGAGAGGAGGTCCCAACTTGACAACATCGAAAGCGTGAACGATGAAGCGATGTGATAAGTTTAGGCGCATCGTTGGCGAAGAAAGAAGCGTGAAAGAATTCGACAAGGGCTATTGGAGGTACAGTAGTGAAGGAGCCGTGATCAAGGAGATTATAGCAAGCTCACGGATATCAGCCTCACCGATGCAAATTGAAGTATTGAGGCTCGACTGGCCCGATAGTTGGGAGCGCAAGTCCTTTGGGTTGTTTAAGGCTAAGGGCTCTTCGTCGACGGGCTTTGCTACGACGATTTTTTTTCCGCTGATTGGGTTGAAGAAGAGGTAGGCACCGCAAAGACCGTTTGGGAGTGATTTTGGGTGAAGACCGGAGGCCATGGCAATTGCGACCTTGACAACGAGAGCGTGGACCGGAGCCCTGGTGCCGTGAATAATCTTGATTCTTGGATGCAAGGAGGAAGGGAGGTCTTCCCCGGATGATAAAGTGGTTAAGGGGAGGCATGGAGTAGAGAAGTTGCAATGGACGATGTCAGTTCTTCAGATTCAAGAAGAAGGTAGTTGTCGAGAGGTGAAAAAGAGTGAGAAAGGGAGTGGGTTGAGAAGGAAAAGAGGAGAAGAAAGAAGAGGATAGTGCGGTGGATGAAGAATATGGCTATAAAGGAGAAGAAGAAAATCAGAGACTATTTTGTCCTCTTGCACATGTAGACGTTGCACACATGGATATTTAACAGCCACGTGTATGTGCGAGTTAACATGCCAACTCAATATTTTCTATTAGTGAGTCATGCCAAAAACTTATTTAAGAACTATTTTGGTCAACGGAAAGAAATTACAGAAATCAATATATGCATTAATTGGTTTTAAAAATTATATGTCTGTTTTTAAAATTTTAGGAGGCTAATTTAAATAATTACTCTATATTTTAATATATGTTCATATATGAACATTGATTGATGTCTGTTTTTTAGTATATATAATATTATGATTAATCTCATCAGTTATGCGAGATTAAAAAAACAAAAAAAAATTATTCCTAAGCAATAAAGATTGAATATGTTAATTCTACGATTAGCACTTGGAATTGGAATCACCTTGAAAATCATATTCTAAGCAAGAAAGCAGACTTAATCACAATGCATTTATGAATATAAAATTTGACCAATTAACTTTGGATGACGCATAGTGGCCGCAATTACATATATAAGACAATTGCTTTGTGGGGCATTATTGCATTAAGATATACGTTAACTTGTTAATTGGAATAATGAGTATGTTTTATATGCTTAAAAAAAACACATAAAGGGCTTTGCCTTTCATCGTCTACGAGACTAAGAATAAAGCACATCAATTTGGATTAAAAAGCCAAAAACTTTGGGGACATGCGTTAAATATCTTTACAATTATTATTGCTTTAGAGAACCTGGTTTTGTCAAAAACACACACAATGTTAGTTAATTTAATGTAATCATGTTATAAATAAGATATAGTTTCTATTGCGACACAACTTGAAGAATCTAATGACTCCATCGGGAAAAAAAAATTACAGATCATGGGATTTCCAAAATTCCCACTAACTTGGGGGATACGCAAAAGAGAAATAAGTGGTTCGAACTTCGAAATCTAGTATATATCATCAGTTCAGATAGTTTTTTTTTTTTTTTTTTTTGGAAGAAAAATTTTAAGTTTTGAGTTAATTAATTTCTGTCACTAATAACCGTTTGGTTGTCGAACGTTGTGCCTTATGTGCAACTTGTATGCATGTAATAACTCATTGAATTTATGAACAATTCTCAAGCTAAGGCTTTTTCCCCTCTCACAAATTGAATTAATTTAACTTATTCACACTCTAACCTTTTACTGTGCATCTTCTCTGATCTCTCGAGGTACCATTATCTTAGCTATTGGAAGTTGCTTTCTATCAAGAAGAATTTATATTAAACAAACCATTCCATTGATGAAGATAACCAAATAGAGCTATGTATTGTAGAGATGTGCACATCTTTTATCCCTTTCTCCCTTTTTTTTATGCAATTATCAAATGTGCACCTCAGCATCCTTACAAGTAAGTCTCACATCTTTAAAAAATAAAGACTTTAGATATTTTATATATATATATGTGTGAGGCATTGTCCCAAACCCTATAATTTTAGTATATATTTATAGAATTTATTCGTTCTAATGTTAGTTAAGTCATTCACCAGTAAATATTTACACGATATTTTTTATCTATGAGCTAATTTTTGAAGATTAAGTTCGTCTATTTTATAAATATGAGACATCTTTTATTCCTATAAACTAGTTTTTAGGATTAAATTAGGTCTACTCAATTTCAATTTAAATATAGTGTTAGAACTTAACCAATCTAATATTGTTGGGTCATTCACCTGCTAATATTCACGTGATATATCTCATCTCATGAACTAGTTTTTGGAATTAAGTTAAGCTTATTTAATCTCAATTCTAATATAGAATGATTACGTAGAATGATTATACCATTTTAAAATGCTTATGTATTCATTATCTTTTTTAATCATTTTAAAAAATTATTAAAGTCTTAATTAACTCATTATTTTTTTTACTCTTTTTATTCATTATTTTTTTAATAATAATAATAATAATAATAATAATAATAATAATTATTATTATTATTATTATTATTATTATTATTATTATTATTATTATTATTATTATTATTATGTAGAATGATTATTTGACATTTTTTTAGTTAAAATAAGTAGTTATTAAGAGTGTAAAAGCTTTATATGCATGGTGAGTATATTAAAATTAGATTGATAAAAAAGTTTATTGTAGAAATACAAGATTTTTTTTATCATGCATATACACATGAAAATTTAAATAGATAAAAATTAAATAAATAAAAAAAATTAAATGCACACTTATTTTATATACTATCATAATAGACCTCTAAAAAATTATTTCAATAATAAATTCATACTTTCTATTAATACTGAAAAATAGAAAGTAAATACATAAACTTTATTGTTGAAATACTATAGTAAAATAATTCTTAATTTATTAGTTATTATCTAATGCAGCAAAAGCTTAACCTTAGGTTAGTGGCGGTGAGACATCATTGCTAACAAGGTGTAGATACCATGATGTTGCTTTTAATTAATTTTTCTTTTTATTCGGCCCGAAACACTTTTCTATGTGCACGTGGAGTATGATTTTGAGCCAATATAATATAGAGTAATGAGAGATACAATAATGCAAAGTTTTTTTTTTTTTTGGGTAAAATAAACACGTAAACAAAACAAATGGAAGACAATATTACATAAATGTCCTAAATATAATAACGTTATATGATTATTTTATTTATATTTTTGTATAAATTAAATCTAATTAATTTAATTTATACATTTTCAAAGTAAATCAAATGAATAAGATTCGGATTAGTATGAAAATTAAAGTGATAAATTGAAATAACCGATTTCAATCTAATAGAAGAAAATGTTGAAATAATAAGTTAGTCCATAGTAAATCGAAACAAAGAAGTTTTGATTTAAGGCCGATATTAAATCAAATTTAATAATTTCGATTTATAGAAAACAAACATCAAAGCTAAATCGAATGAAACGGGTTCAATTTACTATAATATTTATATATATAATTCGAATTCACTTGTTTCGAATTATATTTTACAACTTCTTCCCCAAGCAACACCCACCGAAGAAAGAAAAGTGAAGCCACAACACAACAAGAGTTAAAACTACAGACATAAAAGATACGTTGGACCGAGTTGTCTATATTACTTGTAGCATCAATGAAGAGGTTAATGAATGATTTTTTTTTTCTTTCAAGATAGATCAGAAATATTAGAAATGTTAAGTCGCTTAGAGATTTTTATTATAAGCCTTAGTTAGAATTTTTAAATTACAAATGTTAGTTAAAGTAGTAATTAGTAGTTTGCTAGAATTTTAAAACTATAAATATTACTTAGAGGAATGAATATAAATATTAGTTAGAGTAGTATTTAAAAGTTATTTTTTTTAAATTTGTAAGTTATAAATGTTAGAATAATTAGTGAGTAGAAGTTCACTTAAAATTAAATTTCAGTTAAAAAATGTCAATTTAGATAATGATTTAGAATTGTAATATATGTTACATTAAAATTTTTTTATTAGAATTTTTCGTGTTATGTAATTTTAGATTTAGCTTGGATTTGATTTTTTCTTTTGAATTTGTTGAATATATGTGTATTTTAATATTATAATTTTGAGTATTTGTATTTTTTCCAAAAGGATATGCATAATTTAATATTACTGCATTGTGTTGCAAATTATTATAGTTCTTAGAAAATTTTTTTATTTCATTATTCAGTCCACCCTATGTATTACCAGCATGAGGAGGTAGTATAGTATGCTCCTAGACGATAGGATCATATCGTACTTGCAAATGGTCGGCTTATACCATCTTGTGAGTCTCAACGACTATTAGTTTATGTTGGATGAGCCGCTAGTCAATGCATTTGTGGAGAAGTGGCATTCGGAGACGCATACTTTTCACATGTCACTCGGAGAGTGTACGATTACGATACAGGATGTGGTGTACTAGTTAGGCCTCCCAATCAATGGTGAGTACGTTAGTGGATGTTTGACGGACTTTGAGATGTACATTGAGGGTAAATGACCTGCATGGGCTTGGTTCGAGGAGCTATTGGGTGTCTTACCTCCTGCAGACTGTATCGACAAATTCACTTTGAAGTGCACTTGAATGCAAGATACATTTAGTGAGCTTCCTCAGAGCGTAGACAAGGATATAGTTAGGAAGTATGCGAAGGCGTAAATCATGATACTGTTATTGACTCAGCTCTTTGGTGACAAGTCAAGTATACGTCTTCAAGTTCGGTGGCTACCGTACGTAGCTAGGCTAGAGAACATGGGCAAATATATCTAGGGATCTGTTGCTCTTTCATAGTTATACCGATGCATGTATCGTATGGCCAACAGAAACATCATTAAGTTGGCCAATCCATTACAGCTCCTTCAATCATTGATCTTCTAGCAATTTCCAAGTTTAAGGTTTGATGGGTTTGAGACCTTTCATTGGCCTTTGGTATCGAGGTACTTGATGTTTAAACATGTTATGTTTGTTAATACGTTTTCGGTATGTGGTCGTTGTTTAGCTAAAGTCTTGGGTCATAGGTGGTCAGGATATCGGCCAATATTGAGCGAGAAGGGTTTAGGTCGCGCATTGAAGGCTCAAGCTAGATTTACTTCAAGTCCGGGATGTGAGTGTTTTAGCTTCCAAGTTATTATTTTGAAGTTATTTTAACGTTTTACTATTCATTTACGACTTGTATCAACCATTTCTCTTTAATAATTCACGTAGATGCCTTATAGCTCACCGAAGGTCATTCAGGTAGTGCATCTCAAGATACTAGAGCCCCATCATATGGCGTTATGGAGGCTGTGACAGCATTAATCTATTTTGCTGTCATAGAATGACATCACAACTTGGTGGAGTATAGCACTGACCTCGTGCCGCACTCGACATTAATTTCTTGATGTCGAAGGATGGCAAAGGCGGATATCGGTGGTTTCCCATTGTTACTGAGTTGGCACATACATTTGACCAACAGGGCCCAACATGTGCTACGATTTGATGTCGTTCCAAACCCAAGACCGTCATGGGCGTACTTGGAGTGGTGGCATGAGCATGGCAGGAGATTCTTATCGCTGGAGCTTTTCCACGTTGACCCCAGAGCAGTTGCAATCCCGACCGAGGCGATGCAGAGAGGTCTAGGACAAGTTCTTGATATGGATTAGTCGCCTGATGTTCCAGACATGTGTCGTGTTGAGCGAAAAATTAGCCTTTATTGCCTTCATCAGATGCTGACTAAACTGCTGTCCAGTTTCTAATTGTGCCTTTGCCTCTCTTTCCTTATGAACAAAGAGCTCGGCAAACCACCTATAAGTGGACTTCACCAACAAACAAATTGAAAGGTTCTTTATGCCTTTTAAGATGGAGTTTACATACTCGGGGATGTTAGTAGTCATATACCCGACCTCCGACTTCCGTCCCGGTGCTAAGTCTACTTCTCATACTCATTCCTATTAGCCTAGTCACATATTGCAGGATCTTCGAATCGGAGAATGTCAAACTAATAGTCAAACTCGACCTCAATCTTGGCGTAAGCAACGTTCACTAAAAACCACCTTGCATCCTTGTCCTTAAAACTCAAGGCGAAATTTGTTGCCATGTGTCAGATACAGTATATCCAATAGGCACTAGGCGGAAGCCATTCACCGTCAGGAGCCTCCAATGCAGCCTTGATTTCATTGTGCCTATCCGATATGATTAGAATACCTGGATGAGGCGTTACGTGCTGTCGAAGGTGAGACAAGAAAAATGACCACGATTCTGCATTTTCACCTTCTACAAGTGTGAAAGTAATGTGAATGATGTTAGAATTCCCGTATTGAGCAATCATAACCATTAATGTATCCCTCATATCCGTACAAGTGGGTCCTGTCAATACTAATCAACGGCTTATGCCTAAAATAGGCCTCGATATACGGTGGGAAGGTCCAAAAAAGCCAATGAAAATAAGCTGATGACTCATCGAGTATCCCACCAACTTGCATAAGGCTCATCTTCAACACTGCAACACTGTCAGGCGTCGTCATCTGCACACCTAATACCCATCGTGGTAACTCATTGTATGACTCTTCCCAATCCCTATAAATCTACACAACAGCCTTCTGCTTAGCCAAACAAACCCTCTGATAAGTCGGTCTAAATTCGAAATGTGCATCTGTTGCATTTTGAAGTACCTTGATCGACACTGTCGCATCAACTCTTATCGTAGGTAGTATGAAAGCAGAAATAACATGATAATCAAGCATCCAGTGATCATTAGATATTGATGTGGCCAGACATGTATGAGGTCCATTATACCTTCTTATCTCTCAAATATTCTTTCACTAGAAAAGAGTGATCCGAATCAACCATGTACAACCGTTTCCAAACTCCTTGCACTTTCCATGATACTTGACGTGATCAGATTCCAATACTCTGTACTCAATCCAACGACGGATGCTATAAGTCTTCACGCTGAAGACAACTTTCTCTTTATCCTGAAACTGTTGACCAACTTGGAACTCTACTAGACTTCTTGTATCTTGTGTATCTCTGACTCCAAATCCAGATGCTATATCTGGTAACCCCTGCTGTGCCATGGCTTCCAAGTTTAAAGTCGAAAAGTGCGGGGGGTATTGCTAAGTTTTCGAACTTGATGCTCTACCACTCCCAACTAGAATACTCCTCCCTAGATCATCATCGATATCATCATCAATTGTGGTGGGCTCCACATCATCATCATCATCATCTTGCAGTACATCTTCTACACCAGCTGGTTCTCCACCCTCCCTGGAAACCAAAATCATAACAAGAGTAACGGTCATCGCAATAGCAAGCTGACTGAAAGGTCGATTATCACCTATTTGTCCATCGTCATTGCGGTTTAAATCAACTGCGAAGGACCGAGATGTCACCAAAACTGCCTCAAGTGCAATGCTAGGCACAGATGAAAAGGCACCAATAGGCATTAAATTAGAAGCTCCTGGCATTGCTAAAGGTTAAAAATTCTAGTTTGATCTTCCTTAACTATATACCACATCTTCAAGTTTGGCCAATAGCTCATGGGTCCTCATCTCGGAAAACTGACGATGATAGTGAAATAAAACTTAAAAATTTTTGTTACTGTCTATCCCACATGAGTCGTATTTTATATCATCTCGTACAACAGAAATCAAAATTCTATAAAATAACTTCTCTATCCGTTTTATGCTATGCAGTCCCAATTTTTGGATTATAGTAATATAAAACTCAACAAAACTCGTAGAAGATTTGATAAAGACACTTAACGGATCCTTATCCATAAATTTTATTCTCTCTCACGTTTTTTTCTTAATCGTTTCTCTGTAGTGTACAAGAACTAAACTATCTTCACTAGCTGTTGTAAGTCCCACTCTCCCAACGTTCTAATTGTACTTATATAGCTTGTATCTCATAATAAATCGAATTAGATGAGTTCGATTTATATCACTGCATCAGTATATTAGTAAATCGAATTTG
Organism: Arachis hypogaea; assembly: GCF_003086295.3. Lineage (NCBI taxonomy): Eukaryota > Viridiplantae > Streptophyta > Magnoliopsida > Fabales > Fabaceae > Arachis > Arachis hypogaea. The sequence continues at coordinate 13,737,157 of NC_092055.1, forward strand.
ATAGAGTCGATTTACTTAGGTTCTTAAAACGTAGTAAATTGAAGCAAGTAGTGTTGATTTAGGTCTTGAACATCCGTCACTAGCTAAATCGAATCAAATGCATTCGATTTACATAAACATATAGTAAATCGAATTAGATAGCTTCAATTTACATAAATACATTGTAAAAAACGAGACATCCATATAATGTTATTGCATTTAGGATATCCATGTAATATTGGCTTTCATTTGTTTTGTTTATGTGTTTCACCCTTATTTTTTTAATTTAATGTTTATCATTTTATATATGTAATATTTATAATTATATATTTATTATATTTAAAATTATCTATTTATTTTAGTAATAATTAAAAATATAAAATAAAAAGTAAAGTATTGTTTTTGTTCTTAATATTTAGGATAAATTTCAAAGTTATCCTAATGTTTAAATAGTCTTATTTAAATTTCTAACATTTTAAAATCGTCTCAAGTAATATTGTCTCATCGTTAGTAATCAATTAACAGAATTAATGATAAGACAACATTGAGATGATTTTGAAATATCAAAAATTTAAATAGAACAAAAATATTGAGAACAAAAATAATACATATTACTCTTTAGAAACATTATCAAATCAAGTAATATATTATAATATAGAAAAATACTAGAGGGTCATAAAAATTGATTATTTTTACCATCACTTAACCATAAATTTAATCTCTTTAATTTAATTCCTTTAGTTTAGTAATTTAATAATATACTTTATCCCATATTTTTAAATATTAATGAGTAACTGATGACAAAAAACAATAAATTCTGTTAACCTTTTAACCTTTCTCTTATTTATATTAAAGATGTATGTAGCAAGTAGAATAAATATTACCCTAAATCCAGGCTCGACCTTATCTGTGGGCCTGGTACAAATCAAATTGTCAACCACATCGACCGGATTAGATACTTACAATAGAGTTAGTAACTTAGTATTGTGTGTCCCCTATCCCCTATGATTTTCAAATTATGGCTCCCAAACATTACACGTAATATAATTAAAAACAAAAAAATCATCCTCTTAATTATCTTTATCATTTTTAAATATATTTTTTTAAATTTTTTATTTTTATGGTATTTTCAAAATATATCATATATATTTGAATTTTCACTCGGTATTAAGAGCATACTTAAGAGGATGAATTAGAATTTTTAATTATTACTCATATTCTAAGAGTTCAAGATCTTTTAAAATAAATAAAAAAATTCATCAAGTAAAAAAGTAAAAGTTTAGTCATTTTTAAATTAAAAATAATAAGACCCAAAGATAATAAAAGTTATAAATTTAATGGTGATTAATTTTTTATTTTATTCTTTTATAAATTTTTTCTATTTTAGAGGATATTTTTCCATTATAAATGGTGGAGTGTGTGATAATTATTATTATTATATAGTGGTTATGATAGATATGTAATTTGGTAATATATAGCTAAAATATATAGTTATATAACAATAGATAGTTAGAACAATCAGTAATATATAGTGTTCTGGTTAGTCCATTAAGAACTCTGAGTTCGGTTACGGGCCATCAACCCGAACCACGGCGACCCACGGCGACCCACGCGACACTTCACGTTTTGTAGAAAGAATTTGGACAGTTAGCAAAAGTTTTTAAGAAGGTGTGCCTAGTCATACTCTATCCGAGTACATAGTATAAATGGAAAAAGACTTACTCTTTTTGAGAGGTACGTCACTCTTATAACTGTAATTGACCATTTATTCGTATGGATTCTAACTTTAGTATTGGAGTGTTCTTGCAGGTGGCTCCACCCGCCGACAAATAGACCAAACACGTTGCTCCAACAACTCATGTCCAAGTCCAGATCTTCTCATTCCCTTGTTCCGTTATTTACCTCACCGATCCACCAAACACTCGAGCAACCAAACATATAGTTATGTAAAATGTTACCAAATATTTTAAAATATATAGTTATGCAATTTTACTATTTAACAATATTTTTTATTTTTCAAATAAAAAATATTAATTTCTAAGTAATAAAAAAAAGTATTATCTTAATTTTAAGAGCATTTTTAAATAATATTATAAAAGTTATATAACCACCGTAATAATTACTACGATGATAGCCATAGCCATACTAGTATATTGAACCATCCAATATATATATGTTTACAACTTTTTACGTACTTTGAAGATTCATCATAATAATTATTATTTTTACAATATGTGATTTTAATTTCTATCTCTGTGCAGGGATATCTTTTATTATTGTTCTTATTTTACAGAAATTTAATTTCGAGAAAGTTAATTTATATCAATCTAATCCAATAATAACACGAGTTTATTAGATTGTATATATATTTAGAGATATCCCATTCTTCAATTCAGGATGTCGTCCTTATTAATAATTAATAAACCAAACAAAATGACGAACATACGAATCTATTTGAAAATAAAGAAACGGAGAAAAAAGCACACCATAAAGCAATAAACTAATAGAACTTCATTTTACAATAAGCTGCAGTTTCCATTTTTCACATTCTTAGAGATAGCGAGATATATAGTCTATCTCTTCTTTACTTTACTACAAAGTTTCATTGCGTATATATTGCATGCCTTGAACTCAACTATAGTGCAATAATGTACTTATTACATTTACTATATAATATATTTCACACTATTGCACATTTTGCACCGTTACGAGTTCAATAAATTATTACGGCGTTATTCTATCTGCAAATCACTTGGCACCTTAAAGGGTTTTTCATCTCATTAGAGAGCTTGAGGCATTCTGAAAGATCCACAGGCTGCACCGGAACCCATATGTAATGGTGGAGAAGTTTAGCAAGCCAGAGATGAACCGTTGCCAAGCCCAGTGCCTTACCGGGGCACACCCTTCGGCCAGCACCGAAGGGTGCGAGCCTCATGTCCGATCCCATGACGGACACATCTTCCTTCATGAATCTTTCGGGGTTAAAATCCCATGGATCTTCCCATACAGATGAGTCATGTGCTATTGCCCACATGTTGACCATTGCAGTTGTGCCACGTGGCACTAAAACTTTGTCTATCTGGACATCATGGATTGCAAGCCGGGCCCATGAGAGCAATGGACCTGGTGGATGCATTCGGAGAACCTCCTTCACTATGGCTTGGAGGTAAGGGAGATTTGGGATGTCCGTGTCCTGCACGTGACCGTTCGGGCCCACGCAATCGTCGATCTCCCGGCGGGCTTTGGTTTGTATGTCTGGGTGTAACACCAGCCTAGCCATGGTCCATTCAAGGAGTATAGCAACTGTATCTGTTCCCCGGAATATCATTTCCTGCACAAATCAAATATTAATATAAAATATATATTAAAATATAAAATACACATTAAAAATAAATTAAATAATATATATATTTATATATAAATATTTAATAATTAATTTTAATATATAAATAATATTTTTATTTAGAATATATAATACTTGGAAACAGTAAAAATTAGTCAAAAGAACTGCAAAAGGAGAATTTTTTGGTGTCAAAAACATTTGTGTCGAATTTGCTTAAGGTGAAAAATGAAAAGGTGAGTCCTACCTTTTATATTTGAGAAATGCTAGGGGCAGTAATTTTGGTGTTTTATAACCATCAATTGGCTACAATAGTGTTTTTAATGGTGTAAAATTATATCTAATGGTGGAAGATTACTCACTTTTATTTTGATGGTTAAATGCTGATCACAAAACACAAAAATTGTTAGTCCCTAGACTTTTCCTTTTATATTTGTCTCAAACAGATAAACTTGTAGGCATAATAGAAGAGATTAAAAAACGGATTATTGGCTGCTTTGTTTAATTGTTTCCATGAATTTATCCATAGAATATATATTAAAAGCGGCATGCCTGATTGATTATAGTGAGGTGTATGTCAATAAACACTAGTGACTAGTGAGCTCACATTAAGCTTGGAATACTTTTTCCCTATTGAATAATGCATTATTTCTCTCAATCTTTGAATATATTATTTAATTTAAGTGCTTAATGCAACGTGTGATATATCTATATATATTTGGTGTAAGTGGCTGAAAAGAGAGAGTGAGAGAAGAGAGAAAAGAGCACATACCCACAAAATAGCCACCATATCTGAATCACTAAACCTTTCTTCTTTGGGCAAAGAAAGCAAAGCGCTAAGAAAATCACTCTGTCCAACAAAATCCTCAGATTTTTTTCTGTTTTCAACAATTTGACCCACCACAGTGTTGACCTTAGCCGCCAATTTTTGACACCTTCTTTTCACTCCATAGAAGTCTAAGAACTTAAAAGGGAAATAATCTTCCCAGTTGAACATGGAAATCAACTCATACCCTTCTTTAACCATTTCATCCAAAACCTCTCTTGTTTTTGAACTCATAGAATTATTATTACTACCAAACACACTCTCCAAAACATTGTTAAGAGATCCTTCTTGTAATATTCCCCTAACTTCTACCACCCCTTTCTCTTCCATCTCCTTCCACGTTCTCTCCACCATTCCATCGGCCACTTCTTGCCTGAGACTCTCTAGGCCGGAAATACTTCGTGGAGAGAACATGTGCGTGGCCGCTACCTTGCGAAGGTGGTGCCAGTACGTGCCATAGGGTGCAAACCCTATGGCACGCTCAAACATTAGCAACCTTGCTGACTGTTTGACTGGACGATCTGAAAAACTAGAACCACATAGAATTTGTCTTGCGGTGTCAGGGTGACTGCTTATGATAACAGGTTGGGACCCTAAACTCACTGCCATGAGTCTTTTCGCATTTAGCGAAACGGCCATGGCAGCGAGTTTCCTATGGGCTAGGGAGCCCATGTAGGGCAAAGTCCCCAGTATGGGCCAGCCCATAGGACCATGGATTTTTTCATAGTCCTTGTAAAGTTTTTGGTAGTTTCTCCATGCAAAGCCTCCTGGGACAAGCCAATAGTTAAGGGAGATAGCAAGAAGAGGAAAGGCTGTGGTGAGAAAGAGAGTAAGAAGTGACCATAAAGAGAAAGAAGAAGAGAAGATGCTTTCAAATGGTGAGTTTGTTCCAAGAGAAAGAAGTGCTAGAAATATGGAGATAAGTGAAAATGAGCACAATGATGGCAAGTACTTCATGTTTTGCTTGGGGAAGAAAAAAAAAGGGTAAAGGATGAGAATCGGGGGAAAGAGTACTTAGTGAAGATGAGAACGGAGTGTTTGGAATTAGTGAAGATCCATTGTAGGTTTATATAGAGTTTGGAAAGTGGTGGTGGAGGTTAAGCATATTTGGTTAAGAAGGTAACCATGGTTAGGCAAATGATATGTCATATTCTAAAAGAAACCATTTTTTAAATTATTTATGTATCAATTTACATATTTAGTTTCTAAAAGAAATTATTTATTATAATATAATATTCGATGTTTTATTATTGCAATTAAAAAAATGGAAATTATTTTTTTAATATTTTCATTTGTTGAACTTAAGAAGAAATATAATATTAACAACCAGAATGTGTTGATTTGGTGTTTTGAAAAAAAGTAACTACAAATAGTGTAATGTTTGGGAGTTGTAATGGGGGGAATTATAAGGCGTTATAACCTATTCTTTATTTTTTTAATGTATTTATTTTTATTTTTTGATTAATAATTTTAAATGTAATAAACACCTAATGATAAATATTATATATATTATAAATATAAATTAAATGAAATGAAATAATTTTTTGTTATTATCTCTCTAGCATACTCATAATACATATATTCTAAACACCCTTCACTTTATTATCTTTAAGGCTAAACTATAATTTTGATACTGTGTTTACATTAAAATAATAAATTACCAAAACTACCGTAAATAGATTTATGTGGCCGCTGATATAAATAATCTAGATTCTAAAAAGATGAACTAAGAGGTTGCGGGTTATAATCTCAAAAAATATGAACAATAAATAAGTATTTAAAAAATTTAAAAACGTAATAAAAATAGTTAGATATTAAATTTATATTCTAAAAAAAATTTTAAAAATTATATTTTCATGCAAATTTTTATGGGCATTATTTGAAAAAAAAATTCTTTTTATTCTTAAAATTAATAATTTTATGATAAGTGAATTTTTTAAAAGAATTATTGTAAATGATAAAGTTGTTTTAAAAAATAAAAAATATTCTACAGATAAAAATTTACTCCGATTTTTGTGTATATTTTTTAAATAGTTATTCAAATATCTTACCAATATTCGGATTAAATAGATAAATTGTTGATTAAATACAAAAAATTTTTTGCCACTTATAAAAGAAGACTAAGTACTTTTTTCGTTCTTAAGGTCTGGAGTAAAAATCAAATTCGTCCCTAACTTTTTTTTATTATTAAAATCATCTTTAACGTTACAAAACGTTATAAAATATCTCTTTTTTTTTTAATTTTAGATTAAAATACCCTTTATCATCATCTTTCCTCTTTACCCTCCTCTCCACTGTTTACCTCAGCCTCCTCCCTACTCCACATCTCTCAACCCAAATCTTCAACAACAACAATATCAACTATTTTTTTTAATTTCAAAAAATCAAACAAAGCCAACACAGAATCAACAATAACAATATATCCAGATTAAAAAAATCCATCCATCACAACAACAACAGCAACTATTTTTTTTAATTTAAAAAAAATTGAACAAAGTTAACACAGAATCAACAACAACAATATATTCAGATTCAAAAATCCATTAACAACAACACCATACTCAAATTCAAGACAGAAAATTCAAAATTTCAATCCGTCAAACTCAAGAGAGAGAATGCAGAGAAGAGAGAAAAAAGAGAGAAAAGAAAAACTCAGAGAAGAGGGGTGGTTTTGCTGCTGTCCGTCACCATTGCGGTTGAAGGAAAGAGGAGGAAGAAGTGACGGCACGAAAAGCTATTGCCGTTGCCGTCACAACTGTGGCTGAGGAGAGGACAGATCGAGCGAGGAGGAAGAGCAGAACCCCTTACCACCAGAAGCTCGACGACGGTGATGGAGCTCGACGCTGACAGAAGCAACTCTTCGCTTTCACTCTTCCCTGCCGTCACCTCCTCCTTCTTCCTTTCCTTTCTTCTCCCTCTGTTCCTCTCTTCTCTCGTTCTCTCTCTCATCTCCTCGTTTTGGCTCTCTCTATAGTCACGATACCTACGACGGCGACGGCGGCGGCCGCACTCTTTCCCGCCGTCACCTCCCTCCTTTTCCTTTCCTTTTCTTTCTTCTTCCTCTTTATTTCTCTCTTCTTTTGTTCTGTGTCTTTTGTTTTTTTTTTTTTCTGTTTTAGGTGGAAGGGGTGGGGGTAAGGGGTGGGGTGGGGTGGTTTATTTTCTTTTTTAATATATTTTTATTTTTGTTTAAGGATAAAATTGTCCGAAAAATGTTGTTTATGGACAAAAGGATGATTTTAATAACAAAAAAAGGTCGGAGACGAATTTGATTTTCATCCCAAACCTTAGGGACGAAAAAAGTACTTAACCCTATAAAAAAATATGATATTTATTAGTTGTTTTTTTTTGTCGCGTTTTCAAATCATTCAAGGCTTATTAGCCGTTCGTATCTCTAAAGGCTATTTCTATCATATGAATAAACTTTCATGTATCATTTGGGTAGTTTATCATTTAAAAAAAATATTTATTGTAAATGACCAAATCTTTTGAAAAATAAAAAGGTATAGAGATTGAATTTTGTTCCATTTTTTATATACACCTTATTCTATATAGTTATTTAAATATCACCACAAAAATTCAAATCAAATGCACAAATCATTTACTAAAAATGTCAAACAACCCGAGTTGGCATAAATGAAAGAGAATGGCCCGAGTGCCAACGACTTCATCAATATGTATGTGACTTGTTCATACGTAGAAATTGAGAGGAAATGAATCAGATATTCTTGTAGCTTATCCCCCATGATATAGTGACAATCCGCTTCGATGTGTTTGGTACGCTTGTAGAATACATGATTAGTGGTAATGTAAAGAGCGGATTTGTTATCACAGAATAAGTTCATAACCTTGTTAAGTGGTGCTTCCAAGTCTCTCAAAACATAACTCATCTAGTGTGCTTCTCCTAGTGGCTTGCATGAGTGCTCTGTACTCTGTCTCTTTGCTCTTATACATAATTAAGAAAGATCCTAGATAAAATAATATGTTGAAATTGACCTGCTCGAATCTAGACATCCTACCCTATCAGAATATGATAATTCAGTTAGGGACAAATAAAAAATCAGTGGAGAGGAACAACCCAACAACTGGAGAGCCTTTCACATACTTAAGAATCTTGTGTGCAACATGCAAATGATTTGTTGTAGAACAATCTAAAAATTGACTTAGCTTGCTAATTGCAAAGTTTGTATCCGGTGTTGTGTTGGACAGATTCATCAACTTTCCAATGATTTTTCTATAATTGGATGAGTCTAGCAGTGTCTCTCCATCGTCCTACTCAGTCTCAACCCCTAATCAATTAGAGTAGAGATTGGCTTACAATTTTCAAACCAGTGTCTCTAAAAAGATCCATCATGTATTTTTCCTGGTAAAGATTAATTCCCTTCACGGACCTGGCCACCTAAAGTCCAAGAAAATACTTAAGGTCTCCTGTGTACTTAATGCAAAATCTATCATAAAAAAGTTTCTTAACATAATCAATTTCAATTAAATCCACTCTTGCAAGCACAAAGTCATCAACATAGACTAGCAATCACTGTGAAGCCTGTAGTTTGAGACTTGATAAAGATGAGGTCATTTGATTTGCGCTACGTGTATCCCAATTCCACTGATACAAACTTCTATTTGAAATTTCATTAGCAACTAGTATGTTTGAGTCCATACAAGAACTTCTTTAATATGCATGCATGTCCTAGAGCTATCTCTAATCTGTCTAGAGACTTTATATAAACCTCCTCATCAAGCTCACTATAGAGAAATACCATATTTATATCTGTCTGTTTCAAATATCGTCCCTTGACAGTAACCAATACCAAATAATAATATGTATGGTGCCAAACTTTATAATGGGGACTGAATATATTCTTATAGTCAATTTCAGAAATTTGGATGAACCATTTTTCCACGAGACGAGTTTTATGTCTCTCAACACTTTCATCTGACTTGTATTTAATTTTAAATACCCACTTACAACTAATTACCTTTTTACTATTTGGGAGAGAAGTTAGCTTCCAGGTCTTATTCTCATTTAAAACGTAATTCAACCTTAATGGATTTTTTCCAACAAGACTAAAGGATCACATCTTCATAGGATGTAGGCTCTAACTTTAATATGGCTAATGAGTATGTATGATGCATAGGGAAAAAAGATTTATATGATAAGAAATAGGATATATGATATCTTTGATTGAAAGGTTGGCCTCTGTTGTGGTTACTTGAAAGTTCATGTATTTATAGTCTCTCAAATATGTTGGTGGCCTATTAATACATGTGGATAGTCTAAATGTTGAAGTTAGAAGAGTGGATGAAGTATGTTCATGAGTGCCAAAAATAGATGGTTATGCATGCAATGTTAGATGTAGTGTGGCAGTGTGTGGGAGTTGAGCGTTGTGACGCGTGTATAGTAGTCTCATTATGATAGATTCAATTTAAAAAGTTTCATGAAAATCTTAAGGTAAGGATGTAAAGACTCGATTTTTGATAAACTGAATTTTTTGGTTATTCTGCGATTTATTTTGCAGAATCCAAAACCATGGCTTATCATGAATTAGTGAGGTGGGCCCAAATAAAAAAATAAAAATCTAAGAAAAATAGTAATAAATAAGTAAAAAATTCCACCTTGATGAAGAAAAATATTCTCTTGACTATGTAGAGACTTGTTCACACTTGTTTTTGGTAAATATTTCACCTTTAAATATTCTTAACATATTGAAGATCGTAAAAGTAGTAATAAATATAATTACCACCTTGGTAATTATATTTTACGATTAATGTCAATCACTCATTCTTGATTTGTTCTTTTAAGAATAAATATTATTCGTTCATTATTTTACCACGCAAAAACATTCAATCCGAGACGAACCTCAGCCTAGTATTCATAAACACCTCATGGAGATTCCGAATTCTCTTTCTTCTCTCTCAAGTAATACGATTCCTTTTACTCCTAGAGTGACCAAATTTTCTCTCTTTTTTACTCTCTTCATAGTGTTTTTAACCCTGACTAACTAATTGTGGTTAACTATGGATAATCTCAACACGCAAACGTTGACCAAGCTTCCTATTTTTTACGTCCATTTTTCCCTCATTCTTCAGCCTCTTGACCATTAGATTTCAGTACCTTTTACCACCATTAATACATGTTTTACTTCAGCCTTTATTTAAGTAGAAACACTAAGTTAAAGTTAGTGAAAATAAAGAGAAAGAGAAATGAGCTTTAGAGAGAGAGAGAAAGAGTACATCTTCATCCAAGTTTATCATTTTTTCAACACATATTTATAGTATTTATCCATTATTCTTGGTTGGTTCTTCAAGGATTCAAGCATTCTAAATCCAAATTCTGTTCTTCCTTATTTTCTTGTTTCACCATAGAAATTCTAGCAAAGGTAGCCATGATTCTCCACCCCTTCTTTTTTAGTTTTGTGCATCATTCTAAGAGGATATGTTACTATCTTTCTTATATAGCTAACCATTTTTAGAGGCCACAAAGAGAACGTTCCAAAGAACACAAAATTGAAGCATGAAGAGGGTGACAATTACTTCCTTTTTTCTTTCCCATGGTTCGGCCAAGTGGGCTAAAATTTTATTAATTCTTATTTTGTTTTGTCTTTTTTTAGGTGATTTTTGGTGTTTAAAGTGTCTAAGAACTTAATTGAAGAAGAGGTAAAGGTTAGGATTAGTTAGATTACCTTCATACTTGATTTTATGTTCATATAAGTCATTTTATGATGTTCTTTGTATCTAAAATCTGAATATGTAAATTGAACGATGCATACCTGTTTTGGCATGAAATATATGTTTAAATATGAAATTTGATGCCTATGTTCCTTGAATATATGTGGCAAAAAAGTTGCAGTGCTTGGAGGTTAAATTTCAAACTTTGAAAGTCACTAAAAAATAGTGAAAATCATAAAAAAAATTCTAAAAAAATTAGCCACAAAAGGGTATAAAAAGAATTGAAGAAAAAGGTTAAAAAGAATCTAAAAATCCACTTTTAAGCTCTATGAAAAATATATGATGCACCACTAGAGTATTTCGGTCATTATATGAAAAAATAGTGTTAAAATTATAATTAACAAGAGTTATTCCTAAACTTATGATCATAAGAGTCTTAGGAATAAAATTATAATTAAATAAGAGAGTAGGGTTGAAATTATAAATATACTAAAGTTTCGGATCTAAATAAGGACTTTATTAAAATCTAGGTAAAATAATGTAAATATAATAAGCTAATAAGATAAAAGCAAGTATCTTGGGGTAAAATGGTTATTTATGTCAAAGAATGTAAAATTGGAATTAACTAAAATTTTAGGGGTATGATAGTAATTTTTTAAAAAAATAAGACTTAAAATAATTAATTAATCTACTTATGGGTAAAGTGGTATTTTCATAGAATAGGAAGACAAAAAAGTAAGGGTTAAGTATTTTTTTCATCCCTAAGGTTTTGGGTCAAAATCAAAATCATCTCCGACATTTTTTTTCTTATTAAAATTATCTTCAACGTTACAAAACATTATAAAATCATCATTTTGTATATAAAGGATATTTTTCAGACGATTTTGCCTTTAAACAAAAAAAGACCCTCCCCTCATCACTAACCTCCCACCCTTGAACCTCACCATCATCCTCCTTACCACCACATTCTTCTTCTACTAATTCTTCTTCTTCTTCTTCTTCTTCTTCTTTTTTCTCTTCTCCTCTCCCTTATCACCACCACCGTCCCACCCACTACCCTCATCCATCTTCACCATTAATCACACATTACCATCTGCTCATCTCCATCACCAATATCACCACCATTACTACACACAATTTTTTTTATTAACACCATCACTATTACCCCACCCACTATCCTCAATCCTTTTCACTTAATTTTTTTCACCCAACACAGAGTCACAATCAAATTCTAATTAAACAAAAAAAAGTAAAAAAAAAGAAGCAGCGCTTCCAATTCGTCATTCAATTCAACCATGAAAATTTCTTCGACAACTACTGCATCTTTGGGAAGAATGAAGACCGGATCGGCTTCGTCGTCGACGTCTCCCTCCTCCACCGCGTCATTCGCAGCGCCGCCACCATATGTTGCAGCTCCTCTTCCGACAACAGCAATAACTACCTATGGTTCAAGCTCTTGAAGAAGCTTCTACTAATGAAGTCTATTTATTTTGTGATTCTTTAATTTGTGTGTGTAATTCAATCTTTAATTTTGTGATAATGGTGATGGTAATGGTGATGGTGATGGTAATGAGAAGAAGATGAGTGAGATTAGTGAGGGAGAGTAGGAGTCTGGGACAAAACAAAAGAAAGAGGTTCGGTGATGATGATGAAGGAGTTAGGGGGTTAGTGATGAGGGAGAGTAGGAGTCTGGGAGAAGAGGTTCAGGAGAGTTGGGGGTTAATGGTAAGGGGGAGGGATTTTTTTTTGTTTAAGGACAAACTTATCCAAAAAATATCGTTTATGGACAAAAAGATGATTTTATAACGTTTTGTAACGTTGAGAATGATTTTAATAAAAAAAAAAGTCGGAAACAATTTTGATTTTGACTCAAGACCTTAGGGACAAAAAAGTACTTAACTCAAAAGGTAAACTAATCACATTAGGGGTAAAATTGTCGTATAAAAGTATAAGAATCATCTAAAGTGAAATTTAAAGGGAAAATGGCAAAAAAGATAATTGTGAAGAAAGAGGACATAAGAGCTTCTTTAAAAATGAGTAAAGGTCAAATGGTAAATTACTAAAAGATTAAGCTTTAGAATGAGATAGTATATTATAAGATCTAAGAAGGATAAAATTAGAGTTTAGAAAAAGATCGAGGACAAAAGAATCCCACACTGAGAATAAAATAAGGTATTATAAGAAGAAAGAATTAGAGACTTTAAGATTTCAAAATGTACGTTTTTTTAGACTGTATGTCTGGTAAGTATAGCAGTTGTGTCCCTTTTGTCCACTGCTTAATTGATGATAGAAACACCCATCAAAATGTATACTATGACATTAAAATTCTGTTGGAGGTGGATAATCTTCCCTTGGTGTCTCTTATGAGTCTACCTCAACTCCCCTCACTTTTGATGGTAGCATGTCTCTAATTTTACATATCTTATTCTCTGTTGGATTCTCACAACAATCTTAGTAGCATATTTCTCAGTAACTTTAGTGAATTGTCCTCAAAGTGGTTCTGACATAAATAGAAAACACGATGACACATTATTAGATAGATAACAATATATAGTTAAGTGAAACATGAAAACATGAGGTATTAAACTTATGTGGATCTATCTCTTTGAAATGTTTATCAACCTATTTATTGTAGTTATTCTTCTTAGTGTAGATCCAACTTACTATCTTGTCATTATAAGATACTTGAAGTCATTTGGTATCTAAACTAAAAATAAAAAAAATAAATATTCATGAAAGTGAAGAACATACTGTTTAAGAGAATTGATGAGTAAACTACAAAAAATGCACTCGAATAATTTTATCGTTGACAAAAATATTATACTCAATTTTTGTTATCGAAATGTCCTCAAATAATTTTAAAATGCGATAAAAATGTCCAATATTAAATATGTATTCTCAAAAAATAATTTAGAGATTGAATTTTGATGCGTTTTTTTGCAAGCATGATTAGTAAATTGAGATATTTTTATACTTAAAATTTTGTAATTTTTCACTAAGTATATATACATATATATATATATATATATATATATATATATATATATATATTTTGTCAACAACCAATAATACTTTTAAAAAATAAAATAAAAAAATAAAGATCAAATTTTTATCCCATTTTCTGTATGTATTTTTTAAATAGTTAACATTTCTATAAAATTTTGGATCAAATGCATAAGTAGTTTATCAAATACAAAAGTAGTCATTTGTCACTTACAAAAAAATATATTCTTTTTAAATATTTTGTCGCGTGTTTAAATTATTTAAGGAAATTTTTGTCGATAATAAAATTCGAGTGCATTTTTGACAGCGACAAAATTATTAGGATGTATTTTTGATAGTTTACTCATAATTAGTTATGTAGTTATTTACTATTTTCTTTTCCGTGGCTATGTACACGTTGGAGCCACCAATCTGCAATGACCCTCTTGTGTTGGATGTCCATCTAGCCCTGGCTTTGATGTTCACTTTCATGTTAGTCAATAAGTACAACATAAATATACTCAAAAGAAGGGAGAAGGGTGAATTGAGTATTAACGACAAATTAAAAATTTTATAGAATATAGATAGAAACTTAATTTGCAAACAAAGGTGACATACTTTTATTTTCTGTGGATTTATAAGTGAACTTTAAACATTTAAACTACGTATTTAATATTTTTCATACCACTTGTATAAAATAAACAAAAATTTAAATGTGAGTAGTTTCATACTAAAAGTTTAGAACTTTTTCAAGAGTTGTTAGTTGAGATAATTATTTTTGAAAGATTAAGCTGATTCAAAATACTGGTGAAGGGTCAAGAAGGAAACAGAGGCCGAAAAGACGCACGTGCAGGAATTAATTGGAAGTTATTTGACACGGACTCGATTTAAACACCTTGTTAAATCGAACAAGTACTCGAATGAAGAATTGAACAGTTGTTCGAATGGAGAACCGAGCGGTTACACAAGTAGAGAAGTCGAATGCTTTCTCTAAGTGAGGAATTTATGGGTAACATTCATGGGCAAAAGAGCGGGAACAGTTACCTAAGAATTCGCATAAAAGGCAGCAACATGTAATTAATGGTCGGTTATGGAAGTGGGCTATAAATATTAGTAAGTTTTAGGAAATAAGGGTTGGAACTTCTTTTCAGAAATACACTCAAGCACACTCATATCCCAGCAAATTCCTGAGTCTGTGTTTGGGTTCGATTTCTGTAGGGTTCCTTCCACTGTCTTTACTTTATCTTTCAAGTAAATTTATGTTTCAAGCATTGTTTTCATGCTCAATTTACATTTCAGTATACTTTAATTTCCATGTCTAAAGTCCTTTGGTCCAATCGAAGGCATCTTTATCGCTTTCTTTAAATTTTAATGCAAACTATTTCAATTTCAGTCAATTTTACTTTTTGAATCCTTTGTTTTACACTGCTTTTACTCTTTTGCACTTTTTGAACTTATTTTCCGTTTTAATACTCGTTTAATTTGAGTACCTTTGATGCACTTATGGAAAACTGGCAAAAAATCGAACCACCATCGATTTGCTAAAAATCGACAAAACAAATTAGCGGGCCCGGTGGGACAGTTTTTAAACTAAAGTGTGTCAAAAGATTTATTTCTTGGTGTCATTTGGTATATGCAATTGAGAAGTGGAAGGATTATTCACATGGCTGATGAAGTGTCAAATGTGAATGGTGGTTTGTCTACCAATGATAGCGTACCAGCAACTGTGCAATCTTCGGACGTTACTTCACGTTCGGAAGGTTTGGTTGTAAGTGAAAGTACAGTGGTTACTAGCGTACAAACTGAAAATATTGGACGTAATATTCGTTCACGTGGTAACTTACCACCAGTCCAGCCTCCAATAACCACTGGTTGGCCTCCTTATGGTCTTCCTCCCGGTTATACTCTACCGGTGAGTGGTTTTGTTCTTCCTGCTCGTTTCGGGAGTGTAAATGGAGTAAATAATTCTCAAAACTTACAACAGTATTCTGAGTTCTCATGTGATTATAATGTGGGCTCTACATCAAATGCCTCTAATTCCATGGCGGTGTTTCGACAACATGTAGAGGAAAGTCATCATGATTTAGTCAACTTATCGACTCAACAAATGACCCAAATTTTAAATCCCATGATGGCTGATCATGAATCGAAATTCGAACGTCTTGCAAGGCAAGTCGAACGGATTGCTCGAATCATTAATTATGATGAAGGTGAAAGGCATGATGCTAGGGGAAACAATGAAGGATTCAAAAATATATTTCAAAATGAAAACAATATTTTAAACAGAGAGAATCCTCAAATAATTCCCCGTGGTCAAAATGCAGATGATGTTCTAGCCCGATTACGTGCTAATCATGGTGGTGAACGTTATCAGATCACAAGAATTGTGGAAAAAGTGCTTAATCGAGTTGGTTTGAATGTTGGTTTTATGAATCGACCCCATTTTATTTCTGTTTTTCCTCAAGTTGTTCAAATGGCTGAAGTGCCAAGTGGGGTGAAAAATCCAAAGATAATCACAAAATTTACAGGGAAATTTGGAGAGTCAACTATTGAACATGTCGCTCAATATTTGGTCGAGATTAGGAATCTAGCTAATGATGAAAACTTGAAAATGAAATTTTTTCCTTCTTCGTTAATGAAGAATGCATTTACCTGATTTTCGAATCTCAGACCAAATTCGATAATCACATGAAATCAGTTAGAAACTGCTTTTCACGCTCAATTTTATCGAGGGGAGTTGAATGTAGCAGTTACTGACCTAGTTGCTTTGAAACGAGAAGATGGTAAAACCATTGATGATTATATGATATATTTCAAAAATGCTAGAAGTAGATTCTACGTGTCATTACTTGAGAGTGAAGTGGTGAAAATAGCAGTTATGGGGCTAGGATTCTATTTGTGTCGAAAACTGCTTAATGTGCATATACCTGACTTAGCCCATTTGGCTGAACGGGTTTGTCAGGTCGAACTTATGAAAAAGAAAAAAGAGAAATATAAGAATGAACAGAAGTTAAGGAGTAACCCTTTTACTCGAAAGGAGAAGGTTGCGTATGTGGCCATGGATTCCTCAGAAGAGGAGTTCGATTTCGAAACGAAAGTCGAGTTAGCCGAGCTTAAAAAGGGTCCTCCATATGTTTGTTCTTTACTTAAAAAGCTCCCTAGTAATGAAAAGTCGAATGATTCAAAATTAAAGAGTGGAAAGGTGTATAGTTTTGATATCTCAAAATCTGATCAGATTTTTGATGTGTTGCTTAAAGATAAACAATTAATTCTGCCTGAGGGTAGAACTTTACTTTCGGTGAAAGATTTAAAAGGGAAACCTTATTGCAAATTTCACCAAGCAACCATTCATTCGACTAACAGTTGTGTTTGTTTCAGGGTCTTGATTCAGGAGGCTATTATGGAAGGACGTTTGAAGTTTGATGATGGGAAAAAAGAGATGAAAGTTGATGCTGATCCTTTCAATGCTGAAGCTGGTTTTGTTGAACCATATTTTGGAGTAAATATGGTTGGGATCAAGGTTGTCAAACTCGCGAGTCTAGGTAAACTCGTGGAGCTGACCTAGACTCGTATGAGTTTACCTGTTATAATTTTTTTGTAACATATATATATATATATATATATATATATATATATATATATATATATATATATTGTATATAAAATATATGTTTACTCAAATATAGGCATTAAAACTCAACAATTTCAACATGAAAAAATATAATAAATTAATATAATACTACAATTATAACAAGTACTCTAGAACACACATTCAAATCCTTCAATTATTACATAGTTATCCACTAATAGTTGTAAAGTTATCCACTATAAAGTTGGTAAATTCAGATTTGAGATTTCAGAATTTCAAACATTCAGATTCAGTAACAAGTAACAATTAACTAACACTAACAAGTAACAACTACAAATTACAAGAAGTAGAAATTAAGAATAGACTAAATTAATACTAACAAGTTACAACTACAACATGCAGCAATTCAGTAACTATTTTTTTTAAACATACCTAAATTTGAATTGCTGAATGGAGTAGGCTCAGTTGAGGAACCAGGCATTGCTGTTCTGTGCAAGCAGACAAGAACAAATGGCGACAGAGTACACGACTAACCGGCAAAGGACACGACGAACTGGTAGAGGATGCGATGACCCAAAGAGGATATGATGAACGATGGTAGCATGGCAACGGCAGAGGTTCCACGAATTTACGAGCTTTGATGCATGATAGAGTCAATAGAGAGCAGAATGAGAGAGTGAGAATGAGAGAACAGTGGAGAGAGAGACAGTGATGAACTATTTGGGGAACGGCAAATGACGAATGGCAGCAAGGGATAGACGAAATGTGAAGAGGGCTTGGAGAAGAGAGTGACTGAGTGAGTGCGGTGAGAAAAGTGAGGGATTTAGCTGTTTAGGTTTACATTCATACGTTGCTCCATTTTTTTTCATTTTTTGGGCCCAAAACGGCTTCGTTTTTGCAAAAAAGGCCAAACAATGCAAACTCGCTGACTCGCCCGTAAACTCGTGAGTTTGACCGAGTTTATGCGAGTTTACCTGAGTCTACCCGAGTCTACCCAAAAACGAGTTTGTGTCCGATTTAACTCGATTCCACTACCTAAACTCATAAACTCGTATAAGTTTACGAGTTAACTCAAGAGTTTGACAACAATGGTTGGGATGTCTTATGATTTTGATGTGGCTCTAGGTGATTTCGAGTCACAAGTTCGATCAGTATATCCTTAAGCAGGGGATGGTTTGTTGGATTTCTTGGTACAGATCGGGACGTATCTCTGTATCTTTGATGTAATGCCGTATTTGACGCTGAGGCTGCAACGATCTTTAAGAAAGAAAGGATGAAAAAGGAGTTGGCTCATAGATAGGAGCAGACTCATAAAAAACAACCAATTAGATGAGTGGAGGGACATAGTTCCAGGGCTCCTCAGCAGAATGTTGTTGTGCCGTTAAGCGGTTCTTAGGCTATAGGAGTTCAGTGGATTTAGAATTGTCAAGAATTCCAGAATCGGGACGCTCAATATCGGCGAAACCCACAGTGGGGACATCGAGGGCCTCCTAGAAACCAATATCCCTATCAATGTGGTCGAGCTAGGGGATACCCGAGGGGGAAGAAGAAGAAAGAATCTACCTCAAAGTAAGAAGCCTCAATCTGACAAAGGCAAGGGGGCAATGCCTTCGGTGCACTCCCGAATAGTTTTTCCTTCTGATGCGGAAACATGCCCGAAAGGTATCCCTTCCCCTGAGAAGTTGGAGAAAGGCAAGGCGATAGCTTATACTTCATGAGCTGACAAAGACAAGGATGCTGATGTGGAGGAAGAGTATTTCGAAGAAGGAGATGATGAGATGGTTGGAACTATTTCGGTTATTCCAACCAAATACTTGGGTGAGTATGAAGGCGACCCTGAAGAAGATTATGACATGGATGCTGAAGAAGCTTTTTCTTTCATCCAGTATGAGGATGAACTTGGGTATTTTATGAGGCCTTCCGAAAAGCAAAAATCTCATCTTCGCCCTCTTCATATTACTACTACCCTGAGCGGAATTAAAGTAAATAAAGTGCTAATTGATGGCGGAGCAGCAATGAGTCTCTTGCAAGAAAGGATGTTGATGAAAGCTGGTAAGTATCCTAATGATTTGGTTCCCACCAATATTGCTGTAACAGATTTTAGTGGTGCTTCTACTCCTGCAAAAGGTCTGGTTACTTTGGGGGTGAAAGTGGGATCTTCTGAACAAAATACTATTTTTGTGGTGGTGCCATCGAAAGCAAGTTATAATGCTTTAATGGGCCGAGACTGAATTCATGGAGTTGGAGCTGTACCATCTACTATACATCAAAGTGTCCTCCTTTGGACAAAGGATGGAAAACTTGAAATTGTTAAGGCTGATTTAAATTTATACGTCGAGCAGCTGCATGTCAATTTTAGAGTATATAATCCGAAATTGAAGCCTTTAAATGTTGACAGGATGTTAAATTCCTATAATTGTAAGGGCTTCTACTTGTCTTCGGAAGGCCTGACAGTGAAGCTGCGTTATCCACACCTTGATATACCCCCAATTGGTTGGAATTGTTCATCTTAGAATGGATTTGAGACGATATTCGATGGAGCATGCTCAAGACGTCTCGAATTACCTGGTAATTTTAAATAATTATATAAGTAATTTTCCTTCAGTAGAGAATAAAGTTGATTCTTATGATGAAGTTGAATCAGTTAGGAATGTAATGTCTTCTTGTAGTAGTAACAATTCGATGTCTTCAATCGAATTTAGTCATAGTTTAAGTTTATCTTCATTATGTATTACAAATGATGTTATTAGTCAAACTGCTGATATAATAGCAGAAGTTCATTGTATTGAAAGTGAAGCTGTTGCTAATCCAGCAAATGATCAAGTTTATTCTGTTTATAATGAATCTGTTGATTTCTCTTTCGATTGCATCTATGATTTAGAACCTTTGGATTTTGAAAAATATTCAGTAAAAGATGAGGATTGTTTAACGGGGTTTGAATCTCAAGATCCCTTTAGAAGAAATTAATTTGGGATCTCTTGATGATGTTCGAATCACTTATCTGTAAGGATCTTGTGAATCCTTTTCGAATTGAACTTTTTCATCTTTTACATGAATTCAAAGATTGTTTTACTTGGGATTATCATGATATGCCTGGCCTCAATCGTTCTCTCATATAGCATCGATTAGCACTGAAACCAAATGCTCGACCTGTGAAGCAAACTCCTCGACATTTTGCTCCAGAAATCAATCTAAAGATTAAGGAAGAAATTGAGCGGTTGATTAAGGAAAAATTTATTCAAACCGCACATTATGTGGAATGGGTTTCGAATATTGTTCTCGTGATGAAGAAAAATATAAAATTAAGGGTGTGTATTGATTTTAGAGATTTGAATAATGTTACCCCGAAGGATGAGTATTTTATGCCAATTGCAGATATGTTGATCGATTTTGCGGCGGGAAATGAAATTTTAAGTTTTATGAACGGTTATTTGGGATATAACCAAATCTTCATTGCAGAAGATGATGTGTCCAAAACTGCTTTTCGTTGTCCCAGGGCACTAGGCACTTATGAGTGGGTGGTTATGCCTTTCGGTTAGAAAAATGCTGCTGCAACTTACCAGCAAGCAATGAATGCCATATTTCATGAGTATATTGGGAGATTTATGGAGGTGTATATCGATGACATTATGGTCAAATCGATTTTGCTAAATCAACACATCGTTCATTTAAGGAAAGTATTTGTCACTATGAGGAAAAAGGATTAAAAAAGGAATCTTTTGAAATGTGCATTTGGTGTATCAGCTGAGAATTTTCTAGGCTTTGTGGTTCATAAAAAAGGGATTGCAATCGATAAGAGCAAGCCTGATGCAATATTAGCATTGTCTGCGCCTAAATTGAAAAAGGAAGTGCGATCATTCCTGGGGAAAGTAAATTATCTTCGGAGATTTATTTCGAATCTTTCTGATCGAACTCGAGTGGTTGCATCTTTAGTAAAACTAAAGAATGATTCGCAGTTCGAGTGGACAAATGAGCATCAACAGGCATTCGATTCAATAAAGGCTTATTTATCTAAGGCTACAATTATGGCGAATATTCGTCTGCATGAACCCTTGAAATTGTACATTGCAGCATCTACAAACACAATTGGGTGTATGCTAGCCCAAGATGATGAGAATGGATATGAATAGGCAATTTATTACCTTAGTCGTGTTTTGACTAATATTGAAACAAGGTATTCCCCGATAGAAAGATTGTGTTTGTCCCTATACTATGCTTGCATGAAATTAAAGTGTTACATGATATCTAAATCGGTGAAAGTTGTAGCACAAACTGATCTTGTCAAATATATGTTGAGTTTTCCAATATTAAGAGGTCGTTTAGCAAAATGGATGCTCGCTTTGACAGAATTCAATTTGCAATATGTCCTAGCAAAAGCTGTCAAAGGTCGAGTCATTGCAGATTTTCTAGTTGATAATTCAAACAATCTGAATGACCGGGAGGCAAATGTAATCGACATTAAGGTCGATTATTGAAAGTTATATTTTGATGGATCGAAACACAAGGATGGTGCAGGGGTTGGAATTCTTATTATCTCGCCAGAAGGGATTCCATCAGAATTCCTGTTCGAGCTAAAATATCCTTGCTCGAATAATATGGCAGAGTATGAAGCTTTCATTTTGGGCCTTGAAATTTGATCGGAAAAGGGGCTTTGGAAGTCCAAATCCTAGGGGATTCTCAATTAGTTCTGAAGCGATTATCGAAGGAGTTCAAATGTAATAATGAGAAGTTGTAAAAATATTTGGCAACGGCTTGGAAGTTGTTAACTTTTTTTCGAAAAGTTTCTTTGGTTCATATCCCAAGGATTTATAATGAGATCACTAATGAGTTAGCCCAAATTGCTTCGAAATATAGAATCGGCCCAGAAACTTTAAGAAAATTGGCCAATATCCATCAAATTTTGGTGCCTGCGGATGAAAGAGAAGCTTTGTGTATAGGCGAATGGGAAGATAATGATTGAAGGAAACCCATTGTTAAATATTTAAAAAATCCCAGCATCCCAGTCGATAGAAAGATAAAATTGCAAGCAATGAATTTTGTCTTGATGGCTGATGAGTTGTATAAGAAAGGAATCGATGGAAGTCTTTCGAGATGTCTAAGTCAAGATGATAAAGACATTGCTCTAGGTGAAGTCCATAAAGAGATATGTGGTGCTCATCAGGCTGGGATGCAGATGAAATGGGTGCTATATCAAAATCATCTATATTGGCCATCCATGATCAAAGATTGTATCGAATATGCAAAGGCGTGTCAAGAATGTCAAAAGCATGGATCGATATAATAGATCCTAGCATCTGAGTTGCATTCGATTATAAAGTCATGGCCATTTAGAGGTTGGGCTTTGGATCTAATTGGATTCATTTATCCTCCTTCATCGAAACATCATAAATTTATTCTAGTAGCAATTGATTATTTTACAAAGTGGGTCAACGCAGTTCCTTTAATAGAAGTTGGGCAAAATGAAATAATAGATTTTATTGAGGAACATATAATCCATCGATTTGGAATTTCTCAAACATTGAGTACTGATCAAGGGACTATGTTTACTGGTCAGCAAGTCAAGAATTTTGCAGCTTCGAGAAATATTAATATGGTTACTTCAATCCCTTATTATGCATAGGCCAATGGACAAGTGGAGGCAGGAAATACAATTTTGATAAGTTTGATTAAAAAACAGATCGGGAACAGACCTCGAACTTGGCATGAAACGTTAAGTCAAGTACTATGGGCTTATCAAAATTCACCAAGAGGGTCGACAGGTACGTCGTCCTATAAATTAGTATATGGCCATGATGTTGTGCTACCATTGGAATGCAATGTTTGATTAGTTGAATGAATTAGACTTAGAGCGAATACTGGCGCTCGAAAACATGATTTGGCAAAAAGAAAGTATTGCTCGAAATTATAATCGTCGAATAAAAGAAAAATATTTTAGTATAGGTGAGTTGGTTTTAAAAGTTATTTTGCCAATGGAAAATAAATCGAGAGTTCTTGGCAAATGGTCCCATACTTGGGAAGGCCCTTTCCAAGTGATTGGGTTATATTCTAGAAATGCATATCGAATAAAAAATATCGAGTCTGAAAATATAATCAAATCGATAAACGAAAAGTATTTGAAGCAATATTATTGTTTACTAAACGAGGATTAAAATGCTTAAGTCTGAAGATAAAAGAAATTATTACAAACATTGAGTTCTAAGATAGAGAGATGTAAGGTGCCATAAGCTCTGCTAAGTCTGAGCGTAACTTACCCTTTCACTATCCAGAGCTGAAAGTGTTTTAGCATGCTTAAATTCTTCATATTGAGCCTTGTCAGGTTGTTTCTCACATTTTTCTTGCTTGGCCTTAATAGAAACAATTTCTTGCACAAGCTTTTGTTGTTCTTGCTGGACAGGGGCTAGAGGTGTAGCTATATCAACTCTCCTCTTCCGAATTTTGGCAAGTCTTTCATTGATCTGAGCCAATTCTGCCTCAAGTTTTCTCTGTTCCTTATCATAGTGAGCTTGAATGGAAATAGCCTGAGAGATTCTTAAATCAAATTCTTCACAGGAAGCTTTGATTGGCTGGAGGGCTGCAGTATAGCTTTCTGACTCAGTTTTGATCTTAGCTACTTCATCTTTGATTCCTTGAAGTTTTTTCTAGGTAGTTACACTTCTGTTGGCAATTTGTTTGAATTAATTGATTATGGCAGAGTGTGGGGACGGAACCTGAAGTTCAAAAGATGAACTTAAAAGATAAGACAAAAGCTTGTTTAGGGCTGCATCATTGGTCCATTCGATGGGTGGATGGTCCAGGAGCTTGAGAAGTGATAAAAGTTGTTCTCGAGCATTGATATTTAGCTCGGATGAAGGACCAGATGTAGAAGGACCTATAAGTACAGGAGCAGAAATGGGCACTTTATCTTCTTGAATAGCTTGATTCAGAATGCTGACCAAGGTAACCAGATCAGCATTTTCAGTAGATACACCCAAACTTCCAGATCCAGACCAGGCGAAGTTTGAAGGTCGGCTTGTTTGGGCAGATTGGAAGTACTTTGTGGTGAAGGGAGAGTTTCTAGAACTTGAGATGGAGAATCCGAATTGGGAGCAACAGTTTCAGCAACTCGAGAGGGTGAGTCCGAATCCGGGGCCACCTGAAATCCAGTAGAAGTTTCATCCTGGTTTGTTGGAGAAACATGTCCAATAATCAAAGTTTGTGTTGGGGAATGATGGGTATGCTCCTCTGTTAAATCAACTACCTGTGTCCCAGTTGGAATTGGAAAAGCTACTTGGAGAGGTTCAACAGACACAGTAGCTTGAATTGAGGAGTGAGATGCTGGTTGTCCTAAATTTTGCTGATGTTGAGGTGGTTGGTCAGGTGCAAGAGATGAGGTGATTGACTGAGCCGCGGTAACAGGCTGAAATATAACAAATATGAGAGGAGATTGATGTTGATTGAATTGAAATTTATTTGAAAATAATATAATGTTACCGGAACAAGTCTTGTTCTTCGAATTAATTGAGAGCCCAAATCTAAATCAATTGGATCATCCGAATTCAAAGATCCAGCGAGAAGATTCTGAATGGATGGCTCACTATCATCAGAAGAGCTTTCGCTCGATGATTTCAACTGTAACTGATGAAAGATTGAAATCAAGAGGTTTGTAAGTAGATGTGATTTTCGAAGAGTTTTGGTTTAAGTATATATGTATGAGTAAAGAGAAGTTACCCTTTTGGAAGTCCTTGTAGGAGTCCTTCGACTCTTCCTTAGCAGTTCTCGTGAGGAAGCTGTGGCTTCGGCCTTTCTTTTTTGAGGTTTCTTAGGAGAACCCTCAGCAGCAAGGACTGTTTGGATGACAGAACGCTTGATCTCTTCCAAGGTACGACTGTACTTGGAATAGTAAGTAGTCCACCAATCGAAGCAAGATTTAGTGATGAATGAGCTTCAATCATAGATAAGATGGTGGTAGCCCTCTCTTTGTTGTTGATTTTTCGAGAGGCAAATGTCGAGCTCTTTCTTTGAGGTCAAAGTGATATGACAAAAGGGTTTGCTGTTTCTGGGGAGTGGAGTGGGAATAGCTTGTGAGAAGCCTAGCTGTCTAGCAGCATAATGAGGGGCATACAGGGTCACTTTAAAACGTTCCTTTTTATGCAGAGGTAGCCTGTTGGAATTACCTGCACAGCTAGCAAATTTGCCCAACTCCTGTTAGCAAGTTTGCTTTCTTCAGTATCGTTGGGGAAGATGAGGCGTTCGAGCCAGGCAAGACCACAATTTCAACGCAAAAAAGGGGTGAAATTGAGGTCCTCGTTGTGGAAGTCTTTACAAGAGTGAAAAAGAGAAAAGACAGCCCAAAATCGGTCTTCATCCGATTGAGCCTCTGAAAAATTTGGCTTGAAGTTAGCCAATTGAAAACATTCAATGTGTTGTTTGTCTGTAGGTTTAATCATGTATTTCTCAAAGATGGCATTAAGCCAAAGTTGGAGAAGTCAGAGAGGGCCTCCCGTGCTGATCAAGTAATTGTTTCAAAGATAATTAACAAACTGGCCAAGTTCTTCAAAAATATGCCCTAGAAGTAACTTGGCCAAGTTAAGGTTGTTCCCTTCATGAAGTAGAACGGCAAGAGGAAGGAAAAGCTTCTGCATTTGAACACTTCGAGAGCAGAAAAAAATTGCATTTAGCCAATAGAACAAAAAGGTCACATCTGAAGTCTGGAGGACTAATCGGGAGTCTTGTAATAGTAGCCACATCTAGAAATGACATACCAATCATCCCACAAGGAAGGTGAAAATTATTGGTAGTCCTGTTCCAGAAAAAGGTCACAGCTCCGATCATCCAAGGGAGCGTCGAAGGAGAAAAGTGAGAAAGTCTCAGAAGATCTTGAATCCCGAGAGCCCCCAAGCAACACTCTTCGATGGAGCAAGACGCTCAGACCAGGCTGTGAAGTAAATTCCTCGAGGAGTGATCTTAGGTTTATTCCTAAATGGTTTTTGGTTGGTGAAGAAAGAGATATCAAGGTCTTGATTAGTCAACAAGTCCTCCCCTTGAGCACTTGGGAAGAAAGAGAGTTTTTTGTTTGCCCTTTCCAGATTTTTTATAGGACCTACAAAACAATGGGTATCTCCACCCATAGTAAAGGGAATAAGGATTCTAGGGTCATCAATTTGGAGCTATGGATCATTAATGACTTCATCATTGACCTAGTTCAACACATGAAGAGCTGGAGGAGTTGGTGGTTGCACCATGGGATCTTTGCCCTTGTCCTGTGCAGCAACGTGAGATGAAGAAGCAGCCATTGATGAGCAGAGAAGAACAAAAGTTGAAGAATAGAGGTTGTGTAAGAAAGGTGAATGCAAGAGAAATTGAGAGAATAAGGGTTCGAGAAAGTTAAACAAAGACAGAAGTGTCGAATTTAAAGGGAGCTTTTGTTTGGCCGTTATTACAGAGGGAATTCAAAGGAAAAGGAGGTAACTTTGCGAAGAAGGTGAAGTGGTGAAGAGAGAAGGTATGAATCGTGGGAGACGTGTCAAACGGGTCAGAATTAATGGAGAAAGTAAATGGTAATTATTATCAGTAAATGTGTCTGACGATTGGATTAGGATAAAGTGTTTCATTTTCCAAGAAATGACATCGAAGGCAAACACATTAATCCTAGGGGGGCAATTTGTTAGTCGAGATAATTATTTTTGAAAGATTAAGCTGATTCAAAATACTGGTGAAGGGTCAAGAAAGAAACAGAGGCCGAAAAGACGCACGTGCAGGCATTAATTGGAAGTTATTTGACACGGACTCGATTTAGACACCTTGTTAAATCGAACAAGTACTCGAATGAAGAATCGAATAGTTGTTCTAATGGAGAATCGAGCGGGTACACAAGTATAGAAATCAAAGGCTTTCTCTAAGTGAGGAATTTATGGGTAACGTTCATGGGCAAAAGAGCGGGAACAGTTACCTAAAAATTCGCATACAAGGCAGCGTCATGTAATTAATGGTCGGTTATGGAACTGAGCTATAAATATTAGTAAGTTTTAGGAAATAAGGGTTGGAACTTCTTTTTAGAAATACACTCAAGCACACTCATATCCCAGCGAATTCCTGAATCTGCGTTCGAGTTTGATTTCTGTAGGGTTCCTTCCACTGTCTTTACCTTTCGTTTACAATTCTTGCAAAAAAAAACTTTATCTTTCAAGCAAATTTATGTTTCAAGCATTGTTTAATTTTCATGCTCAATTTACATTTCAATACACTTTAATTTCCATGTCTAAAGTCCTTTGGTCCAATCAAAGGCATCTTTATCGCTTTCTTTAAATTTCAATGTAAACCTTTTTTATTTCAGTCAATTTTACTTTTCGATTCCTTTGTTTTACACTTCTTTTACTCTTTTGCACTTTTTGAACTTATTTTCCGTTTTAATACTCGTCTAATTCGAGCACCTTTGATGCACTTATAGAAAACTGGTACCTGCAAAAGAGGAGTAGGTTTCGCTCCCAAACCATTAAAATCGAACCACCATCGATTTGCTAAAATTCGACAAAACAAAAACTTAAACAAATTTTCAAATTCTTATAAGGAATCAACTTTTTACATCATTTTAAAAATATAAATAACAAAAAATATAAAGAGTTAAGGATTAAAAAAAACGTTCTTTCTAACTATTAATTTTTTTTCTAGATTGTTTAACTATAAATAAACATAAATTTTGAAAGAAAAAAGCATATTGGTACAAATAAATAAAGATGGTACATATAGACAAAGTAATCATGGATTTTGAACAAAAATAAATATCTTTTTCTTCGTATTTTCCTTAGGCTTTGTTTGGATATAGGAAGGAAAATAGAAGGAAAGAAAATAAGAGGAAAGAAAATGAGAGGAAAGAAAATAGAAGGAAAAGTAGAATTATTTGTGTGTTGTTTGGATGAAGAGAAAATGAATGGAAAGAAAATAGAGAGAGAAATTTCTTTTGTTTGGATGAAAAAAAAAATGAAAAGAAAGAAAATCATAATGGTATAAAATTACATTAATACCCCTATAATAAAACAAAGTATAAATATTTTTATTTATTTATGTTTTATTGTATTTTATGAATATTATAAAATATTATAATTTTATAAATTATTTATCTAATACATATATAATGTTTAAATGTAAATTTTATTATAATAATGTATTAAAACTATTAAAACTAAATTTATATTAATAATTATTAATAATAATAGAATTAGGGGTAGTATTGTAAATACACCAAAAATAACATTTTCCTTCTTGTTTTCTTGCCTCTAATGGATGGAAAATTTTTTTTGTGAGATCCACACCAAAATTTTCTTTCCTTCCTATTTTCTTTGGTATCCAAACAAAGAAAAATAAAATTTTCCACTCATTTTCCTTCCACCACTTTTCTTTCCTCTTATTTTCCCTTAAACCAAACATAGTGTTAGGATTCATATTTAAAAGACACGTGAAGGGCACATTTAAAAAGAAAAATAACAAAAGAAAATTATTTTTGTATTTATACGCGTATGATGTTTTATGATGAAAAAGTGTTCAACAAAAAAGCCTTTTCATATTTTTGCACAAGTTAAGTGAAATTGACTAATTTTTCCATTTTAGTAAATAAACAAAGATATAGTAGTCCTCAGAAAGTGCTACGACTTATTATAATCACACAAATAAGAACGAATATGATTTACTTTAAAAATTTTAAGAAACTAACTTAATTTTTTTTTTGTGACTGAAATAAATTAAACAAAGAAAAACAAAACAAACAAAATAAGGAATTGTCTAAATAGATGGACAGTCCTATTTAAGACTACTCTTAAACTCCTCCCAAGGTGAAAGAAGCTCCACATGCGAAAGTTGTAACTTCATCGCCATTTTTGCCATAGTATCTGCCACCGTGTTTGCATCTCTCATAATCAAACGAAAGTCAACCCGCCAATTCCAATGCATGATATCTCTTATTTTGAGCACCAGTGGATCAATAAACCCAAAACCATCTTGAGTAACAAGATTAAATGTTTCCACACAATTCGTCTCACAAATAACATCTCGTTGACCCACATCCCAAGCTAAGAGATATCCTCTCCAAATAGCAAACAATTCTTCTTAAAGAATACTATTACTCTCAATCATTCCCAAACACCCCCTTTGCCAGCTCCCATTACAATCTCTAATAACACAAGCAAAACTAACACTATCACCCGAACCAAAATAACTAGCATCACAATTAATCTTAAAAGTACCAATAGATGGGGATTCCAAAAACCATTTAGAGTAGAGGGAAGGGACATACGTTGTAATTCAAAGATATTCCTAAGCTCCTTTTCTGAAGTTAATGCCAGACAAATCACTTTTTTCTGAGGCCAAGTTTCATCGGGATTAAAGATGTCATTATTCCTTGCTTGCCATATCCACCAAAGTCCCGAAAAGAACTTGAACGGATGCTCTCTGCTATGATACAAGAACTAGTTCTTCAAATCCAGAGGATGACAAGAAATATCCAACCTATGCCAAACAAGCTGAACTTTGGGACAATCCCGAATACAATATAAAACCGATTCCTGACTAGAAAGACATCTTGGACACTTATCCGATGACGACATCCCTCTTCTAAAGCGAAAACTTGCAGTAGGAAGAGCCTCCTTAAGACACAACCAAGCCAAAAATTTATACTTTTCCGGAACAAGCTGGCGCCAAAGCCAAAGCCAATTCTCCCGCTCCTCCCAACCAAACAGCTGCTTACACAACCACAAGTAACCATTGCGAGAGTTATAGACTTTGACAGCAGACCCACTCCAATACCAACCCACTTCCGGACCTGCTTGTTCATCTGGATTGTAAGAAAGAATATTATCTTTCAGATTTTGAGATAAAAGAGAATAAAGAGTATCCAAATGCCACCTACCAACTGACCAAATATCTTGTATCCGGAGATTCGAATCAGAAATGTAAGAAACTAACTTAATTGAATTGATTAAAAGTTTAAAAAATAATTTATTTAATTGGTAAAATTTGAAAAATCTTTTTAACTATTTACTCAATTTTATTTTCATAAAATTTTGACTAACCAGCGGACATCGTCCAAAAGTTATTCATCACTCATGATGTAATGATGCGTTGATTATTTATATTATTATTTTTTTTTTAATCAAAATATAACTTTCTACAAATAATGCCATATTATGTCTAAGAGAAATAACTTACCTTATTGTTGGAACCCTCCAACCAAATGTAAAGAAGTTGCATCATAAGTTCATAACGTATTACTTTTCTTTTTTCAACTTCATAACGCATTACTTTATTTTTTCCCTTTCTCTAAAATAGCCGTAACGTGTTACTTTATTCAAGGTGAAATCTCCCTATCCGTGGCTTTTATATATTTTCATTCTCTTTTTTATTTCTTTTTACTTCTCTTTATTTAACCAATTAACACTTACTGCTGCAAGGAATATGGAGTTGCAAATAACGGAAACTGCATCACTGAATACCACTGATGGGTTAAATTATCAAGATGATACTGCTGAGAAAAATAAATTTGAAAGAGAAAAATACTAAATAAACTCTCAAAATATTAAAAAATAATAAAGATAATTAGACATTAAACATGTATTTTAAGAAAAGACTTTAAATATTAAATTTTGATGTAATATTTTTTAAGTAATATCAGAAAAATAATATTTTTTTATCTTTAAAATTTAAAAATTTTATATTGAGTGAATATTTTTAATAAAGAATTATTGTGAATGACTAATTTTTTTAAACAATGTACAAGAAAAGTCTAAAAATCGAATTTTGCTCTAAATTTTTGTATATATATACCTTTTAAATAGATATTCAATTATGACCATAAAAATTTGGATCAAATATATAAATCGTTTGCCATTTATATAAAAAAATATTTTTTAGATAATTTTGTCACATTTTAAATTTTGTGTAGATTTATTTGTCGTTCATATCTTTTTTTTGGTGTAAGATTTTTTTTGGTGACTTCATCAGTGTAAGATTTATCATATCACATGTTAAGCTATTAATAATAAAATTAAAATTAAAATTAAATGTTAAGAATAAAATGATATTAAATTTAAACATTGAGACTCAAAAATTATATTTATTATTTAATATTTTTCTAAAAATAAAATTTTATTAAGAAAATCTTTAAAATATATTAATTACTTTTATTGGGATAGAACTCATTTTAATATAATAATACTTTTATTTAAAACATGTGAAATCACGATAAGAATCGCATATTTTATTATTAAATCTTATAAAAATATTTTTGAAAATATTTTATTATGTAAAAAATATTTCAGAACTTTTAAAAATATGTTTATATAATTTATTAATAAGAATATATCATACTTAGATACTTATCATAATTTTATATTTATTTTTAGTAATTTTTTTTATTAAATGAGTTTCAATAAAAATAATATGTTTTAAAAATTTTATTAATATAATTTTATTTAAAAAAAATATTTACCGAATTATAAGTATATTTTTCTATCCTTAGACCTCAGTCATAATATTTTATTTCAGTTTTACCCTTAATTTTTAATATGTGTGACATGATGACAATCCTATAATAATATATTACTGATACGTTAGTCTAAAATTACCACATCAGCATTTTCGTTAATAATATTAATTCAATGATATAATTAAAATATATTTAAAATATTAAAAAATTTAAATAAATTAAACATTAACATTAACATTTTTTTTTTGAAATTTTTCATGAACTTCATAACAAAAAACATACTTTACTTCATAATGCATGGTTAAATATCCTACATTTAAATACGAGGTCTTATATGTGATTGAAGCTCACCTTGCCTCTTTACTATCATTCATTTAAAAAAAAAATATCTATCTTTAATTTCTTTTTAACCTTGACGAAGCCTATTAATTAGCAATAACATATACGCAGTTCAACATTTAGAGTCAATGACTAATAAAATATATTTGTGAATTAATTTATCAAATGCATTATTCCTATAGAATTTTGATCACATAAAGTAATTTGGGGGCTAATTAACATGCAAAGGTCGGAATTTTTTCTCAAATAAAATAAAAAAATAATTAATTCTCCAAACCCCATTTTTCGGCTTTAATTATTAGGATACGATTTTTTTTGGGTAATTAGGGAGAGTTCGCCGTACCCCTTTCACCGCACTCCCGACAAACTATATGTTGGATTTCAAAAATAAAAGCATGGCTGCTAGAGAGTAAATCATCAAAGCACAATATTGGTTTTTATTTTTAAGGTTGACATTTTTTTTTTACAATGTCAAGGAATCCATTGTTATCTATTTGTTACGATGGTGAAATAGTGTATGACGAAGAAGGTTCTATAGTTTTTAGATCCGAGCAACCGATATTCACTTATATGACACCGGAGGTTGACAGTTTACCAGCTTTGAAGAATTTGATATTGCATTCCGCCGGACAGCAAGAGGAAAAAAGGGTGAAAAAGATTTATTATAGATATCCGACCGAAGTAGATGGCAATTTGTTTTATAAAAGGTATGTTACACTCGTATTGTCTCTGTTACTATTATATTTATGAGATAACGGTTGTGAGAAATACGTTTGTTGTGTTGAATTAGGTACCGTTTGCGCGACGACGAAGACATACGGCTCATACAGTCGTGGCACAACCGATGGACAAATATTCATCTGTTAGAATTATTCGTGTATCTCGTTGAGGTGGGGGTTGAAGATCATTGGCAGATACTGTCGATAATAGTCCGTTGAGTGGAGCTGTTAGACGAACTATCAGAAGGACTATGGTGGACCTAAATATGCCACCCGAGGGGAGTCAGGAGGGGTCTAATGTTGAAGCTTGTAATGTTGACTTGATGGACATGGGGTTGAAAGTCATGATAGTTTTGCTATTAGAGATCTGATGATGGATCAATATGAAGTTAACCTCGATGATGTAGATGATGCTGATGAAGAACCAGCTAAAATTCACGATGATGGTGACGAGGAAGAAGAGATGAACTACTACAGTGACACTCAGATCGCTCTTACACAGCCCACTATCTCTCGACCATATGATTGGCCAGATCATTTCACGAGGTTGAATCTCGATGCAATGACTTTGGATTGGTCATTTACCCAGAGAGACCCTGAAGAGGATCCAAGCAATGAGTTTGAGGTTAGACAACAATTTAAAGACAAGGAAGAAGTGATGTTGACAGTTAAGCAGTACAGCATTAGGAGGGCTGTGGATTACAAAATAGTAGAGAGTGACCAGTTGAGGTACAATGCACAATGTATCCAGTCCGGCAACGGTTGTAATTGGAGCATACTCATATCGTATCGCCGGAAGCAAGAAAAGTGGAAGGTTAGGAGATACAAGGGGGCTCATTCTTGCATGCAAAACTTCGATGGGACAAGACCATGGTAGGTTGGATTCGAAGGTGATTGCGCAATACATCTTCACGATGGTGAAGGCCGATCTAACAATCAGCATCAGGGTTCTCCAAGGAGGTGTGGAGAATCACTTTGGTTACAAGGTGTCCTACAGAAAAGTTTGGCTTGCAAAACAGAGAGTGATCGCTAGAATATATGGCGATTGGGAGGAATCATACAACGAGCTTCTTCGTTGGTTATTCGCGATGCAGATGTGCTTGCCGGGTAAGATTTATTTCAATATTGGTTATTTTCGATTAAAAATATCAGATGTGTACAAGTAGGCAACTAAGTTTGGCTCTTTAGGTACTTGGGTGCAACTGGTGACTCAGCCTTGGCCTGGTTCCACAGATACTATCATGTTTCATCGGGTCTTTTGGACATTTTTACTGTGTGTTGAAGTTTTCAAGCATTGCAAGCCACTTATTTCTATTGATGGCACTCACCTATATGGTAAATACGGTGGGACCTTACTGATGGTGATAGCGCAAGAAGGGAATGCAAACATTCTGCCTATTGCATTTGCCGTTGTCGAGGGTGAGACAAAAGAGGCGTGGTCGTTCTTTCTGTCGTATTTGCGGGAGCATGTCACACCACAACCCGGGCTCTTAGTGATTTCAGATAGACACAAATCCATTGATGGTGCATTGAACGCTAAGGGGAGTTTATGGAAACCACCTCACGCCTTCCAAGATTTTTGTACAAGACACATTGCAGCCAACTTCGTGACTCACTTTAAGAACAAAGACTTGAAGAAGGTTCGAATTAACGCAGCGTATTCAAAGTCAAAGCGTGAGTTTGCGCATTATTTTGGACGGCTGAGGGGAGAAAACATGGCAATCACTAACTGGCTTGAGGAAATGCAACGGTCACAGTGGGCACAGTATGCTGATGAGGGTCGTCGATTTGGTCACATGACGACGAATATATCCGAGTGCATTAATGCTATGATGAAGGGGTCCCGCAATTTTCCAATCACCGGTCTCGTCAGGTCAACTTATTTTCGATTGGGTGAACTTTTTTCAAGGAAGGGTTCCGAGGCATTGGCCCAACTTCAACTTCGAGACATCCACCTGTGCCACACGAAGGTGGTCTGACATCGCGCTGCCCGCGACCAATTGGAGGAACCGGAGCAAATGCAGGAGTGCTCATTTGATCCCTCAGCGTCGTATAATCTGCAGTGGATGATGACCCACTAGACTGATCATCCGGGACGCATGCCAAGTATGCAGACTGAGGTGGCGTAGCATACATCTACGAGAATGGCTGGGTTTGATGCGGCGGCGTCAACACATCTCCCAACCCGATATCACCTCCCTGCATCAAAGGAGCTATCCAGTGCGGCACCATCATGCTGACATTGATCATGTCCTGGGTGTCCAATATGGGCTGGTAATCGGGTTGGGGTGAGCTCCGACGAGCTAAACGGCAACTGAAACTGGGTCCTGATATCGAAATGTACATTGGCCTCAGGTATCTCTCCCTGTTGACTGGTCCCTGCCTCTGAGTGGTGTGAGCCAGGTGGTCTCAGTGACAAGTAGCCTCCAGGTATTGGTCCTGAAATAGTCCCAATCGTCAGCCCTGTATCAGCGGCCCGGTGCACTGGCGGGCTGATTGGGTCTCTGTCACGGGGAGCCTCCTCACCACCCTGCCTTCCGCGCCCAGCACCGCGCCTACCTCTCCCCTTGGCTCTCCCCCGCCCCTACCTCTCCCACCTCCTGCTGTTGGCCTCATCTCTAGTAGATGACCGTCATCCGGCTGATGCAGATCTGGAGCAAGTGGATGGTGCATGGGCAGATCTTCTGGCACAACCCCAGTCGCCACTAGGTGCTGGTCACCTAGGCCGAATAACTCTGTGTGCGCCCACTGAAGGTACCAAGTCATGTATGCGAGCGACGGATGCAGGTCTATATGATGGTGTATAGGCAGATGATGGTGGACCCGAGCATCCCACAACTCATGCCAGCCACCGAGAAGCTGCGGGAACCACTCTCCGCGGCCAAACAAACCATCCAACCTGTGCATGTCGTCTATGTTCAGTGGCCTGGTCGAAATGTGCTGCAGGCTGCCAAACTGACGTACGACTCAGTCCACCTGATGCCACTCGACGATAACAAAGCAAAGCAGCGGACATACAACCACCGATGACACCTCCGCCTCAGCTATCGCCGGTGGAACTATACCAATCAGCTGTGGGTCAGCATACGACGTCCACTCAAGCTGTTCACAAAACACATATAAATGACGACATTCAAATTTCAAATAAAACACTTATTAAAAGTACATTAAACTTAACTATGTAAAACTTGAATATTCTGCACTTACATTCAGCATCTCAATCCCGTTCAGGGTACGCCTGTAATGCCTAAGCCTGCTCTCGCTCGTGGCATTGTCCGATCGGTACAGAACCCACCTACAATGCCAACCATAATATTATTTTATCCCTCAATATAGTTAACTTAGTAATAATAACATAAAAGATTATTATAAGTCTCTATAATACCTCTCCAGTAGGAGAAATCGACGAGTATCAAAGCCGTCAAGCCGTATCAACGAAATGCAGTGATAAGCTCAGGACAGCAGCAAGCTGACGTACCCTCCCAAATTGCGCTGGCCATGCTCCGTGGCCCGGCACATCTGGCGATACAGCCATGCCAGGACCGCCGAACCCTACAATAACCGACCATACCTCTCAAGGTCCTCCAGTAGTGGGAGCAACCTGATGTGCACCCGAGAGTCAGAGACATCCAGGAATAGGATACCCCCTATCAGCTGCATGATGTACCCTCTCGTATACCTCATCAGGCGCTCCTCTGTAGTGCCCTGCTCCAACTCTCCACAAACTGTGTTCTGGAACCACGTGAGCTTCACCGTCCACTTCGTCTGTGACTATCGATCATCTGGGCCTGGAACAACCCCGAGTAACTACTCACATATCTCCTCAATCGTGCATCCCTGATGGTGCTGCTCTCACCCACCGATGCACCCACTCACAGGATCACCGTCAATCGTGAGCCCCAGTTGGTAGGCTACGTCCTGCAGGGTGATAGTCATCTCCCCGCACGGTAGATAAAACGTGTGGAACTCAAGTCTCCACCTCTCTATCAAAGCCAAGGCAAGCAACCAAAATCGTGCTCGAACTCGATCATATAGGCCACATACTCAAACCCAGCTCGTTTGAGATATGGCCTAATCTGCTCCGGCGGTCGTGCCATCAAATTCCGCCTGGTGCGCAGTACCCGAGGTGCCTACCAAACAGAAACAAAAAACACAAAAAAAAGTGGACGGTTAACACATAAATTTGAGTTTCATCGCTAATTAATTATGACAAAATAAAAAACAGTTAAAAAAGTGTACCACTCTATCAAGCATGCGAGCAATGTGTTCAGCGTGATCCAGTCTATACATCTCACCCTCGTAACCCAACAGCTGCTCCTCCATCTAAATACAATTCAATAAAATAAAATCACAAACACTGAACTCACTTTTTACGTTAACCAAATTATTAAATAAAAAAATATATTTAATTATTTGACTCGGCTTATAAATTTAATAATTCTTATTCTTTCCCAACTAACTGAATTCTCAATTTTTCAAATCAAAATTTTTCTCATCCAACTTAACTTGATTAATTCTTCCATTAATTACCTTCTGAGTCACAACTTAAACTAATTATTCTAACTAAACTAACTAACAATTTACTTTGTTATACTAATTAACAAGTTATAGACAATAAATAACAGCTATACTTAAAAATAATTACATAACAAATTTTAACTAATATAAAAATAATTAATAGTAAATCTAACTAACATGTCATCAGTAACTCTGTAACTCTAACTAACAAATAACCTATAACTAAATTATTTTAACTAACATGTCAACAGTTACGCTAACTAAGCTAAAAAAAACTAACTCTAAGTAAGCAAAAAATTTAACTCTAACTAAAATATTATTTATTGAACTAAAACTAAAAATATTGTCTGCAATGAACTTCATGTGCATCCAAAAGACAGAATAAAAGAGGAAGACAATGAATTTTAAAGAGAGATTGTACAAGAATGGGACAAACACAAATGGTCCCACCGGATTTATATAATATGCCGAACTCTATATAAAGTTCGCCGGGAGTACGGCGAACTTCCCCTAATTATAAAAAGAAATCGTATCCTGATAATTAAAGCTGAAAAATGGGGTTTGGAGAATTAATTATTTTTTTATTTTATTTGAAAAAAATCCTGCAAAGGTCTATATGACTAATTAAAATTAAAATTTCAGTGATAATTTAAAGTAATAGTCTCTAACAATTTTATATCAGATAAATTAATTAGTTTCTAAAAGAAAAAGATATATATTAGTCCATGATTTTTTCGTTTTTACAAAACTAGACAAATTGGTCCTAATACATTAAAAAGAAAATTAGTCGGTAACATTTTTTAAAAAGTGACAAATTAATAAAAGTTAACATATTATAGTTGAAAAATTAAATTATATAAAATTATAAAAAAATAATGGAATAATTTATCCATTTATTTTGTTAAGGATTAACTTGTCTATTATTTTAAAATTAATTTATTTGATGAAAAAATATTGAACCAATTTAAAATATCCCTATTAAAATTTTAAAGGAGTCGTTGGCCCATTTTTGTTACAGTGTGAGTTTCCATCATCTCTTTCCTTTATATATAAGCTAAACATGGAGTAACTATGTAATGTAGTCCTTAAAATTAGTGTTATATATTAAAATTATTTTTGAGATTTTAATTACATTAATTACATATTTAAGATTGAAAAAATGCATCACATTAGTTCTAAATTCATTTTTTATTATCAGCATACTGATGTAGTTTAATAATATAAATCATTAATGACATATATTACGTCATAATTTGACCGAGTATATTAGTATGATGACGGATACGTAGTATGATGACGTAAATAGTTGTGCTACATGTCACAATATTATTTGATCATATGTCAAATTGTGTCATATGTCATAATTTCTATATATCATTATTGTACATATACTAAATTTTTTAATGATGTATATTTAATCAATTATATCATTTTTTTATTAAAATACATACTTATATATTAAAAAATTTATCAAGGATAAATTATTATAGAAAAATTTGTATAATTAAACTACAATCTTAAAAATATTTTATAAAAGAACTTGTATAAACATGTGAAAAAAATAATTAAAATTAGTACATTAAAAAATATTAAAAATTTTGAATATATGAAAAAAAAGAAAAAACTATTAAAGATACTAATTTAATGCATTATATTCAATTTCAAAAACTAAAATGAGTTTCACTTAGTATAAAGTTAGGGGCTAATTTCGTGCATTTATAATGATGATATAGCGGATGACACGTGGATAAAAAATGTTGCGACACGCACGTGACATAAGTTGATACGTGGCCAAATAATATTGTGACATGATATACCTATCCACGTTTGTATATCACGGGTCGTTGATTGATCTGTTATCATACCTTTACACATGGTCAAATCATGATATGATGACACATGTCACTAATGATTCATGTCATCAAGCTACATAAGCATATTTGTGAGAATACAGGAAGGCTAAGAGCAAACTTAGGGAGTAAAATAAAGTTTGCAAGGAGTTTTAATAAGAGAGAACTTGTAGGGAGTTTTTATAGGAAGATTTTATTCTTGTTCATTGAAATTATAGCATAGATGATACTATATATATTTCTGTAGCATTGTAATTGAAACATCATCAAAAAATAAGAAAGAAAATTAATTCACATCATATTATGTAGAGTAATCACATAATATTTTCTCATATTGGCTTTGTTATAGTTAGTGCATTATTGTGGGTAGTGTTCAATTTCATATTACTTTATATCTATTAAAAGTCCAAATTTCGTTGCAGACTCAACAATTGGTATCAAGAGCCAATATTATATTATTTATTATTTGAGTGGTAAAATTCAAGTTTGAATACAATGGCTTCTACTAGTGAAAATGTCAAAGTAGGAAAATATAAAATCGAGAAGTTTAATGAGAAAAATGATTTGACCTATTGGAGGATACAGATGAAAAATTTGCTTATATCACAGAAATTGTACAAGGCACTGACAGAAAAAGAGAAAAAGTCAGAGAATATGAAGGATGAGGATTGGGAAGAATTAGATCTTGAAGCACGGGCTGCAATAATCTTATGCCTTGAGAGGGATGTTGCTTTTTTGGTGAATGAAGAAGTAACTGCTTAGGCGTCTGGTTAAAGTTAGAGAGTAACTTCATGACAAAGACTCTAACTAACAGGATCTACTTAAAATCCAAATTCTATACATGCAAGATAGAGGAAGGCACCTCAATCCGAGAATATATCAATGAGTTTGATAGGATTATATCAAACTTAAAGGATATAGATGTGAAGATTGATGATGAGGATCAGGCACTCATATTATTACTTTCATTACCGGAGTCATATGAAAATCCGTTGCAGACTTTGATGTTGGTGGGTGACACTCTGACCATGGATGAGACAAGGGCATCACTTTTAGTGGATGATCTATGTAAGGTTGCTATGAGTGTAATGTCGTCTTCAAATGGAAGAGAGTATAATGATCAAATACAAGGATTGTTTGCAGCTAGAGGGAGGAGTAATGAAAGAGGAAAAGGTAAGCATGGAAAGTCTAGGTTAAAATCTAGACCTCACGCGGAGAGAACATGCTTTAGATGTGGTGAGCCTGGACATTTTAAAGCAAATTGCCCAAATAAAAAGATAAATTCCAAGAAACAGAACAATGACAACTCAAAAGAAAAACAAGAAGCAAGTTACGTCTCAAATGATGATGAAGATTATTACTGTGTAATAGATGATTCTTACGAGATATCTAGTAAGGGGATGCTTGATTCTGGAGCTTCTCACTATATGTGTCCAAATAGGAAGTGGTTTACTACCTATCAAAGCACTAATGGCGGCACAGTTTTGATGGGCAACAATCATGCTTGCAAAACTGTAGGGTTAGGTACTATAAGATTCAAGATGCGTGATGGAGTTGTAAGAACTTTGAAAGATGTGAAACATATTTCTGACTTGCAAAAAAATCTAATCTTTGTAGGTTTGTTAGAGAAAAATGGTTGCAAAATATTGCTGAAAATGGAGTTTTAAAAGTTGTTCGTAGTTCTTTGGTAATGATGAAGGGGGTTCATCATGGTAATCTTTATCCTCTTTTAGGGACAACTGTTACAGGTGAGCTAGCAGTTGGAATCGGTGAAAATAAAGACCAAACAGACTGCACAAGGATTTGACACATGCAGCTTGGACATATGTCGGAAAAGGGTCTATCATTGCGTAGCGGAAAACGTTTACTGAAAAATATGAAGAAACCATAAATTGAATTTTGTGAACACTGTATATATGAAAAGGCACACAGTAAAATTTTCTACAAGCAAACATAAAAGCAGAGGGTTGTTAGACTAGCTATGTGCATACTGATGTTTAGGTCCGACTAAAGTTACTTCCAAGGGTGGTTATAGGTACTTTGTTGCGTTTGTTGATGATTATTCAAGGTATGATTAGGTTTACTTCCTCAAGCATAAGAATGAGGTATTCGACACTTTTAAGCGGTGGAAAGCAATGATTGAAAACAGAACAGGTGGGAAGCTAAAAACTTTGCGATCTGATAATGGCACAGAGTATACGGATGGAGCTTTCAAGGAGTTCTGTGATCAGGAAGGGATTGTGAGACATTGAACAGTTAGAGACACACCACGACAGAATGGAGTTGCAAAAAGAGTGAATCATACACTATTTGAGAAGGCAAGTTATATGCGCTCTAATTTTGGGTTAGGTAGAGAATGGTAGGCTGAGTCAGTTGCTACATCGTGCTACATAGTGAATCGATCTCCACATTTTTCTTTAGATGGAGACACACCTTATAAGGTGTGGTCAGGGGAACATGCAGATTACGAGAAACTAAGAGTCTTTGGATGCACGGCTTATTATCATGTCAAAGACAATAAACTTGATGAAAGAGCTAAGAAGACAATCCTTTTGAGGTATCCAAGAAGGGTTCAAGGCTATCGTCTTTGTGAGAATACAGGAAGACTAAGAGCAAACTTAGGGAGGATTTTATTATATAGTATCATCTATGCTATAGGAGAGAACTTGTAGGGAGTTTTCATAGGAGAATTTTATTCTTGTTCATTGAAATTATAGCATAGATGATACTATATATATTTCTGTAGCATTGTAATTGAAACATCATCAAAAAATAAGAAAGAAAATTAATTCACATCATTATATAGAGTAATCACATCATATTTTCTCATATTGACTTTGTTATAGTTAGTGTATTATTGTGAGTAGTGTTCAATTTTATATTACTTTGTATCTATTAGAAGTTTAAATTCCACTGCAGACTCAACAATATTATTAACATAAAATGTGTTAAAGACTAATATAATGTATTTTTATCGATCTCAAAAATATAATTAATACTATTAAAATATCAAAAACAATTTTAGTGTATGATGTCAAAACGAAAAACTACATTGAAATTTACTTCCCTCGTGCCCTTCCTTTGCCAATATGAAGAACCACATTGTATATTATTTATTGTTTCTCGCAAAAGTAATGAATAAATGAACAAAAATAAACACACAAGAATTTAGAATAAACAAAATACACATTAAGATGTATAAATAGCAAAGTATATTTTAAATATTATTTTTAATGAACAAAAATAGATAATAAAAATTCATAAAAACCAAATTCTTACTAACAGGTCAATGATATATTATTTTTGTCCATAAAAAATAATTTTTAAGATATATTGTAATATTTACGAGTATTTAATATGTATTTTTTAGTCACAAAAAAAAATATATGTATTTTTATTTCTCTTAATTTTTTTGGATACTTTTTTTTTATATTCTAAAAATAAAATGAGAAATGCTATTTGTACACTAAAATTAACTACTAAAATCAGTCACTAATGTATTTGTGTATAAATACATATGTAATTTAATTCATCTTTAATGTGTATTTGTATTCCAATATATATTTTATACTAATAATTGATTTTAATGACTGATTTTGGTGAATACGTAGCATAACTCAAATAAAATATATATGCAGTTACTTTCACAAACAATAAAATCATTATGCATTTACCCTCCAAGCAGATGGATTCCATATTAATTAATCAATTATTCCAATTTTACATGGTTAATATTTTATAGTATCTCATTTTAGAGAACTTATTCACCCCCCGGTTGTACGCAAGAATTTGCAAAGGAAATTAAAACCTTCAAAAGCATAAGAGAGACAAACACAAAATTCTATTATATGTAGTAAGTAGTAACCCATGTCTCCATTCACAAGAGAGACTTAAACTGTAGGCAATACCTGTATTCAAATTCAATGTGCCATTTCAAAAGTGTGGATGGTTATTCAACTTTAAATTACTTCATTGTATAGATTAGTTATTAATGTCAAGAAATATATTTCCATAATTGATGATAAGTTAACGCACGCGGGTTGTTAAATACGTAATAAATTAAAGATGGAACAAATAGAACATATCATTCTTGAGGCTTTTTTTTTTAAATCAGTAATATTAAACAAACAATGAATAATGTTACTTTATTTAATATAATATTTATAATTATATATTTATTATATATGATTGAGTTTAAAGAACAAATAACAACTAATTGATGATAAATACACATTATTATTAAACTAAAAATTTAATTATATGTGTGATTAAATTTATTTAATATGCAGAAATTAATAATAATCAAAACAGGCTCAATAAACAAGCTTTAAATTCATACACATTCATAATTCAAGAGAATATTTATTAATTCACTCCCATCAGAAATAAAGCATGATTCAAGAGAATATTTATTGATTCACTCCCATAAAAAGTAAAGCAAGTATCAGGTAAAATTCAAGGAGTTAAATAATAAACAAAATCCTTAAATGGTTCAGACCCAGAAAAATTAATGATGAGCCAAGTCCAATCTCATATTAAGATTTAAGGATAAAGGTAGTTAAATAAGAAATGAAAATTCAATTTTATTTGAACCAAATCAAAGTTATTGAACTAATTCTTTCTCTTTTCTTAGTCTCTCTTCTCTCTCATCTACAAGAAGGAATCCAAAAATAAAGTAAAAAAAAAATTCTGTTTAGGGCTCAAATTAAGGATGAAAAAGTGGATTACCAAAATCAAACAAAAAAAAAAAAAAGTCAAAGAATTTAAGACTCTAAATAAAGATCACATTTCAAGGCTACATTAGAAAAAAAATTTTTTTTATTTGTGCTTTATTGATGATTGTTGAAGAAAACTTTCTCTCTGCATGCACCAAATTGAAAATATTAAGAAGTTGAAGATTATAGAGCTCTGCTACAGATCAATGGACAAAAAAAATTTAGAGTGAAAGCACAAATAAATGACTCAGATCCTTCAAGAAATTTAAAAAAGGATGAAAGAGAGGATAGTAAGTATGGATACATATATGGTTCAATCAATACTACTACTCTATCTCTCTTCTGCGCCGCTGCTGCTATTGATATTGGAGAAGAAGAAGTAAAAAATGCTGGAGTTAAGTTTCAAGTTTTGGAAGCTTTACTGCTCTATTAAAGGGATAAATGACCAAAAATTGGAGTAAAAAGTGAGAGCACAAAATTTGGATTTCCATAACTTACAAAGCTATACCTTTTTTTTCCCTCATAATTTTCTATTGAATATTTAGTTTTTTCAATTTTATCTTTCTTTGTTTCAATAGAAAAAGACATTAGAGAGAGAAATTAAAAAAAAACCATTAAAAAAAGACAAAAAGAGTTAGACTTGGAGAAAAACCAAATATTTATTTCAG
Organism: Arachis hypogaea; assembly: GCF_003086295.3. NCBI lineage: Eukaryota > Viridiplantae > Streptophyta > Magnoliopsida > Fabales > Fabaceae > Arachis > Arachis hypogaea. The sequence continues at coordinate 13,781,803 of NC_092055.1, forward strand.
AAATCCTTTGTATATTTTTCTGTTTTGTAATCATGATCCTGAAGAGATTTTCTTATTAAGTTGGGTGAATACTTAGTGGTTGAAAATTTAGAGAGTGAATGTAGTTAAATATAGCTTGGGTAGAAGTTGGGTTTGTCCTAGATATGATTAGGTTGAATCCTAGAAAAATTGATGTTTGTAATCCTTGAAAAATAGTGAAAATTTTACCACATTTGTGGGAGAGACTAGATGTAAATCACATGGCACATGGTGGTTGAACTAAAATATATGACTGTGTCACTCTTCATTCTTTATTCTAATTCTGGTTTCATTCTCTAAGAGACAAAATAAAATTGTCTCCTATTTATTCTATTCAGTAAGACGTCATAGTAACTCTACTTCCATACAACTCTATTTTGACTCTTCTATCGATAACGACAAGAGACAAAATAAAAGTGTCTCCTGCGTTTTCAACAAAAGCAGACTTAACAGATTTTTTAAGTTCTATTCAACTTAAAATAAAATCGAGCAAAAACAAAAAGAACCTCCCTTTTCTAAGTTACTAATAACCATTACATATAAAATTATATAATTATTTTAATAATAATTAATAAATATTAAATAAAATAACTTTAAATTATTTAGATTAATTCGTTATTATCTTCAAAATATTATTGATTTAAAATATATAAAACCCCACCATCACATTCTTAAGGTTTTTTAAGATAGGTGATTGTATTCGCTACTCTAGCTATTTGATCCAACTTTGATAGAATATTCTAACGTGATATTCTTGCACATACTTAACCACTAAGCCAAACTTAAAATATTAAAAAGGGAAGAAAATAACTTAAACCAAGCTTGATACAATGAAACCATTTTCTATCACTTATTCCCACTACTTGAAATAATTACCAACAATTTTATTTAAAATAAAATTATCTGCAAAAATGAATGTTAGTGATAAATAATTTTCAATGTTAAATAATCCATTAATTGCAAAATAATGGCGACGGATGATTACAAATATTTTTACAACATTCGTAATCATTATTGATCAAAATCATTTTATTTTCTTTCTTAACTATTTGTTTGACAATTATCAATTTTTATTGGTAAGTTTAAGACTTTTTTTTTATTTATTTAAACCAAAAAAATTACTTAATAATGTATTTCATTTATCACAATATTATTTATTTAAATATCTTGTTTGTTATAAATATATTTATTGTGGATGTTCTAACGAAACGTTGGACTTTTGGCTAAAAGTTAAGTTTTTGGTTAAGAGTTGGACCCTTGACTATAAATAGACCCTCTCATGCTCTCTAATGCTCACAATCAATAATAGAATTACCTATCATTCTTTCGATTCTCTTTCCTACTTCCCTCAAATCCTAATCCTTATTTTCATAACTCGTTATCAGCACGAGTTCTACTCTTTCCTGTATTTCAAATATTTCATATAGTGTCCAATAAGTTATTAGGCATTCTTTTAATAGTTTCGGTACCCGCAGAATTATTAGCAGTACTCTTTTTGAAGAATGTTAATAAATTTTAAAATCTATTTCGTCGTCCGGTATCAACAACCATCTTTTTTATTGGTACTGCAGTAACCCTTTAGTTAGGTGTTGGAGCAACATTACCTATTAAAAAATTCCTAACTTTAGGTCTTTGTTAAATTGATTTACTTGTGAATTAAAATCTCATATATATTGGATATCTAAGGAGAATTCACTTTGAAAGGCTAAATATAGATATTTCGCACTTTTTGCTCAAATTCAACAATGAAGAAGTATGTCTCGCTAACAGTGTTTCAACACATACAATACCTAAAGACAAAAGACATTTTGTCTCTCTTGTTACAAAGGAAGCAAATGTAAGTACGATTGTAGGTAGTGCAAAAATGATTGAAGGCTCTAGAAGAGCTACTATAGTGTTACCTACAAGAACTAAGTTCTTCATAAATAATGCACTACTATCAAGTAAGTCTCATAAAAACTTGCTATGTTTTAAAGATATCCGCCAAAATGGATACCATGTAGAAACTACAAGAGAAGAAAACAACGAATATCTTTATATTACAATTATGAGATCAGGAGAAAAATGCAAGTTAGAGAAACTACCCACTCTTTCTTCATGTTTGTACTACACCACTATTAGCAATGTGAAATCACATGCCATAGTAAATCAAAAGTTTACAAATACAAATATATTTACAATTTGGCATGACCGGTTAGGTCATCTGGGTTCAATAATAATGAGAACAATTATCTAGAATTCATCTGATTATCCTCTAAAAGAATATAAAATTCTCCAATTTAATGAATTCTCATGTGCTGCATGTTCTCGAGAAAAGTTAATTACAAGATCATCTAAAAAAAATTGGGATCGAATCACCATCTTTTTTGGAATGCATTCATGGTGATATATGTGGGCATTCATGTAAACCCCGTGAATTAGTAAATAATTAATCAATAAATTAATTTTTAATAAAAAATTAGAAATATAAATTTTATAATAAAATAAGATAGAGCTAATTAAAATAAAAATTTTGACACTAATTTCAAAGAATTTGTCACAAAATTAAACCGAATGGACCGAACTGATCAAACCGGACCTGTATTGGGCCCATGGCCCAACCCAACACCACATTAATATGTGGCTTCAAGCACTCTTTCCCCCAAACACAAGGGATTCACGTTGCACACACACACAGGGGGAAGAAGGGGGAAAGAAAAGCAAACCCTTAGCTTAGCTTCAATTCCTTATAACTTTTGATCTGGAGCTCTGATCGACGCACTGTTTATGGCCACGCGGCCAGCGTGTCAAGTTCTACAAAGTCCAGTCATTAATTAGGTATGGAATCCACTTCTCAGTTTTAGATCCTCCCCTTCCCAATTTCGAAATTCAATGTGTATCCATGTTGAATCTTATTTAATTTCGGTGTTTAGGTTCGAGTTAGCTTGTGCATTTTGTTGGGTTTAGTTCACTTGAGTTGTGAACAAGGTAAGCTTCCTCAATTTCCTTGTGAAATGTTGAGTTAGATAATTCTATGTTAATTATAGTGGTAATTATGTTGTTAGATTGGAAATTAGTTGAGAAGTGGAATTAATTTGAGGATATGGGAGCTTGAGATCGATTTTGGAAGCTAGGTTCCTCGGTGAGGGGCTGTGTTAATAAGCTTATGGTGCGGGAACGCTTGAAGTGTTCCGGATTTATCGGAAAATCGGCCAAGGTATGGTTTAGGTTTCTCGTATTTAATATTAATGTCTTGTGAAAACTTAGGCTAGATGACCATAGGTTAGGTGTGAATGCATGAAGATGTTAAGTGCTTAGTACCTTTGATGATAATTAATAATTGTTAAAATAGGTTGATTATTAGCTTGGTAATTGATGTTGGTGATGGAAATAGAATGTTGTATGATGAATTAGTGATAATTGACAAGGGATTAAGAAATAAACATGTATATGTGATAAATGATGATGATCTTGTTAGTTAATTGAGTAATTTGTGTATGAGATTGTACAAAATTGAGGCATGGTTGATTGTAGTAGGAGGTGGAGAGTACGGTGCTGAAAGGGGTAAGTGGTGATGCTGGTTGTATGTAAAGAAATGTTGTCGAATGATTATTGATGAGTATTGACTTGAAGTATATTAATTTGAGAATCTTGAATGAGTTGAGGAATTGAAAATTGAATATTCTAAATGTTTGAATGATTGATTAAAGGTTGATAAGCATTTGGCATTGATTATGAGTGTTTTGGTTGATAGTGGTTTGGTTTGAAAATGGAAGTTTGGCAAAAATGGAGGTTGGTGTTTATGAGGAAAAATCTAGTTTTTAACCAAATTTTAGTGGGCCATAACTTAGCTTCCAAACTCTCAAATTATTTCAAACTTATTTCATATGAAAATTGGGTTCGTGAAGTTTACGCCGTTCGAAGAACGGATGAAAAATATTTTAAAACGAGAAAGTTATGCGCGTCAAAAGTTCGGTATGTAAACTAGAAATTCTGCAGACTTAGTCATTTTTTACTGATCTGCACTGTATGCGTACACGAACCCCGCCATAAGCGAAGGGTAGTCTCTGTCTGGCATATATGCGTACGCGGACGAGACAATGCGTACGCATAATGGAAAAAATTACACGTATACGTACGCATACACATGACATGCGTACGCATAGCGCTGTTTTTCAGCAAATAAACATTTTGTGTTTCAAACCCAATTTTGAACCCCCCAAATCTCTATTTTCATTCTGTTAACCCTAGATCTTATTAGTATGCCTAGTAACAAGATGGAGTTAGGAAATGGTGGTAACTTGGGGGTGAAGTAAGATTTGAAATGATGAATTTTGTATGAAAATGCAATGATTATGAATAAATGTAAAGAGTAATAATGACGAAATTGAGAATGAATGAACATGGTGATGATATGGATGTGTTGAATGTGGGAGAGGCGGTAGGGCGCTAATCTCTCGATTCTTTTCTCCCGCATTCCTCGTGATTGTGTTTTGTGAAATGTGGGGAAGGCAGTAGGACACTAATCCCTCGATTCATTGTCCCACATTTATTGTGATTGTGTTTTGTGGGATGTGAGGAAGGTGATAAGGCACTAATCCCCAATTTTATGCCTCCTGGAGATGCGCAGTTGAGAGACGGTATTCGGGTTAACTACCGGGTGTGTCGGGTTCTGACAATTAACCAACGCGTGAGCTCATGGCTAGTAGGAAAGGCATGCATCATGTGCATTTGTATGTTTTATTTGAGTGTGCATTGTTTTGGCTTGCTTAATTATTTATTTATGTTAATTGCTAATTGCCTACTTGTTATATATGCTTTCTGTATGGGCTTGACTTGTCTGTTTTGCTTGTCTGTGCCCCGGAGTTGGAGGATTGGAGGAAAGGTGGAGGATTTGAGGGTTTTAGTTCGGATTTAGTTAAGTTAGAGCCTTAGAGAACCACCCGTTTATGGTTTTTATTTTAGCTCTCTAAGTTTTATAATTTGAGTGTCGGCATTCTAAGATTGCCTCTGGATTTCTTGGGACCTTATATCTTATGTACGTGGCACCTTTACCATGCTGGAAACCCCCGGTTCTCATCCCATACGATATTTGTGTTTTTCAGATGCAGGTTGAGTGGCACCTTGCTAGGCGTCTGGAGTTCTGCAGCGAAGTGAATTTTTGGGGCTTTATTTTGATGTATAGTTTATATATGACCATATGTATAGAACTCTCTTGATAACTTATTTTATTTTGCACCTCTTGGAGGTTTATAGAGAATCAGGATTTATTATACATGTATTTCGGGTTTTGGGGTTAAGTATATATGTATGTAAATATTCTCTGGCCAGCCTTAGTTTCGCAGGCTGAGTTAGGAGCTTATTATTTTGTACTCTTGACCTTCTATTCTTACCTTCTTTATATTTATGTTTATGAACTCTATCTTTCTTCGTACGCAAGTTACGTTGTTTCTGAGTGTTGCGCATTTAATTTTGCGATTTTTGTTTTACCCATTCTTCAAGGATCCTAGTATACTACGTTCTTTCAATATATATATATTATTTTAGAGGTCGTAATACCTCGCCACCTCTGTTTTACATCCTAGGTGTAAAGCTCTGTGTGGTAGGGTGTTATAATTCACCTACCATGTAGACCATTTAAATATTTCATGCTTTTAATAGATGCATCTTCACGATGGTCCTACGTTTGTTTACTATCAACTCGCAACATAGCGTTTGCGAGATTGTTAGCTCAAATAATTAAATTAAAAGCTCATTTTCCAGACTATATTATAAAGGCAATACGCCTTGATAATGTTGGTGAATTTAGGTCACAATCATTTAATGATTATTGTGTGTCAACTAGAATTACTATAGAAGAGTTTGTTGCTCATGTGCACACTCAGAATGGTCTAGTTAATAGCTATACCATTACTTATGAGAACTAAACTGCCTATTTTAGTATAGGACATACTGTTTTGCATGCTACAGCACTTATATGCTTAACTTAAGACTAACAAGTTACCTAAAATCCTCTTCTTTACATTTGGCTTGCGGTCAGGAGCCAAATATTTCTCATTTTAAGATATTTGGATGTGCGGTTTATGTCTCAATTACTCCACCACAACGCACAAAGATGGGACCCCAAAGAAGATTGGGATATATGTTGGTTATGAATCCTCGTCAATGATAAAATATCTTGAACCTACGACGGGTGATTTATTTGAGGCAAGATTTTCTGATTGCCACTTTGATGAAACAAATTTTCCAAAATTGGGAGAGAAAATAAGCAGTTGGAAAAGGAAATTACTTGAAATACATTGTTGTTATTACATTTAGATCCTCGCACTAGACAATGTGAAATAGAAGTACAAAGGTTAATTCATATGCAAAATATTACAAACCAATTGCCAAACCCATTTACTGACCTAAAGAGAGTAACAAAATGGATCACATTCTAGCTGCAAATGCACCAATAAAAATAAGTATTTCAGAAGGTCTGCAAATGAAAGCAATCCACGCCTAAAGCATGAAAGACCAATCGGTTCTAAGGATAAAAATCCTCAAAAAAGGAGAGAGATAATCAATCATGATGATCACAATATGGAGGCAAATACTTAAAGGGGATTCGAAGACATAACTATTGATGAAACCTCTGAAGAGGTTCAGGTACCTGAAAATGAAGAGATCTCGATAAGTTATGTCATTACCAGAAAAAGATGAGACCGAAAGAATGCTGTTGTCGACAACATTTTTGCTTATAATATTGCTATAGAAATAGCAAAGCAAAATGAGGATCATGAACCAAAATCTGTCAAAGAATGCAGACAGAGAGATGATTGGCCAAAATGAAAAGATGCAATTAACGCTGAATTAACTTCACTTAGAAAACGTGAAGTTTTTAGTCCTATAGTCAAAACCCCTGAAGGTATAGAACTAGTGGAATACAAGTGAATTTTTGTACACAAACGAAATGAGAAAAATGAAATAGAAAGATACAAAGCACAACTAATAGCACAAGGGTTCTCACAAAAATCCGGTATTGACTATGTGGAAACATATTCTCCTGTGGTGGATTCAATAACATTAAGATATCTTATTAATCTGGTTGTGCATGAAAAACTTGACATGCACCTAATGGATGTTGTTACAGCCTATTTATACGGCTCAATTGATAAAGAAATTTACATAAAAGTCCCTGAAGGACTCAAAGTGCCTGAAGCATACAATAATTTTTCGGAGATTTATTCAATAAAACTTCAAAAATTCTTGTATGGATTAAAACAATCTGAGCTTATGTGGTATAAACATCTCAGTGAGTACTTATTGAAAGATGGAAACAAAAATGACCGTATATGCCAATTGTGTTCATAAAAAAAATCTAAATCCAAATTTGTTATTATTGCAATATATGTTAATAATTTAAACATCATTGGATCACTTGAAGAGATTCCAAAAACTGTGGATTATTTAAAAAGAGATTTTGAAATGAAAGATCTTGGTTTACAAATTGAACACTTGAAGGATGGTATATTCATCCATCAGTCAACTTATACTGAGAAACTTTTGGAAAACTTTTACATGGACAAGGCACACCCATTGAGTACTCCAATGGTGGTGAGATCACTAGATGTGAATAAAGATCCATTTCGACCATGTAAAAATAATTAGGAGCCCCTTGGTCCTGAAGTACCCTATCTTAGTGCTATTGGTGCACTAATGTATCTCGCTAACAATACAAGACCAAATATAGCTTTTTCAGTAAACTTGTTATCGAGATTTAGCTCCCGTCCAACTAGAAGACATTGGAATGGTGTCAAACATATTAAGATATCTTCAAGCATTAGTTGATGAGGGTTTATTTTACTCCAACGAATCAATGTTTCAATTAGTTGGATATACAGATGCAGGTTTTCTTTCTGATCTGCATAAAGGCATATCACAAACAGGTTATCTATTCACATGTGGAGGCACAGCTATATCTTGGCGCTCAACAGAGCAAACTATAGCTGCAACATCCTTAAATCATGCAGAAATATTAGCAATTTATGAAGCAACTCGAGAATGTGTTTGACTTAGGTCAATTACCCAACATGTCCAAGATATGTGTGGCTTACCTGTGAAGAAAATGCCAACAGTGATACATGAAGATAACTCTGTTTGTATACATCAACTAAAAGAAGGATACATCAAAGGAGATAGAAGAAAGCACATTTCACCAAAATTCTTCTACTCTCATGATCTTCAATAAATTGGTGATATAGACATTCAACAAATTCGTTCCAATGATAATTTAGCAGATATGTTCACTAAAGCACTACCTACTTCAACATTTGAGAAGCTAGTATACAAGATAGGAATGTGCCGACTAAGAGATATCAAGTGATGTAATTATCAGGGAGAGTAATACAGGCTGTACTCTTTTTCTTAACCATGGTTTTTATCCCACTTTGAGTTTTTTCTGGTAAGGTTTTTAACGAGACAATTACCTAACATATTACAAGACAGTATACTGTTTTTCCTTCACTATATTTTTTTTAGTAAGGTTTTTAATGAGACACTAGTCTACTATTACTACTAGGGACATCCAAGGGGAGTGTTATAAATATATTTATTGTGGATGCCCTAGCAAGGTGTTGGGCCTTTGGTTAAGAGTTGGACCCTTGACTATAAATAGCCCCTCTCATGTTCTCCAATGCACACAATCAATAATAGAATTGCCTATCATTCTGCCCATTCTCTCTCCTCCTTCTCTCAAACTCTAATCCTTATTTTCATAACACTATTTTTATTATTAGTAAATTCTTAGAGTGGAATTATTCATGGAGGTTGGATTGAATGTAGGATCAAAACGGTGGTAACAGTTTCATACAACATGTCCATTTCTGTCACACAATTGACATTGTAGACTATTATTTGAATAGCCAAATCTACCACCACAACGACTACTCTTTACTCGACGACCTCTTCAAAATCCTCCTCCATAATTATATTTAAATGAGGATGAGAATTGAGAAAAATGAGCTATAGACATGACAACTTCAGTTTTCTTAAACTTGTCCAACATGTCTTCAAATGCTAGCAAATAAGATTCAGTATCGACAACTCTAAATGACCATAGTCTTGACATTACCGAGCTAATATACATAGTGTGGTCCTCATTTAAGCCATCTATGATTGCTTGTATGTGATCTGCTTTAGGGACTTCATAGCCAAGAACAAAGAGTGCATCAACCACATTTTGAACCCTAGCAAGAAAATCATAAGCAGTTCCAGTTTTCTTGCAAGATTTGAATTGTGATTTGAGACTCTGAATTCGTGAAGCTGAAGCAGCCTCAAAATAGGTCTCAATTCTTTCCCAAACTTAATAGAATTGTGAAAGATGAATTATCTTATTCTTGAATGGTGTTGTCATTGATTCAACAAGCCAAGTGGTAAGTGTCAAATCTTGAAGCTTCCATGTCTTGTATTTTTCAGATTTAGAAATTGTTTTGGTTGCTTCATTTGTTAGAAATTGTGGTGGAGTCTTAGAGCTATAAAGATGATCTTCCATTGACAAGCTTTGAATTATCAGCATTGCAGTGTGTCTCCATGTGCTGTAATTATCTTGATTGAGTGTGTCTGAGATAGGTGAAAAAATTTTCTTTATGATTGAATCAGATAGTGTGATCTCCATGATGAAGGTGAGTAAGAGAAAGAGGCTCTTGATACCATGAAAAATTCAGAGAGACTCTGAAGACCAGAACTAAGCTAAGAACTAGAGAAGAGAAAAACTGAATCAAAAGAAATTGAGCAGAGTTTGTAATTTGAAATATACACAAACATTGATATTAATCTAAGGGTTATTACAAGACTCTTGATATATATATATATCACTCAATAACAAAACTATAACTAACACTAGTTCTGTTATAACTACTTCTTAACTGAAATTAATTAGACAAACATACTAATTAAGTAACTTCCTTCACAAAATCGTAGTGGAATCTAGCTATTTACTAAATAACAAATAAATCGCACCAAAATTTGTTGATTTAATACATTTTAGATACTGAATATATCGCACTGACTTGTAAAAAGTTTATCAGAATACAATTGAACAACATCTTTAGTAGATTTTTGTTTGGAAATAAATCACATTAGCTTGAAGTTATTTATTTGGTTTTACTTAAAAAGCACAAAACCTCTACGATTTACCCATTTTTTCATAAGAAGCACAAAACTTATAGTACTTATAAGTGAACCAATAAAGTGAAAAGATTAAAATTTTGGATTTTATAGATTAAATTGTGATACACTATCAAAAATAGAAATATGGAAAGAGGAAAGTGGAGAGTGCGAGAAGAATGACTAGCAGAAGATAGAGAGAATAAAAGCAAATGACAAATTCAACGCTCGAAAAGAAAAAAAGTACTTGAACGGACCCTATGAGTCAAGGAGAGGTTGGAAAGTAGGAAGGTATAAGGAGTTAGAGAAGGGTTCACATACTGTTTTTGTGGATAACTTGCTAGGAGACATACCAAAGGGTGTCCCGTTTAGAATTTTTTGGTGGGTGTGTAACGTTGTGGATGTACACATCTTTAGGAAGAGAAGGCGAGGCAATGGACGTCCATTCACTTTTGTGAAATATGAAGCTAAGGCGGGTGCAGATAGAGCAATTCAGAAGATGGATGAAGTATTCATTGGAAGTAAAAGAATGATCAAATATTTTTCTATTTTTTTGTAAATATTATTTACCAACGGCTTAGTCATCGGTAAAAGTGTGGGTTTTGTATATCATATATACACATATAAAAAGCATTTAACTATTTATTTGAATGCCTATTATACTGTTAAATTTTAATATAGTCGGTAAATTATATAAAAAAATTTATTCAAACTGAAACTACATAAATAATAAATTTACAAGATTATTTGAAATTAAAATACAACAAAACAAAATAATTAGAAAAATATGCTCAAAATAGAAAATACAAGTACATTACATAGAAATCAACTGAATTACATGTAATGGTCAAAGATAAAGCCGTCGTTGTCGTCGTCTCCATCTTCCTGCTGTGGTCCTGGTGGTGTCGGCAGTCAAGGACCAGATGATGCTGACAGAGGACGTCTAGGCGGTGAAAGAGGCGACATGGCTAGCACACTACTAGACAAGCCTCTCCTCAACTTCTCCCGCATGAAGGAGTACATGTCCATGACCGTATTCTTTCATTATTCTAGATTGGACTGTTGGTGGACAACGATTTCCTAGAGGCTCCTGATCTCCCCCTCGTATCTCTAGTGAGCGTGCCTCCACTCGTCCTGCACTCGCTGGTAGTTGCCTTCAGCTCCGCGTATCTCGTTTGATGTTGCTATAGCTCTCGCTCCATGTCCAACTGCAGCTCTCTATTGAGTATGGTAAGCTGCTCCCTGATATTCATACTTCTGCTGGCAGTATACTCAACATTGGAGAAAAGCAGGGTAGTCATGGTGGATTGATGTCCCATGTCGTAAACCCTCCCCTACTTTTTCCGCTACTAATTTGCGTCCATATCTCATCCTCAGATATGGAAGGCGCCTCAGGGCCCCCTATGCAATTTGAGTCGCACACTCGTCCTGGGCCTTGCCTAACCTATCGTCGAACTCAATTTGAAATAAAATAGTGAGGTATATTTGGGTCTGCTGAACTTATAAATGATAAAATTTATTGAGGTATATTTGGGTTTGTTGAACTTACAAATATGCTCTCAGACCGCTTTCCAACCCACTTTCTACGGTTTTCCTTCCTCATGTGTGTCCTCTGGAAGACCTTGCTCCAACGAGGTTTGAGACTCTACTCGATCTCCTGTCAATAGGATTTAGAATTACAAGAAGTCATTATATATGTTACAACTTTATTAATAATAAAGTAAACAAATTAAGTTAATAATTAAAACTTAAATGATACGAACCATTTTCTCCGTCATCCTATAGGTGGTGGACCATCTAGTGTGCATGGGATCCACTGGTTTCAGATGCTCAAATGGCTCAGGCATTAACCCAGATCCCCCAATAATCCCGTGTGCTCCAGTAATCCTTTAGTTCGGTGAGGATATTGTTCGAGATCCAGTTTGCAAGAGCACCCTTGTTGTAGATATCTGTTAAAATCTCCTAAGCGCACTTGACGGCTCTTGCCTACCACGCATTGTACATCTTCTGCTCTTTCCGCTGGACAAACTCAAAATGGTCCTACAATATCAATAATTGAATCAAAATAATATAAGTTTATAATTTGAACTTAAAAAAAAACCTTAATTACCTTAAAAAGTTGCCACCAAAGATCGTGGACGTGATATGAAACCATACTAAACTTGGGTATGAACGAGTCACCTGCATCCCACGCTAGCTTCTGTCTAACAGGCTATGTAAATAGGACACCCTCTCCTAATACTCCAGGTGTCGACTATGTCGACTGTGACTAAGGATTAGGCAATGCATGTGCCTGGGGTGGTGTCTAGGTCTGTGTTTGTGTATGTGTCTGGGAATAGGTTTGTGTCTGTGCTTGTGTCTACATCTGTAGATGAGGTTGTGCTTAAGGTTGCAATTGTAGCTGTGGCTGCAACTATGGTTGGGTAAGTGTCTGGTGTGTGTCACTTGTATCTGAGGATAACCCAAAGTCAAGATCATCCTGATAGAGTCCAATTCCTGTGACAACTATGCCTGCGTCTTGGGTAACAAGGTCAGCGTATTGACCACAAGATTGGTAGTAGTTGCGGTGTCATAAGCTAGGTGCATGATGACGATACACCAAGATCAAGTGGGATGTCGTATTCTTCCTAGTTTGTTCCCTACTATGACAACCACCTTACCCGCCATCACCTCGTCCTCTACTTCTCTCACCTGCCATGTCACCTAAAACAAGTAACAGTAATAAAGTTATATGAACATTGTTATAATAAGACACAAAATAATAATAAATTGATAAAATAAACACATATAAACAAAACATAAACGAATTTACTCGAATTCATTAGAAGATAAAGAGATGGGATTATCATCATTATCACCATTCTCATCATCCTAAGGGTGAAGCAAGAATGTTTAAAATCTTACACCATTTACCAGTCATAATAAGTTAATAACACCCATATTTTTTTTTTGTTTCTCACGATATGCACAAAGCGGAATTCGAACCCCAACACTTGCTTAAGCGGACGAGTGAACTAACCACTCGACTAACTCAAATTGGTTAATAACACCCACAATTTGATAATAATGTTTGTGAGTTAATAGTAAAAATCGTCCCTGAAATATATTCCGATCTCCATTTTGGTCCTCAAAAGATAAAATTAATCGAAATCGTCCCCGAAAGATACACGATTTGGTCATGTTAGTCCTTCCGTCAGTTGGATGATGACGTGTCATGTTAAGTGCCACGTGGCATATGATGACGTGGTGGGTTAATGCCACGTGTCACAAGATGATTGGTTGACGTGTCAGATCGGTGACACATGGCACGCCAGGTGTCAGATCAGTGACACGTGACACGCCACGTGTCACTTGACATGTAAAAAAGTTATTTATAATCAAAATAGTCCTTGAAAGTTCAGAGATAAGTCATTTTCATCCCTAAAATTTTAAAAATTAATCAAATTAGTCCTTATATATAATTTTTTTATTTTTTCTTGATAATATTAAATTTAAAATATTTTTTGATACTACTAATAATGTAATTAGTCCCTAAATATTTCTTGATAATATCAAAATACTACTAATATTTTTTCTTGTGACACGTGGCATTAATCCACCACGTCATTATATGTCACGTAGCATTTAACGTGACACGTCATCATTCAACTGACGGAAGGACTAACGTGACCAAGTCGTGTATCTTTTGGGGACGATTTCAATTAATTTTATCTTTCGAAAATTAAAATAGAGATCAGGATATCTTTTAGGGACGATTTTGACTATTAACTCTAATGTTTATTATGGAAGACGCGTGGCCCTCTTATTTGCCTATGAATATAATCTAGTTACTCTTAATTGTTTTGGGGATTTATATTTCTCTTTTAATAAAGCATAGATTAGAAAGAATAAAATATATATTTTAAGAATTCCCCACTAAGAATACATCATTCGTGAAGTGAAGCGAAGTGATCATTGGATGAAAGCACCGAATAAATGGCCCATCTAGCTAGGTAATTAAATAATTAACTGGCCAGAATTATTTAAACCTCCAAGAGAAGGATCATTAACACAAATTCATTCAAAAGGAATCAACCAAAGGTTTAATTAAATTCAAAATGCAAATAAAGCATGTTGTCTTTATAAATCTGCAAAGGAAAAAGAGGAGAGGATAGGGGACTATTGGGGAGAATCCTTTGGAAGAAAATTTTAAGTGGAACTTTTCTTTTGGAATAAACTAAGCGGATCGTCATCAAATTTGATTTATTATTCTTTTTTTTTTTAAGATTTTTTTTTTTTTCATTTTTTGACTATGATGAATACCTTCAATGTATTGTTTTGAGAAATCCTCACCTTTTATTATACTGTCCTACTTTTAAACATCTTTATATTTTATTTTTCAATAATTAATGAAATATAATCTATTATCTTTGGGAAAAAAAAAAAAAACTAAGCGGAACATTCTTTTAGGCAACGATTTCAACTTTAATGTTATACGAAATAATATTAGCAACATACAGAATTTGATTGATCAATTTTTAAATAGGTTGATCCTATTTTTAGAATTAGAGATACCTTTTATTTCAAGTGCTGGTCTTGGTCAAAGTAACTTAAGCCAAATTATTGATAGAAGTTTTGGTAATAGAATTGAGATAAGATACAATTTGATTTTTGATTTTTTACCTAACAATTAACAGGATTTTTTATTTTAAAGATATTCAATTTGATCTCCAAGTTTTATAACCATAAATTAAATTTATTATTTCGCCATCAATATATTTAATATAATATTTATGTATGTAATTATCTATCATTTTTATCAACCTAATTGGAAACTCACATTCACAAAAGGCATGTGATTTTGTCTTTTAAGATTGTTTTTAACATAGTATGCGATTTTGAGATAAAGATATGAAAATACAAAAATATATTAGCAGATGAGATATGAATACAAACATTATATATATAAATACTAAATTAGTATATTTTGTGTTTTGACAGAAGAGATACAAAGATATAAATAAGACATGATTTATTTTTTTATTTCATTATTTATATTATTTTTTTAGAATTATATTTTTTTATTATATTTTTTCTTAAATTTTGTATGAGAAAAAAGATAAAAACAAATTGAACCTTTTATAGTTTGTTTTTTTATATTTAGTTTATTACCATACAAGGTATAAAAATACTAATTTTTTATCTTTATCTTTTGTGTTTATTCATAGTGTTCTATCTTATTTTGTTTTTAAAATCAAGCGCAGTTAAGAGACTAAATTGAGTCATTTATAAAAGTGAACACATTGATAAGCTAAATTAAATCCTTTAACAGATAAAATTGAGTTCAATACTTTTATCACTATGTAAACTAACTGTTAAACTGCTATAGTGATACATAAGTATTTTGTTAACTAAATTGATAAAAAGAAAATTAATTCATAATTATAAAGGTAGAAACTGAATTGTACATGTCTAAAATTAAGGACCAAATTGAATATGGTTAACAAAGGCACGATAATTATAGTTATAAATACTGTAGATAAATGTTCCAACGACAAAGGCATGCTAGTGGCCATTATATGATATGATACATGATCTGATTGATTTCCCATAATGGCTAGTGACCAGTATAATTATGCCAACGCATTAATTATCGTATACCATTAAAAGAAAGTGGTGGACCTTGCAACAATGAAAATAGATATCATAAAATAATAATACAAAAAAGAAATGTTACCTTAGGCAAATTTATCAAGGCGATTGTGGAAAGTTATCATAAATTATACTATATCAAGACGGTTAAACACTTTGATAAATGGAATTTGTGGGGGTTACTAAGATTTGATTTTGACAAAAGAAACACCAGTTATCTTGAGCCTAAAGGAGACAGCTGAACTCAAGTTGCATTGATTGTAAATGAAACATTGTAGTATATTGGAATTTTTGACTACCAAATCAGAATTTACAAGAATTTAGAATAATCCAACTTGAGTTCAGTGTAGTTAAAGAATTTTCTATTCATGTTAAAACTTTGAACACTGAAAAGAAATACTTGCCAAAAACAAAAAAGGCAAATCTATCCATATATTCTGATCAAGATTGGTTCGCCTCTAAAGCAACTTGAGTCTTACACACTTTCTTGTGGTGCTGAGTTTTACATTATTTAATTATATGCCTAAAATAACTTCTTTTTATTTAATTTATTTAAAAAAAAAAAGGTGTGTGGGGTAGCTTTGCTGTAATAAGCTCATTTTTGGAATTAAATTAGTTCTAACTTCTAAGAGTGTATATGAAACAAATCAATTTACTAAATGTTAAAGTTTCAAATTTAATACAACACCAAAGTTGTATCTAGGTTACTTCGGCTTAAAAGACAACAAATCAGAAGTAGCTGTTGGGTGACTTGGTCATTAAAACTCAACATTATAGAATTCATCTATATAAACATTGCTCGAATTTAAGATGCATTCTTGCAAGAGATTTGATTTCAAGAATACTGAAAAGAAAACTGGAGGACATTATTGTTACAGATATTGTGTTGCACTATAAAGGTGATTTTGTTAAGAGGTACAAGTGCAAGCGTTACTTTTATATGTGAAAACATAGTTTACTATTGATGTTTCTATTCATTAATAATAATAAAAGGATAAAATACTGTTTTAGTCCTCAATATTCTTGTCTAAAATCAAAACAGTTTCTAACGGTTTTTCATGTCACAGTGTTTGAGCTTCAATTTTGCATCTAGGTTAGAGTTAGAACATGTCCAGAAATTGGGATTGATGGGTGGTGGAATGGAGATGCAGTGTTGAGGTTTAGAATTTGGATTAGGGATGGTGAAGTTTGTGGAGGGAGAGAGTGGGTGCAGAGTGCAGTTAGAGTCTGAAGTAATTGATTTTGAAAACAAGAAAATTAAAGACTATTTTGATTTTAAGCAAGAACCTTGAGAATTAAAATAATACTTCTGCGCAATCAAAACTCAAGTTAAACATAGCCAAAATCATGTTTTAATTCTCTACCAAAACTAAATAATTTAAATCCTTTAAGTCAATTCCAATTCCAATGTCCAACGAGACAAAGTCTAAAATGTTGAAGTTTTCTTTCACCAAAATTTTATTTATAAAAAGTGGTTAACACACAATTTGAACTAATTGATTGCAAATGTAGTAATATGTTATCTACTCCCTATCGATAATTGGAGGACTTTATATCGAAGTTTTTGTTCCATAGAAGAAAAAAGTAGAGATGACAACACTACCCACCAGCAAATACTTATCCCGCTTAAACCCAAGCGAGATGAGTAATTACCAAGAAATACCTGTACTCGCTCCAGTGTGTGTGTATATATATATATTGGAATACTCATACTTTGCCTAATACATACAGATTTACAAACAATATATAATATTTTAGAATAAACCCACCAGTACCTGCCTTATTGTCATCCCTTGCAAAAAAGCAGTTAATCAGCTTAAGAAGAGGTAGCATAATGGCTTGCGTGTTTCGGATAATATTTTTTCGGTACGGGATTTTACAGAAAAATATTTTTTCAATGCAAGATTTACCGAAAAGGTGAAATCATCCTGCAAAAACTTCCAATCAGTTGAAGAGTAGCAGTTATGATGATAGGATGCAAGAATAACAAAATGTTTTAAATTGTAGTTGTGAATTCAGACTTTCTTTGGTATTATCATTATAAAGTGAAATCCATTAGCGGTCTTATTGTGCAGACAAGGATAGAAATACAATTTTTTCTGCCCTACCAGGACACTGCTGTGCAAAAACGGTAGATGAAGGAATGCTGGTCGAAGATCAATCCATAGTAACTCATACGTTGGATATGGAGATGAACCAATTCAATTTGACCCACAAGCTAAATGAGCTATACCGCGAGCTAGTAAAACCAAAAAGAGCTAAGAAAACCATTCAAAAAGATATCTTTCATTAAGTGCGAAAAAGAAAGACAAGCCTTTAGATATAGCCAGCATGCAGATACCACAAATGCGCTACCTATTTTATAACTGCAAACCTATAGTGAAATGACCTTTTAAGCCAATAATCTTGGTGAAGGTACCTTAAAAAGATAACTAACATGTTTATCTTGGAGGTGGTGGTGGAACTTGAGATTTGGCCATTCCCACCCATGCGACTATACCGATTGCAAGAATCACCCATCCAAATATATCATACTTGAGGTCACTGCTCTTCTGCTTTGCTGATTCCTGAAACGAACCAAACAATGGCAAATTAAGTTCATATATAATCAGGCTAAATCATATATGTATCTAAGATCCACAGATGTGTATGCCAATACATAAAATCTGTAAAAGAAAGGAAACATTAAGTATTTCAGAAAACTAAACCACATGGCTGCTAGTCATTTTTTCAACATAAAAAAATATGACATGCTAGAAGAGGGTCACTTCAAATGAACAAAAGTTTGTAACCTATTTACTCAGTATTTCAGCCTTAGTACTTATGATCTGGGTAATGGAAGGTGCTTAGTTATAAATAAATAACGCTGCATGTCCTTCACAATGTTCTCCGACTCAATCCTAGTTTGTCAATTCAAAATCTGAGTGTCTTTATATTTCCTCCCAATAATTCAATAAGTATAGAAGCTCAGAAATGAGAGGATAAAATTAGGCTACATGTAGCCAGAAAAGAAGAAACCCAAACCGACCCAACTACACCCTCCAAAACTAAGAAAAATGCCAGTGAAAACATAACTTAAAAAACCTAAAACACAAACAGAAATAAACCAGAAAGATGGTCAACATACACCACCACAACAGCTCAACCCCAATCTAATCAAGAATCAGTATCACAGCCAAAAACCTAAATCACTTCAATTGTACCACCAACGATGGCCATGGATCCAATTCTGACCAAAGTTTCACATGCAGTCCTACAGCCAACCATACTGTTGTGGTACTTTCACAAACTACCTAGCCTGCAGATAATTTATAGCAAACAAACCAAGGAAAAAATTGAAAGCAAAATACCAACATCAGTTTATAACTCTAGAACATGTTTCCTAGCTACTAATTTCGAAAGATTGAAACTGTGTCTGCAATGTATCACAGAGAAATCATGCCTTTTAGACAGGAATGAGAGATATCATAGGTAGTCTAGAAGACTAGAACAATCCTGTAAAGCATGTCCCGTGCATCAGAAATCAGCACGAAAAATATTATTACTATAATAGACCATGAAAAATCCTTGAGATGTGAAGCTTTTTAATTTTCATTTTTTTAGATGTATGTTGATGTAGTTCTTTAATTAGTCAAAATATACCAAAAAAAATCTTGAGATGCAAATTCCAACATCTTCTGATTAAACAAGAGGGCTAATTTCCTAATTTGAGGCATGATGTCTCAGAACATGGATTTTATACACAGAACAATCTTCAATCCCGATCAAGCTAATTTTAGCATTTTAATATACTCAAAAGTGCAATTTCATAGACTTGACATCACAAGCTGTGGTTGATTAAAGAAAACAGAAAAAGTTGGTGAACATTAAAAAAAATGTAGTTAAATGTAACGAAATTTCGGTAAGTCCAACCTTTCTTTTTGAAGGTGTAGAGGAAGCCCCACCACCAGTCATCTGACCAAGCCCATTTTTGTGGATCTCCATGTGCAATATTGGGGCCTGAGTCACATAGTTCACAGAGACTGGTTAGAATAGAAGTGATACAATGGCAAATAGGTTAAATATAATCATAAGTAACAAACAAAAATGAATCAAGAAATCTGTTGCTGCCTCAAATACATATGGGAAGAACTTAAACTTGCCTTTAGCAAAACCTATTCAGAAAACACAGAAGTTGATATATGGCTAATAACATGTTATTCGAGACTGCAACATTAGAAGAACAATTTTCATCATCCATGGTGAACCAAAATGATTCCAACTACACAGATGATTAGGAACGAAAAACAAAACATATTTTGCTCTGATCAGACAAATCTAATGGTAAACTTCTGGTGCCAATGATCCAATTTTGATTGATTTAATAGAAAACGTCCCCAATGTTTAACTTTAACATATTAGCTGCTACGGAAAATATCCGAATCATCTGGCATAGTATTAAAAAACATACACACACTTTTGATTCTTTTTCCTTTGTATTTTTCCAAGTCAACAACAAGAGTAGTTAAATATTAAAAAAAATAAAAAATAAAAAACAATCTGAAAAATTCAACCAAAAAATCAAAATCTCAGATCTTATTGAGAGATAAACCAAAAAAAATCAAAATCTAAGATCTTATTGAGAGATAAACCCTTCGCTAAACAGCAGAAACATGACCAGCGACAGGAAGCTAATTTTAGATACAACTGCAAGGCAAAAGCTATTCCATTACCTTATCAGTAACTTCCAAGGACTTCTTATAAAGCTCATTCTCAGGATCCTACAGTTTCATAATCAACAAATAAGTTACCCGTAGATGTACAAGCAAAGAATGAAATCTATCAGAAAGAATTAGATATAAAGAAGAATAGGAGAACACATTACCGCATCAAGAGCTCTCTGGAAACACTCACGTGCCTTGTCAAAATTAACCTTTGCAGCGTCAAAATCAGGAGTTAGGAATGCATAAGACGTGTGGGCATTTCCCAAGCACCAAAGAGTGGCATGCCTTGCTGGATCAATCAGCAAAGCCTCGTCCAGCTTTGAAATTGCATCTGTTCAATCAGTTCATTCCATCAAAACCGAAAAATAACCAGTGACCATCCTCACTTTCATAAGAATTAACCTTAAAATTTCTCTAAATCTAACACGCGCCACACAATATGTCCCTATACAATGAAATTGAACCTACTCCTGATTTCGTTGAATATGCAAAAATTATTCCCTTAGACTAGCTAAATTGTGGAATTCCCAATCAAGGACCTCAGAAGTAATTCCAAACATTCAAGAACTACCACGCCCGACACAGTATCTTTTAAGTAACTTAATCAACAATTTACTTGGTAAAATTCCAAACATCAAGAACTACCCACGCCTGACACATATCTTTCAAGTAACTTACTCAACAATTTAGTTAGTAAATACACATACCATCGATCATTTTCTTTGAATCCCTGGGATCCTGGAACGCTGACAGCTCAATCAAAGCTCCTCCCCATTTTGTCAGATTCTGCATGAAACACACCAGTATTCAATAAAGACCCAACTTTTACATCTATTTCAAGTCCTTCTGACGAGTAAAATAAACATAAACTCCTTTCTAAACCTCGAGTATTTAGGGCTAAAAACATTTCCATCCCATAGAAACAATCCACACAGAAACACTTATCAAAACTTCATTTTATTTTACAGTTGCAGTGAATTTATACATTACTTTTCACAAAATTAATAGAACCATTGATACGCTAAAAAACGCATATTAACAATGAACTGATAGACATAATTAATGAACATGAGATACTCGAGAAACTAGAGAGAATGAAGAGTGATACACATACATCAGCATCAAGAGGGTTTGCCGCATACTTTGCTTCAGCGGTTTTTCGCGTGTGCTCGAACAACAGTAAGCGATCAAAGTCACTCTGAGTGAACTCCATGCCGAAGAGAACGACGACGTTTTTCGTATTTTCACTCCTTTATTATTTTTTTTTACCTTCTTTGGTTCTGGAGGTTTTAGAGAGCGTAGGCGTACACTGTAGTTACACTAACTGCAGCACTTAACACGAAGAAGACAAGGGGGAGAGAGAAACTAAGCTGCCAGCTAGTCTCCGTTTGGGCCTGGGCTCAAAACCAGAATCACCGCCTCACGGCCCACAAAAACCCTAACACTTACTCCTGAGTCCTGACCAAAAAAGGGACGTTGCTTTGAAACTTTCAAACTTCCTTACACCTAATGCCGGATGCGAACTCGAGTTCTACTCGTTAATAGTTTAATAAGTTAAACTTATGAGTTGGTGAGTCAAACTTGATTTTGAAATTAAGCTCATAAATTAAATGAGGCGAGTTTGAGCTTGAATAACTTAGTTCATTTTTTTTTTATCCAAGACAGTAAAAATTTATTGCATTGAGCCCAATTGGGCTAACTTACACCGAGTACAGAAAAGAAAAAGATCCAACTAAAGAAACATATTTTCTCAGACAGAGTTGCACACAAAAAGGGAGAAGTTTCATCTTGTACGCTCTCTCTCTCTCACTGCTCTTCGAGTTTCCTCCAAGCTCAACAATGGAGATTTGCGCTTCTGTTCAAATACCCACTCGTTTCTTGCTTTCCACAGTTGCCAGCACAAATTCGCAACTAATTCTCTCCTTCCTTCTGATTGATTTGCTTGACCAATTTTATTCTGAATTGCTAACCACCATTTCCATGCTTGAATAACTCAGCTCATTAACTCGTTAGCTAACTCGATTATATATATAATATTAAAAATATAGACTAAATGCATATATATATATATATATATATATATATATATATATATATGTGTGTGTCTGTGTGTGTGTATGTGTGTGTGTGTTTTTAATTATTTAAAATTTTATAGTCATTTTTTATATATAATTTTAATGTAGGACATAAATAAAAAATTTATAATTAATAGATAGACAATATATAAAATTTATATTTTTTAATATTTTAATATATATAAATTATAATTGATTGATATAGAATTATAGGTTATGTTCCTATTATTTGAGTCAGCTTCTGATCTCGAGTCAACTCGTGAGCTCGAGCCAACTCATGAGCTTTTGTTGAGACGAGCTTGAACTTACGAAATAGACTTGATTGTTAATGAGTCGAGCCGTGAGTCAAGCTTAATTTTCGTGAGTCAAGCTTGAGCTTGGTCTATCTCGACTCAGCTCGGCTCACATCCAACCCTATTTACACCAAGAGGAAAAAGATCCGGGAAAAGGAGAAGCCGAACATCCAAATGGAGGAATTCATGGAACTTGTGAATAAACCGGCATTAAGGTAGCGTTTGTTTTGAGGTACTGATACAGAGACTGAGAGATTGAGACTCAGTATCGTGTTTGTTAGTTCAGAGACTGGTACTAAAATTTCTGTCTCTGTCTCTAAAATTTTAGTATTTCAGTACCTCCAAAAAGTAGGGACACAAGAGACTGAAATTTTTAGAGATGGAGACTGAAACTTTAATAACATTTTATACCTAAAATTCTTTCATTTCAATTAATTAATTCCAATTTTACCCTTTGTGCAAATTAAATTAGAGTTTCATTCTTGTTTCAATTCCTGTCTCCCATTTTGCACCAAACAGAATACTGAGATTTATTTCAATCCCTGTCTCTTAGTCTCCGTCTCTCAGTCTCTGTCTCTCCACCAAACGCTACCTAATGGATTTAGACTTGAAAGGAAGCAAATTCACTTGATTCAATAATTCAAGAGAGGGATTTCTAACAAGGAAAAGTCTAGACAGAGCAATGGTAAACTGGAGTTGGAGGTTGATGCATGAACACGCTGCACTAACGGCACTATTAGCAGTTTCATCATATCATTGTCCTCTAATTCTATCAACAAGACCGTAATACAGAACCCCAAAATTCTTCAAATATGAAGCATATTGGGAGGATGATGAAAATTGCAGCTGAGAGATAGAAACCACAGAAGAAGGAGAGTGGAATATGGTATTGGAAAAAATGAAAAATTATAAAGAACTAACCAAGTGGAGCAAGGCTACTTTCAAGAGAGCTGATAAAGAGATTGTAAATAGGCAGAATGCAATAGCAAAGTTTTAAAATGAAAACTTATCAAGAGAACAACAAGGGAGCATCAAAGAAGCACAACAAGTTGATAAGGAAGGCGTTTATATTACTAACTCATTTGTGCAGGTGTTGCAGGTACAGACTGTGACGGAAGATATTCTCAGCTACAAGTTCACAAATGGAATCTGAAAAGGACTAGTACCACCCTCGAGTAGAGTTGTTTACTTGGTTTGTCTTTGTAGGTCGAGTTAATACAAAGGATCGACTGAGTATATTGGGTATCATTGAACGAAGTGATAATATCTGTGTTATGTGTAAAAAAAATTGAAACTGTACAACATTTGTTTGTCACGTGTGAGTATGCATGGCAGGTGTGGTGCACGTGGATTACTTATATGGGTCGAGCATGGAGCATCCCATGATCAGCACTTTGAGAGCTGGAGGACAATGTCCTTGAGGAAAGACGCGCGGAAAACATGGTTAGTGGGTTCTTCTCAGTTATATGGAATATCTGGTTATGTAAGAACGAGTTCATTTTTCAGAATAAGTCAACAGATATAGTGGATTGTGTTGCTAGATTGTTTTGCTGTTCTAAGGAATGGTGCAAAAGCAACCCTTGTTGTTGATGGTTGACTATATCGGAGATGACATAAGTGTTGCTTAAGTTTATGTTTTATGTCTTGTATGTTCCACTTAGTGTGTTGAGCTTATTTACTCTTCAAAAAAAAAAAAAAAAACAAGTGCCAGTAGAGAAAAAATTATGGAACCAAAGATCTAGACTCAAGTAGGTTAAGAGTGGAGACAAGAACATTTCATTCTTTCATGCATCAATATTTTAATGGAGGGACAAATATATAATAGAGCGGCTAAAAAATACTGAAGGAGAGTGGATGCAAGACTAGAGCCAAATCCTCAATCTTATTCAGGAGCACTACTCTCAACTTTTTACAACAAGAGGAAAAGTAGAATTGAAGGAAACCACTAAGGTCGTTCCTAAGAGAGTAGCTGAAGAGATGAAGAGGAGGCTAACGCAAGATATTTTGGAGGAAGAAGTAAAAGATGCAACATTTAACATAGGAAGCCTGAAAACCCTAGGACTAGGCGAACTGAATTGGCTATTTTACCAAAAGCATTGGAAAACCATTGGAAAGGATATATGTACGGTGGTCAGATGGTTCTTCAAAAAGGGATGTATTTGGAGGAGGTGAATGAAAAACGTGTTCTTGGTCCCAAAGATCAAGCAAGTTGAAAATTTAAACCACCTAAGGTTGATTAGTTGCTGCAATTTCATATTCAAGATCATATCCAAAGTGATGGTGAGTCGATTGAAGGATATCATGGACCAAATTATCTCGCCAATACAAAGTACTTTTGTTGAGGAAAGAATGATACAGGACAACACAATTATTGTTCAAGAAGCATTCCATGTTCTTTTTCTTTATTTATGATTAAATCTTTTGGATCCTCCTTTTCAACAACCTCACCAATAAAATCTACACTAAAAAAATATTTTAAAACATTAGTGCATTCTCATCCCAACATGACTTGTATTTAGCATGAATATCATTAACTATATAAATTTAACTTACCGAATAACTCATTATCGTCAAACCTTTCAGCATTAATGAGTTATATCATCGTTCTAAAGCGAAAAAACTCAATTGAGAAATTTGGATTCATGATGAGCGGATATTTTATACGCTTTTTGGTGATATTTTCATGTAGTTTTTAGTGTGTTTTAGTTACTTTTTATTATATTTTTATTAGTTTTTATGCAAAAATTACATTTCTGGACTTTACTATGAGTTTATGTATTTTTCTATAATTTCAGGTATTTTCTGGCTGAAATTGAGGGACCTGAGCAAAAATCTGATTCAGAGGCTAAGAAAGGACTGCAGATGCTGTTAGATTCTAACCTCCCTGCACTCGAAGTGGATTTTCTAGAGCTACAGAAGCCCAATTGACGCGCTCTCAATTGCGTTGGAAAGTAGACATCTTGAGCTTTCCAGCAATATATAATAGTTTATACTTAGCCCGAGATTTGGTAGCGCAAACTGGCGTTTAATGACAGCTCCTTACCCTTTTTTGGCATTAAACGCCAGAACTGGCATAAAAGTTGGAGTTAAACGCCTAAACTGGCACAAAAGCTGGAGTTCAACGCCAAGAATAGCCTATGCACGTGAAAGCTTCAGTGCTCAACCCAAACACACACCAAGTAGGCCCCGGAAGTGGATTTCTGCACTATCTATCTTAGCTTACTCAATTTCTGTAAACCTAGGTTACTAGTTGAGTATAAAAACTACTTTTAGAGATTTATTTTGAACATCATGACATTTTTTACATCTGAATTTTGTATCTTCTACGGCATGAGTCTCTAAACTCCATGGTTAGGGGTGAGGAGCTCTGCTGTGTCTCGATGGATTAATGCAATTACTACTATTTTCCATTCAATCACGCTTGTTTATATTCTAAGATATTCACTCGCACTTCAACATGATGAATGTGATGATCCGTGACACTAATCACCATTCTTAACCTATGAACGCGTGTTTGACAACCACTTCCGTTCTACCTTAGATTGAGTGTGTATCTCTTTGGTTCCTGGTTCACGAGTTTGATTGCCTCTCCTGACAACAGAGCATTCAAATCTGTGAGATCAGAGTCTTCGTGGTATGAGCTAGAATCAATTGGCAGCATTCTTGAGATCCGAAAAGTCTAAACCTTGTCTGTGGTATTCCGAGTAGGATCCGGGAAGGGATGACTGTGACGAGCTTCAAACTCACAAATGTTGGGCGCAGTGACAGTGTGCAAAAGGATCAATGGATCTTATTCCAACACTAGTGAGAACTGACAGATGATTAGCCCTACGAAACCCGTAGCTGGACCATTTTCACTGAGAGGAAAGATGGTAGCCATTGACAACGGTGATCCACCAACATACAGCTTGCCATGGAAGGAGCCTTGTGTGCGTGAAGAAGAACACAATAGGAAAGCAGAGATTCAGAAGACAGAGCATCTCCAAAACCTCAACCTGCTCTCCATTACTGCATAACAAGTATTATTTAATCCATGTTCTTTTACTCATTTCAATTAAAACTAAGAATTATTATTGATATCCTAACTAAGAGTTACAAGATAACCATAGCTTGCTTCAAGCCGACAATCTCCGTGGGATCGACCCTTACTCACGTAAGGTATTACTTGGACGACCCAGTGCACTTGCTAGTTAGTTGTGCGGAATTGCAAAAGTGTAATTGTGATTTTGTGCACCAAGTTTTTGGCGCCGTTGTCGGGGATTGTTCGAGTTTGGACAACTGACGGTTTATTTTGTTGCTTAGATTAGGAAAAAATTTTCTTTTTGGTTTAGAGTCTTCTATTATTGTTTTTGGTTATAATTTTAAAATCCTTATCTTATTTTTCTAAATTATTTTCGAAAATTTTCAAAACCAATAACTTCATAATTTAGTCTTCTGTTTGAGTTTAGTTTCATATTTTAAGTTTGGTGTCAATTGCATAAGCTTATTTTTCTTTCATTTTTTTCGAATTATTAGTGTTCAAAGTATAAAAATTTTTAAGTTTGGTGTCCTTTGTGTTTCTGTTTTCTTAAAAAATTTTCAAAAGTTGCTCTCAGTGTTCATCTTGATATTCAAAGTTTTCCCGTTTGTTTTCTTTGTTTTGATCTAAAAATTCTAAGTTTGGTGTCATTTTATTATTTTTCTCTTTCCTCATTAAATTAAAAAATATCTTTCATATTTATTTAATTGAATTTTCGAAAATTTCATTTAAAAATTCATATTTTTATTTTAGAAAATTTTTATTCTATCTTATCTTAGTTTTGAAATTTCAAAATTCAAAATCCCTTTTAAAAATCATATCCAAAGTTTTTCAATTCTTCTTAATTAAGTAATTATTTTAGTTTTCAAAATTTATATTTAATTTATAATTATTTTATTTTATCTTATTTCTTTTTTATTTATTCGGTTTGTTTTTTTTATTAAATAAAATAAAAATAAAAATATACTTTATTTGCAACTCACATCAATTCCCTTTTCTCCATCATGGATCTAAGTGGAAATGAACAGTCCAGAAGGACTCTGGGGTCTTATGCTAACCCCATTACGGCTGCATATGGGAGTAGCATCTGTATACCTCCCATCAAAGCAAGCAGTTTTGAGCTAAATTCTTAGCTCATTATCATGGTGCAGCAAAATTGCTAGTATTCCGGTCTTCCACATGAAGAACCTACTGAGTTTCTGGCAGAATTTTTACAAATTTCTGACACAGTACGTGATAAAGAAGTGGATTAGGATGTCTACAGATTATTACTGTTTCTATTTGCTGTAAAAGATCAAGCTAAGAGGTGGTTAAATAACCAACCCACAGCAAGCATAAGAACATGAAAACAGTTATCAGACAAATTCCTGAATCAATTTTACCCTCCAAAAAGGATGACACAGTTAAGGCTGAACATTCAAGGCTTTAAACAAGAGGATAATGAATCTCTTTACAATGCCTGGGAGAGGTACAAAGGGATGCTAAGGAAATGCCCCTCTGAAATATTTTCAGAGTGGGTGCAGTTAGACATCTTTTACTATGGGCTTACAGAAAAAGCTCAAATATCTCTAGATCACTCAGCTGGTGGATCTATACACATGAGAAAGACAATTGAAGAGGCTCAAGAGCTCATTGATACAGTTGCTAGAAATCAGCATCAGTACTTAAGCAGTGAGTCCTCCCTGAAAGAAGAGGCTAAAGCAGTATCTACTGAACTTAGTCCTCAAGAACGACTTGCTGAACTCAATCAGCAATTGCTTATTATAACAAAACAGTTCGCAGAATTCAAGGAGATGCTCCAAGACACTAAAATTGCTAATCAAAATATGGAAGCACAATTGGATAAGACAAGACAGCAGCTATCTAAACAGATAACAGAAGAATGCCAAGCTGTTCAATTAAGGAGTGGGAAGACATTAAATGTCTCAACTCAAGGCAACAGAAAGTCAAAGAAGGAACAACTGACAGAGGATGAGCAGACCACTGCCCAAAATCCCTCTGAGGACAGTAAGAGCCCAGAGAGGAATAATTCTAGCATTCAAACGCCAGAAAAGGGTGAAAAACTGGCGTTAAACGCCCAATCCATGTCCAGTTCTGGTGTTCAAACGCCAGAAAAGGGTAGGAATCTGGCGTTAAACGCCCATCCATCTCCCTATCCTGGCATTCAAATGCCAATGAGGGATCAGACACCTGCAAGTGCTGATAATAATTCCCTCAAGAAGGCTTCTCAACCTGCCTCTGTAGGAAATAAACCTGCAGCAACTAAGGTTGAAGAATATAAAGCCAAAATGCCTTATCCTCAGAAACTCCGCCAAGCGGAACAGGATAAACAATTTGCCCGCTTTGCAGATTATCTCAGGACTCTTGAAATAAAGATTTCGTTTGTAGAGGCACTTGAGCAAATACTCTCTTATGCTAAATTCATGAAAGAGATCTTAAGTCATAAGAAGGATTGGAGAGAAACTAAAAAAGTTTTTCTCACTGAAGAATGCAGTGCAGTCATTCTGAGAACCTTACCAGAGAAGCTTAAAGATCCCGGAAGCTTTATGATACCATGCACACTAGAGAGTACTTGTACCAAGACTGCTCTATGTGATCTTGGGGCAAGTATCAACCTAATACTTGCATCCACTATCAGAAAGCTTGGCTTGACTGAAGAGGTCAAACCAACCCGGATATGTCTTCAACTTGCTTATGGCTCTATTAAATATCCATCAAGCATAATTGAGGACATGATTGTTAAGGTTGGGCCATTTGCCTTTCCCACTGAATTTATAGTGCTGGAAATAGATGAGCACAAGAGTGCAACACTCATTCTAGGAAGACCCTTCCTAGTACTTGGACGAACTCTCATTGATGTCCAAAAAGGGGAAGTGACCCTGAGAGTCAATGAGGATGAGTTCAAGTTAAATGCTGTCAAAGCTATGCAGCATCCAGACACATCAAATGACTGCATAAGCGTTGATATTATTGACTCCTTGGTGAAAGAGATCAATATGACTGAAAGTCTCGAACCAGAGCTAGAGGACATCTTTAAAGATGTTCAGCCTGATCTAGAGGAACCAGAGGAAACAAAAAAGCCTCTGAAAACTCTTCAAGAAGAGGATAAGCCTCCTAAACCCAAGATCAAACCACTACCACCATCCCTGAAATATGTATTTCTGGGAGAGGATGGCACTTTTCCTGTGATCATAAGCTCTGCCTTAGAGCCACAAGAAGAGAAAGAACTACTTCAGGTGCTAAGGACACACAAGACAGCTCTTGGGTGGTCCATAAGTGATCTTAAGAGAATTAGCCCAGCCAGATACATGCACAAAATCCTATTAGAGGATGATGTTAAGCCAGTGGTCCAACCACAAAGGCGACTGAATCCAGCCATGAAGGAGGTGGTACAGAAAGAGGTCACTAAATTACTAGAGACTAGGATTATTTATCCTATTTCTGATAGCCCCTGGGTGAGCCCTGTCCAAGTTGTACCCAAAGAGGGAGGCATGACAGTGGTTCACAATGAAAAAAATGAACTGGTTTCTACAAGAACAGTTACAGGGTGGCGTATGTGTATTGACTACAGAAGCCTCAATACAGCCACCAGAAAGGATCATTTTCCTTTACCATTCATAAACCAGATGCTAGAAAAACTAGCAGGTCATGACTATTACTGCTTTTTGGATGGCTATTCAGGTTATAACCAAATTGCAGTTGATCCTTAGGATCAAGAGAAAACAGCATTTACATATCCATCTGGAGTATTTACCTACAGAAGGATGCCTTTTGGTTTGTGCAATGCACCTGCAACCTTTCAGAGATGCATGCTCTCTATTTTCTCTGATATGGTGAAAAATTTTCTAGAAGTCTTCAGGGATGACTTCTCAGTATTTGGAGACTCATTCAGCTCTTGTCTTGATCATCTAGCACTTGTTCTGAAAAGATGCTAAGAGACTAACCTGGTTTTAAACTGGGAAAAATGTCACTTTATGATAACTGGAGGAATTGTCCTTAGGCATAAAATTTCGAACAAAGGAATAGAGGTGGATCAAGCTAAGGTAGAGGTAATTGAAAAATTACCACCACCCACCAATGTTAAGGCAATCAGAAGCTTTCTGGGACATGCAGGATTCTACAGGAGGTTTATAAAGGATTTTTCAAGAATCGCAAAACCTCTGAGTAATCTGCTAGCTGCTGATACACCATTTGTCTTTGACACAGAGTGTTTGCAGACCTTTGAGACTCTGAAGGCTAAGTTGGTCACAGCACCTGTTATTTCTGCACCAGACTGGACATTACCATTCGAATTAATGTGTGATGCCAGTGACCATGCTATTGGTGCAGTATTGGGACAAAGGCATAACAAGCTTCTGCACGTCATTTACTATGCCAGCCGTGTTCTAAATAACGCACATAAGAATTACACAACCACAGAAAAAGAGCTGCTTGCAGTGGTTTATGCCATTGACAAGTTTAGATCCTATTTAGTAGGATCAAAAGTGATTTTGTACACTGACCATGCTGTTCTCAAATATCTACTCACAAAGCAGGATTCAAAACCCAGGCTCATAAGATAGGTGTTGCTTCTGCAAGATTTTGATATAGAAATAAGAGATAGAAAAGGGACGGAGAACCAGGTAGCTGATCACCTGTCCCCTATAGAACCAGTAGCAGGGGCGTCCCTCCCTCCTACTGAGATCTCTGAGACCTTTTCGGATGAGCAACTCTTTGCCATTCAGGAAGTACCATGGTTTGCAGACATTGCAAACTATAAAGCGGTGAGATTCATACCCAAGGAGTATAGTAGGCAGCAAACAAAAAAATTAATTTTTGATGCAAAGTACTACTTGTGGGATGAGCCATATCTATTTAAGAGATGTACAGACGGAGTAATCCGTAGATGTGTACCTAGAGAAGAGGCGCAGAAGATCCTATGGCACTGCCATGGATCACAATATGGAGGACATTTCGGAGGTGAGCGAACAGCCACTAAGGTCCTCCAATGTGGCTTCTACTGGCCTACTCTCTATAGAGATTCACGAGAGTTTGTGCGTAACTGTGACAGTTGCTAGAGAGCTGGTAACCTGCCTCACGGTTATGCCATGCCTCAATAAGGGATCTTAGAGATTGAGTTGTTTGATGTATGGGGTATTGACTTCATGGGGCCTTTCCCACCATCATACTCAAACACTTACATTCTGGTGGTAGTAGATTATGTATCCAAGTGGGTAGAGGCAATTGTAACACCCACTAATGATACTAGAACAGTACTGAAGTTCCTCCAGAAGCATATCTTCAGCAGATTTGGTGTCCCCAGAATACTAATCAGTGATGGAGGAACTCATTTCTGCAATAAACAGCTTGACTCTACTCTGATCCGATATGGAATTAACCACAAAGTGGCAACTCCATATCATCCACAGACAAATGGGCAGGCTGAAGTCTCAAATAAGAACTAAAACGAATCCTGGAACGGACTGTGAGTACCCGTAGAAAGGATTGGGCAAGGAGTCTGAATGATGCTCTATGGGCATACAGAACTGCATTCAAAACTCCTATAGGGGCCTCTCCATACCAGCTTGTGTATGGAAAAGCCTGTCACCTGCCAGTGGAACTGGAACACAAGGCCTACTGGGCAACCAGATTCCTAAACCTTGATGCCAAGTTAGCTGGAGAAAAAATATTGCTCCAGTTGAATGAGCTAGAGGAATGCAGACTCAATGCTTTCGAAAATACAAAAATTTACAAGGAGAAAGCAAAAAGGTGGCATGACAAGAAACTGTCATCCAGAGTCTTTGAGCCAGGATAGAAGGTTCTGCTGTTTAACTTTAGGCTCAGATTATTTCCTGGGAAATTAAAATCCCAGTGGAGGGGACCATATGTGATTACAAGTGTGTCACCATATGGATATGTAGAGCTTCAGGATATTGACTCTGACAAAAAGTTCATTGTTAATGGACAGAGAGTAAAGCATTATCTTGAAAGCAATGTTGAGCAAGAATGCTCAAAATTGAGACTAGATTAAAGCTCAGTAAAGTCCAGCTAAAGACAATAAAGAAGCTGAAGGTTGTGGTAGACTTAGAGAAGGGGGGTTGAATCTATGCCTTCCTTTTCGTTGATGTTATGACCCTTTTAAACAAAATTACAATTTTGATTCTGTTTAAACTAAGCAGCGAAAATTTACAAGACAATTTATTTTTGTCTCATGAATATCAAAAAATAGAACACAGCAGAGAAGAGAAAAGCTAACACCAGCATGTATCCTGGTTCGGTTGCCTTGTGCTATGCAACCTACGTCCAGTCTCCTCCACAACAGTGGAAGAATTTTCACTATAGTTAACATTATTACATACACCAATTTCACAGGATTGACCCAATCCTTTCACACTCAAGTTCTAACCTAACTTGACATTGGCTTTGCTAATACCTAACTATTCACTCTTAGTGCTAACCCAACTAAGAAAGGGATACCTTACAGGTAGAAGATACAAGACACTTAACCAACCTAAAGAAATCAGAAAATAACTCTAGGCTTTTCTTTCAAGTGTTTCTCTCAGCCTTTTTTCACTCATGGCTTTTTCTTAAGCTTTCTCACAATTTCTTTTCTCAAAAGAAATTACAGAAAGATAAACTTAGAAAAGTACATTACAATCAGTAAAACATGAAGGAGATTGATTTCATCAACAGCCTCTGTGCTATGCGAAAAACCAGATTGGCAAGCCTCTGATTCAGTTCTTCATACTGGCGGAATGCACCTTTGATTAGGTTACACTGTCCAGTTAGTTGAACTTCTTCAAAGAGCTTTCTCAGAACAAAACCTCTATTCACTGGTTTTCTCTCCTTAGTTTCTGAATGAACAACAAACCTCTTTTATCTCCTTGCATGGTACTAGGTTCTTCCTCCAAGGTCAACACCTTGAGCTTTGAGCTTCACCAACCCATAAATACACTTTTTCTCATTAAACCTTAGAGTAGAAACTTTGCTTCTAACTTCTTCATCTTGACCGAAAGCCATAAAGCAATAACCATAGAAATCTTTCCATGGTCAACTTGATCTTAGCCCTTGAAAACCAACTTGGTTCCCAAGTCATGTTTAAGACCGTGGATACATAGCAGCGAAGAACAGAAACCATCTTTCCTTTGTATCCCATTTCGGATAGAGCAGAGAGTTGGGAAGAAGAGAAGAAGATCTGATGCATGCAAGAGGAAATGGGTTACCTTTAACCTAAGCTTGATTTGGTTTGGATTTTCTGATTAGACTTCTGAGTTTCAAGCTTAATCCTTCTCTCTCTTGCTTCTTTGGTGACTTGCTTAGTGAAGAAGCTCTCTCTCTTTCTCTTTCTTACTTTTCTGAAACTCTTGATTTGACTAAGACAAAAGAGAGAGGAACGTTGCTTTGGTAAGAGCAAGATGGAGGGAATTGAACTCAGCTCAGGCTTGGATCGGATATGGTTCATATAACCTGTTTGGCCCATCTGATTCCTTTGGCTTCTTTCTTTGCTTTTTCTTGGGCTTCTGATTTTTGCTTTCAGCCTACCATCATTGTTTATTGCTTTTCATTCCATTTGGGCTATTGAGTTTTGGCCTGAAATAATAAATAATTAGTAATAAGTAATTATAATTAATCAACACTAATTATTTATTTTGCCCAAAAATAATGTTTGTCATCACTAATTAATTTGGTTAATTTCTTAACTCAACAGAAGCGCTTGCTGGGAGGCAACCCAGTCATTAGCAAAGGTTTTTATTATTTAAATAATAATTATAGGAGTTTGATATCAATTATCTTTAAGGTTATTTGTCCAAATGCAGAAGTTTACAGAGTTACAGAAGGACTCAGAGCACAAAGCAGAGAAAAAGAGCTCACTGGTTCAAAAACGCCAGTAAAGATACCTTCCTGGGCGTTAAACGCCAGAATGGGCACCATTCTGGGCATTTAATGCCAGAGTTGCAGCATCCTGAGCGTTTAGAAAAATGCCCAGTGATAAAAGATTTCTGGCGTTTAACGCCAGCCAGGGTACCTGGCTGGGCGTTAAACGCCCACAATGGCCAACATATGGGCGTTAAACGCCAGAATGGATACCATTCTGGGCATTTAACGCCAGAAAAGGCAGGGGGAGGAGATTTTGTTTCCACTTCAAATTTTTTCAAACTTTCATATTTTAATTCATAATTTTCTGCATAAACATGTTACAAATTTTCAGCACTCACATTCAAATTTCAAAAATTTAATAATCTTCTAAATCCCTTTTCAATTTTCTTTCAAATCCTTTCCAAATCTTTTTCAAAAACTCATTTATCTTTTCAATTCCTTTCCAAATCTTTTCCAACTCATCATATCTTCTTTTAATTCTGAGATGCATCAACAAATTTTCATATTTAACTTCTTTATATCTTTTTCATATATTTTGAATTTTAAAATCTCATCTTTTTCATATAATGATTCATTTTTTACCAATCATATCTTTCTATCATATCTTTTTTCAAAATTTTTGAAACCCCACCCCTCTACTTTTAAATACACATTCGGCCAACCCCTCTCCTCCATAACTCGAATCTGACTCTCCTCATTTTCCTCTTCTTTCCTTTCTTTTGCTTGAGGATAAGCAAACCTCTAAGTTTGGTGTGTTTTTCCATGATCACCGAGCTAAGACTCATTAAGATCATGGACCCTAAGGGAAAACAAACCACTTCAAAAGGCAAGAAAGAGAATACTCCAAAGCTACTTTGGAATCAAGAGAGGTTCTTAACCAAAGAACATGCAGACCATTACCACAAAATAATGGGTCTGAGGTCAGTGATCCCGGAAGTTAAATTTGATCTGAAAGAAGACGAATATCCGGAGACCCAAGAGCAGATTCGAAACAGAGGCTGGGAAATTCTAGCTAATCTTGAGACAAAGATGGGAAGAAACATGGTTCAGGAATTCTACTCAAATCTGTGGCTGACAGATAAGCAGAAAATGACTGGAACTGCATTCCATACCTTTCAAACTATAGTCAGAGGGAGGATTATTTACTTCTACCTTGACAAAATAAGAGAGGTCTTCAAGCTGTCTCAATTGCAAGATGATCCAGAATCCTTTAATAGGAGAATGATGAGAATAGGTAAACGGTTAGACCAAGTTCTAGAGGACATATGCCTCCCTAGAGCCAAGTGGATAACCAACTCAAAAGGTGTCTCAAACCAACTCAAGAGAGGAGATCTCAAACCAGTCGCTAGGGGCTGGCTGGACTTCGTTGGGCATTCTATACTGTCCAATAGCAACCGCTCTGAGGTTACTGTCAAAAGAGCAATGATGATCCATTGTATTATGCTGGGAAACGAAGTGGAGATTCATCATTTGATTTCTTGTGAGATTTACACAATTGCGAATAAGAACTCCACTGAAGCCAAATTGGCTTACCCAAGCTTAATCTCTCTGCTATGTAAAGATGCTGGGGTGAAGATGGGAGTAGATGAGTTCATCCCAGTCGAGCACCCAATCACCAAGAAGTCAATGGAAGGACAACAAGTGCAAGATAACTCAATCAAAAGGAGGGCACAGGAGTTCCTCCCAGAAATCCCTCAGATTGACTACTGGACCCGCCTAGAAGCATCTGTCACCAAGCTGCAAGAAGTTATGGATCAACTTAAGAAAGAATAGCAAAATCAAAATAGCATGCTCTGCAAATTGCTTAAGGAGCAAGAAAAGCAAGGACGTGAGCTACAGGAGCTGAAGCGCCAGAGGCTCTCCCTTGAGGGACCAGACACCCCACAGATTGAAGGAGCATCTATCTCCCAAAATAAAGGTTGTTGAGTCCTAATCTTAACTCTGTGATAACTTTTATTATTAGAAACCTATCTTAAGAATTATATGAATATTAGTAATTAGAGTCTTTATTTTTAATTTTATTTTTATCCCCAAGTAAGCTATAATTTATTTTTCTCTTCATCATTAAACATGAATAAAATAGTAGATTCTTTGAGTAAAGGTGCAATTATTTCGAGTTTTTAAGAGAAGAATTCAATAATATTTATTTGTGGTGGCAATACTTTTATTTTCTGAATGAATGCTTGAACAGTGCAAATTTTTTATAGTGAAGTTTATGAATGTTAAAATTGTTGGCTCTTGAAAGAATGATGAAAAAAGAGAAATGTTATTGATAATCTGAAAAATCATGAAATTAATTCTTGAAGTAAGAAAAAGCAGTGAAGAACAAAGCTTGCGAAAAAAAATGGCAAAAAAAATAATAATAAAAGAAAAAGAAAAAGCAAGCAGAAAAAGCCAATAGCCTTTAAACCAAAAGGCAAGGGTAAAAAAGATCCAAGGCTTTAAGCATTAATGGATAGGAGGGCCTAAAGGCATAAAATCCTGGCCTAAGCGGCTGAATCAAGCTGTCCCTAACCATGTGCTTGTGGCATGCAGGTCCAAGTGAAAAGCTTGAGACTGAGTGGTTAAAGTCGTGATCCAAAGTAAAAGAGTGTGCTTAAGAACTCTGGACACCTCTAACTGGGGACTTTAGCAAAGCTGAGTCACAATCTGAAAAGGTTCACCCAGTTATGTGTCCGTGGCATTTATGTATCCTGTAGTATTACTGGAAAATAAGATACTTAGGGTCACAGCCAAGACTCATAAAGTAGCTGTGTTCAAGAATCAACATATTAAACTAGGAGAATTAATAACACTAACTGAATTCTGAGTTCCTATAGGTGCCAATCATTCTGAACCTCAAAGGATAAAGTGAGATGCCAAAACTGTTCAGAAGCAAAAAGCTACTAGCCCTGCTCATCTGATTAGAATTTGAGCTTCACTTAAAACACTGGGATTCTATTACAACTTGATCTTCTTTTTATCCTATTTTATTTGTCTAGTTGCTTGAGGACAAGCAATAGTTTAAGTTTGGTGTTGTGATGAGCAGATATTTTATACGCTTTTTGGTGATATTTTCATGTAGTTTTTAGTATGTTTTAGTTATTTTTTATTATATTTTTATTAGTTTTTATGCAAAAATAACATTTCTGGACTTTACTATGAGTTTGTGTATTTTTCTGTAATTTCAGGTATTTTCTGGCTAAAATTGAGGGACATGAGCAAAAATCTGATTCAGAGGCTAAGAAAGGACTGCAGATGCTGTTGGATTCTAACCTCCCTACACTCGAAATAGATTTTCTGGAGCTACAGAAGCTCAATTGATGCGCTCTCAATTGCGTTGGAAATTAGACATCTTGGGCTTTCCAGCAATATATAATAGTCCATACTTGGCCCGAGATTTGGTAGTGCAAACTGGTGTTTAAACGCCAGATCCTTACCCTTTTTTGGTGTTAAACGCCAGAACTGGCATAAAAGTTGGAGTTAAACGTCCAAACTAGCACAAAAGCTGGAGTTCAATGCCAAGAATAGCCTATGCACGTGAAAGCTTCAGTGCTCAGCCCAAACACATACCAAGTGGGCCCCGGAAGTGGATTTCTGCACTATCTATCTTAGCTTACTCAATTTCTGTAAACCTAGGTTACTAGTTAAGTATAAAAACTACTTTTAGAGATTTATTTTGAACATCACGACATTTTTTACATCTGAATTTTGTATCTTCTACGGCATGAGTCTCTAAACTCCATGGTTGGGGGTGAGGAGCTCTGCTGTGTCTCGATGGATTAATGCAATTACTACTGTTTTCCATTCAATCATGCTTGTTTCTATTCTAAGATATTCACTCGCACTTCAACATGATGAATGTGATGATCCGTGACACTCATCACCATTCTCAACCTATGAACGCGTGTCTGACAACCACTTCTGTTCTACCTTAGATTGAGTGTGTATCTCTTTGGTTCCTGGTTCACGAGTTTGATTACCTCTCCTGACAACAGAGAATTCAAATCTGTGAGATCAGAGTCTTCGTGGTATAAGCTAGAATCAATTGGCAGCATTCTTGAGATCCAGAAAGTCTAAACCTTGTCTGTGGTATTCCGAGTAGGATCCGGGAAGGGATGACTGTGACGAGCTTCAAACTCACAAATGTTGGGCGCAGTGACAGTGTGCAAAAGGATCAATAGATCTTATTCCAACACTAGTGAGAACCAACAGATGATTAGCCCTACGAAACCCGTAGCTGGACCATTTTCACTGAGAGGAAGGATGGTAGCCATTGACAACGGTGATCCACCAACATACAGCTTGCCATGGAAGGAGCCTTGTGTGCGTGAAGAAGAAGACAATAGGAAAGCAGAGATTCAGAAGACAGAGCATCTCCAAAACCTCAACCTGCTCTCCATTACTGCATAACAAGTATTATTTAATCCATGTTCTTTTATTCATTTCAATTAAAACTAAGAATTATTATTGATATCCTAACTAAGAGTTACAAGATAACTATAGCTTGCTTCAAGCTGACAATCTCCGTGGCATCGACCCTTACTTACGTAAGGTATTACTTGGACGACCCAGTGCACTTGCTGGTTAGTTGTGTGGAATTACAAAAGTGTGATTGTGATTTCGTGCACCAATTCACAACATGATCAATCTAGGTCTTATGTGAGAAAGTAAGAATCTATATCTCCGGTGTGATTTTTTTCATAGAATTAATTTCCTTAATCACAATAAAGTTGTTATGGTGTACATCTGAAACTCGACAATGACTCTCCTTCACTATTTTGCCACAGCTTTTGGAATCGAAATTTGAATCCTACCATCCTGCACATTGTTAAGAATGCACAACATAAGCATAAAAGAACATATATTTATAACTGGTAGTAATAAGTTTATATTTTGTATGTATTTTTTGGGGTAAAAACGGAAATAAGCCAAGAAGATGTCAAATTTACATGAATCAGCCAATCCGAATTCAGCTTCATCAATCAACCAAAACACAGTAATATGTAGTTCGAATCAGCTAAGCTCGAACTACATCTATATATAATTCGAAAGAACTTGATTCGAATTATAAAGAGTCAAACAAACATGTAATTCAAATTTACCTGGTTCGAATTACACAGTAACAGTAATTCAAACCAGGCTGATTCGATTTACTTCCCATTTCTAATTCCTATGTAATTCAAAAGATGTTGATTCGAATTACACATTGTACAATTCAAATTAGGCTAGTTCAAATTAGTGAGGACCAGACCTGTATATATATGGTGTGAACGTGAGTTGCTCTCATTAGAGGGGAAAAATGGCTAGTGAGGAGAGTTTTGTAGTGTTGGTTCACCACAGAGGTTCGATTAAGAGAAAAACTCGTTTTGGTGTGAAGTTCACTGATAAGGATCCTCTCAGTATTTTCGTGAGGCCTACGACGAGCTATGATGACTTTGTTAACTCTGTACTGGTGAAACTTGGTCTGGAAGGTGTGAAACGGTTTAAGAATTTTTTCTATCGCATTCCAATCACGGTGCTCCAAGAAACCGTGAAGTATGATTGTTTCACGATCGGGAGTGTGAGGACTTGCAGGTCATGTTTCATTGTCGCCGGCAGTTTTTCGAAGTGAGGACACCAGAGCTGTTGGCAAAGTTGGTTGATGTGGTATCCAGCTCGAGGGTTCAAACTGGAATACCCCCGCCTTAAGGACGGTAGCTGGTTCTAGCTCCAGACCTGCCGTTGCTTCTTCCTCCGTCCCTATGTACCAGCCACACGTCCAGCCTGTCGCCTCCCCTTCGTTCGCTGTTGATCTCAATGGCAGCGTAGGCGACGAGGTTGGAACCGGGAAATTTCTGTCGACCGCTTTACAGTGTGTTGCACCGGCTGGGGCCGGAGATGGATTGTTGGATGATCCAGAGGATGATGCTGTGGAGCCCGATATGATTGCTGATGACAGTGGCGATGATATTGGAGCGAGTGAGCCTGCAAGGGCGGAAGGTGGTTCTAGCTTTGGCACACAGCAGTACCCTCCACATTTTTCATCTTTGGACTTGGATACCATGAGGCAGGAGGGGGTTCCTGCGGAGCCTGCTGGATTTGGCACTAGAGATGTGGAAGGGTCTGCAGGTCTGACAGAGTTTCAGGTTGGTCAGTAATTTCAGGATAAAGATGAGGCCCTGTTAAGTGTCAAGACTTACAGCATCCGCCGAGGGGTACAGTACAAGGTAGTGGAGTCTGACTATCGCCGGTATGTGGGCAAGTGTTCTGAGTTTAGGAATGGGTGCACATGGTTGATTCGGTTGAGTCTCCGGCAGCGGAAGGGCATTTGGGAGGTCAAACGGTACAATGGACCGCATACATGCCTCGCGACATCCATCTCTAGCAACCACAGGAGTTTGGATTATCATGTGATCTTGGCATTCATTATGCCAATGGTTAAGGCTGATGCATCTGTCAGCATCAAGGTGCTCTTAAATGCCACGGCCGCACACTTTGGGTTTAGGCCGACGTACAAGAGGGTCTGGTTGGCGAAGCAGAAGGCTGTTGCCCTCATCTATGGTGACTGGGATCAGTCGTACAACGAGCTTCCTAGGTAGGTGTTAGGAGTCCAGGTGACGATGCTTGGGACTGTTGCCGTCCTTAGGACGAGCCCTGTTCGAGTTGGGGGACAGCTGGACGAGTCTCAAGCTTATTTTCTCAGACTGTTCTAGATGTTTCCACCATGTATTGAGGCATTCCGTCATTGCAAGCCGTTGGTTAGTATTGACGGCACCCATATGTATGGCAAGTATGGGGGAACGTTGCTTGTCGCGATTGTACAGGACGGGAACTCCAACATTCTCCCTGTTGCATTCGCACTAGTCGAGGGTGAGAATGCCGAGTCCTGGTCCTTCTTTCTCTCCCACCTGCATCAGCAAGTGACACCACAGCCGGGTCTGCTGGTTATATCGAATAGGCATAACGGCATCAAGACCGCGCTTGAGGCTCCCGACGGAGGATGGCTACCTCCAGCTGCATACCGTGCATTCTGCATTCGACATGTAGCAGCAAATTTTGCCCTAACCTTCAAAGGCAAAGACGCAAGAAGGCTTCTTGTGAACGCAGCGTATGCTAAGACCGAGGTAGAGTTCGATTACTGGTTTGATATTCTGCGGTCCGAAGACCCTGTCATGTGTGAGTGGGCGAACCGAATTGAGTATTCATTTTGGACACAGTATTGTGATGAGGGTCGGAGATTTGGGCACATGATAACGAATATCTCTGAGTGTGTTAACACAATCCTCAAGGGGGTCAGAAACCTCCCTGTATACTCGCTGGTGAAGGCAACATATGGAAGGTTGGCCGAACTATTTGTCTGCAAGGGGAGAGAGGCTGAGGCCCAGCTGGGTACCAGACAACAATTCAGTCAACACCTGGTGAAGTGTATCGAGGCCAACTTAAAGACAGCGAGGTGCTTCACAGTGACGTTGTACGACAAAGATAACTCAGAGTTCACCATCGCAGAGACGACTCCGACTGGTTTGTTCTCACTGGGTAGCTACAAGGTCTCACTTGGATCTCAGACATGTGACTGCAGATACTTTCAGGCACTTCATTTCCCGTGTCCGCACGCCCTGGCATGCTGTGCCTACTCACGGATTACTTGGCAGCCGTACGTCCACCTGGACGGGAACCAACGATCACCTCCTCTCCCGTCCTTCGACATCAGAAAGTCGATGTTCAGGGCGGGCTGGGGACGGGGCTGCACTCCGCCGAACTGCGGTAAAACCCTATCTATCTGATGCCACTCTATCACGGCAAAATATATCAGTGACGTCACAGACCGCCATAACGTCGTATGACGAGGCTTCAACACCTTCGGATGCACAACCTATAGTACCTCGGGGAGCTATACGGCATCCAGATGAATTGCAAAAATATTTCAACATTGTCAGGCCATTTAATGCTCCAAAGTCATAAAGGTTAATTAATTAAATAAACATTGGCGGTTACTATACTCACATCCGTGACCTGTAACATGTCTATCATCAGTCTCCACATCTGCACTCTAGGTCCCTTCTCGCTACCGGAAGGGTTGTAACCTGACCACCTGCATCTCACATCGGTGTTATAGCTAATTAAAAGTGTGACAGAATTGTATTACATTACAAGTGTACATGGAATTAATTAATTTAACTTGAAATAGAAGAGTCCGAGAGTGGTACTCGATGCCAACGGCCAGCTGCACGTATCATACCCAACAGGCCTAAACCTATGAAAGCACCAAAAGATCCAAGACTGAAGTAACTGTAATGGGCCCACTAACTTCACCACATGTCTGTTGGCCACTCGACACATGCACTGGTATAGCCATGCTAGTGCTGCAGACCCCAGCTGTAGGCACCTATCTCCTCAAGCCTAGCCACGTAGGGTAGCCATCTGATGTGAATACGGTTGCCGGACTTGTCGGCAAACAGTTGAGTGCCCAACAACATCATGATATAGGCACAAGCAAAGTGCCGCACAGTCTCCTCATCGGCTCCCGTGGGGCACTCTCCAAAAGACTCCTGGAACCAGGTGCAGTTTA
This sequence comes from Arachis hypogaea, assembly GCF_003086295.3. NCBI lineage: Eukaryota > Viridiplantae > Streptophyta > Magnoliopsida > Fabales > Fabaceae > Arachis > Arachis hypogaea. The sequence continues at coordinate 13,825,053 of NC_092055.1, forward strand.
CTGCGAACTTCTGAACTGGCTCGAAGAATGTAAGACCCAAAGATTTAAAAAAAAATTATTATGAGCTGATTTCAAATTTTATTTATTTATTAGAGAGATTTTATTTCCATAAATTATTTCATTGAAATTAAATAAAGCAGGTTTTGATAATTAAATTAGATTTTTATCTTATATGTAATTATTGGATAATTTTCATATTTAAATTAAAAAATTTGGTAATGGTGAAATAATAAGAATTTTACACGATCTGGTTTAAATAATTGAGATTTGGAATTTAAAACTTTTATTTTCTTTATGAACAAAGAAAATTAAGCATATTATCTTATATTTTAAATTAGACTACTTATTTAAAAATGATTTGTAATTTTGATGAATAAACAATATTTTTATATATATATATGATTATTGTTTGATTAAATTGGTTTTCAATTACTAAATTATCCTTAGTACAAAAATTACCCTAACACTAAATCCCCAAATCAACCTACACTAAACCTAATTTCAAACACCCACAGTCTCCTATGTTTCCATCAACGCCGCCACTCATTTTCTTTCTCCCTTCTTCATTGAGTTCACATATGTCACCGAGAGAGAGAAAGAGATTCGAGAAGAAGAGAGCGCACTGACGGGAGAGGAAGACCGCGTAGCTCGTCACCGCCTCGCCACGGCCGCCGATCCTGCGCCGTCGTATCGCGAGTAAAGAGAAAAAGAGGAGATCCGAGAGAAGGAGAGGAAGAGAAGCTGCACCGCCTCCTCGCGCCAGTCACCGACAGCTCGCCGTTGCAGCTGTTACTGTTCGTGCCGTCGTCGCCGAAGGAAGCTAGCATCGCCGTCGAAGCCTTCGCCACCATAGACACAGTCAACGCTGATTAGGGTAGGGGAGAGTGGAAAGCAAGAGAGATGCACGGAAGACAGAGGAGCAGAAACGCGACAAGGGGGAGAAGGACGAGGTCCGTTCTCATGCCATCCTGCCCCGCCACCGCTGCTACTATCGATTAGATTGAAACCGTTGCTGTTATGCCCTGTCCTGTTGATTGAGCCAACGTTGGAGTTGTTGTTTCGGTTCCTATTCTTCCGTTCTTGAAACTGTAAGGTTTAATCCTTACTCTGCTTCAATCTTGTTCCTTTGTCTTTCTCCTGTTCAAACTAAGGAAACCAATGTCTCTGATTAGTACTGTTACTTTATTTTTCCTATTTGCTGCTAGAACCATCATAGGGGATAGTGTTGATGCCATCAGGAAACTACTGAAGCTGCTGCTAGCTCTGATTTTGTTATCTTGGTACAAATGGTACTGGTCTGATCTTTCCCTTAGGTTTGGTCAATTCATATGTCCTGTTTTATCACTGCCATGGTTTCCATGTTTTGATTTTAAGCCTAGTCCTTACTTGGTCTTGACTCCCCAGGTTGTAATTGCTTTTAATTCCTATCCAATTTGAATCTTCCATTTTGTTGTAACCATAGCCACTGCCGTTCTAGTTGCGTGAGATTCGTAGCCGCTGCAGAATAAGGTGAAAAGAGGGTTTATCGCATTAAAATTGCTGCGGGTTTGATTCTGAGGTAGGGGTTTTCTTAAAATCTATTTTATATTACAGAGTTGTGATAAATAGATATTGATGCAAAGAGATTTACTTCTGTGATTTTATTTATTTTATGGATGTGATGGTTTGTTGAACTGAATTATTGGGTGCTTGATTGCGTGAGTGGTGTGTGGTTGTGGATAAAAACCGGTTTGGAATGTCATTTACTTGATTATTAAGAAAGGTGGATTTTTCTTGGTTTTAGAGTTTACTTAGTAATATAAATGAAACGATTTTGGAAATAATTTTAGTTATGAAAATAAATTGATTCTGGGAGCGGTTTGATTGTGAGTTGGTTTGATTTTATGAATGATTTAATATTTGAGCTGATTCAATTTTAAAAAGAGTTTTATTGTTAGAATTGGTTGATTTGAAAATGATTTGACATTGGAACTGGTTTAATTCTGGAAAATGTTTGAGATTTGGAAATGGTTGAGAAAAGGTTTGAGAAATGTTTGGATGTGACCCGAAAAGGGTGGCAATATCCGAGTTTTAGAGAAAATGCTGCCGAAATTTTATAAAATTAAAAGTTTTATTTAAAGTAATTAATTAAAAAGATTTGTTTTTAAGCATTATACGTTTTAAGATTGATTTGTCTATCAAATAAAGAATTTTGTTTTGGAATTGAGATTGTTGACGAACAGAATGAAAAAGAGGATGATGAGGATTTTATTTGAAATATGGCTTTGAAATGAACTTGGAAATGAGATTCGGATTGATGAATGATTATGATGTTGAGAATGTTGAGATGTGAACTTTGAATTATTCACATGCCTTATGAATTTGAAATATCTGAGATGCGAGGTTCCCTGGATTAAGTGTCGTGGCTTGCCACCACGTGTACCAGGTTGAAAACTCGATACTCTGTTGACCCTACGACGTAAGTGTGTGACCAGACACTATATAAATTCCCGGGAATGTTACCCCCATTGAGTAATATTGATTATTTGAGAAAAAGCTATGCATAGACTCTTGGGGATGCACGTCGGGGGACAGTCTAAGTACAATTCAGACTTGTCGGGTTGGCTGGATAACCGACAGATGAGCCTCATCAGCCATAGGACAGGCATGCATCATATGCATTTGTATGCTTTGCTTGAGTTTGAACTTATTTTGGTTTGCCTAATTGTAAACTGTTCGTAACTGCTACTTGAACTATTTGCTGTAACTGCTGCCTACTTATACTTTCCTTGTCTGCCTTGCCTGTGTTTGTCCTGGCGTGCTACATTTGAGATTGAACTTTAGTGCTGAATTAATGATTGTGTTGTTTGATTGCGTGGTTGGTTTCTGATTGGGTTTTTCTTATAAGAAAGGAAATGTTTCGGATTTCTGAAAGATTAAACATTGTTTCTTTGAAAAGGTTTTGAACGATTACCTATTTTTTTTTTTAAAAGATTCATAAGGCAATGATAATCACTGAGCTTGAAAATAATTTTCCTGTTAAATATCTTCTTATGACAACTTTGAAACTCCATGGTGAGACCGTGTGGTTAGGTTCTCACCCCTCTACAGCTTTACTTTTCAGGAACCGGATCAAGAAGCACTAAGAAGAGTTATACTGTGTTTGGTTTATATGTTGTTGTATTAATTAGATTATTTTCTTCCCTCGTCTTTGTTATTACAATTTTGTAAGAGGGATGGGAGTTGTATGTTATATATATTACATAATATATATATATATATATATTATGTAAGAAGTCTTGTATATGAATCTATGCCTGCTTGTTTATTTTAGATGAAGTATGTATTTTCGGTTTATAAAGTGATTAGCGATATGGTGTTGAGTCACAGGCTCCTATTTTAATATTTAGTATGTAAAGTAGTCGTAATACTTCTTGCTATCAGAGTAGTGCAGCCGGAAGCGTGACTTCTGATAGTGAGGGTGTTACATTATGGTATCAGAGCGGTCCTTTCTGTAGAGCCTGAGGAATGGACCGATTATGCTTCAATTGCATATTCTGAGTGTTTGTCATGTAGTAGGTCTTGTTCGGATAACGAGAATTAGAGCTTTATGTACATGACGGTCTATTGATTAATGCCATTAGTCTTGCATTGCGTAATTCCTAATATTAAGTTTGGCCAGCTTAATATTAGTGGATTATGTATATGAAAGCACTAATGGGTTGTTATAGATGATATACGAGTTATAGGAAATGCGAATCGCGGGTTTTGAGAACGTTAGGAGTTAATTCTTGAGGTTACTCGATTAGGTGTTTTGAATTCTGCGAATATCACGTATCTTGCTCCTACTTGGTATGCTCTAAGGTTCTTGTTTGTGATTCTTTTCTTGGAAAGTGATCGGATTATCTTCCAATCCTGCCCTCTTATTCACGTGCGCTCTCGTTTGATTCTAACCGTATATGTATGCTTAACTTTTTGGTGTGTTTGCCTCTCTTTGTTTAAACTCTTTTCCTGCTCCATGTATCCCTTGGTACAACTTTGGTCATGTTAATGCAATGTATCCCTTTAAACTCTTATTCCGAGTTTTTTTTTAAAGGAGTTGTGATTTAGCTTTTCTCCTGCTTGACTATATTTACAACCATTATTCTTAAAGCCTTTCTTAAATCATTTTTTATTCGATATGACTTTCTTTATATAAAACTTTGGAAATTCTTTATACAGTTTAGAAACTATTTACTTCCAATACCTCGCCAGTTCTTTTACTGGTTTATGAAAATATACTTATTTTAATAATATATATATATATATATATATATATAACATGATTTTCTAACAACTTTATTATAATTTTTATGAATATTTTTATTTGATTATGTATTTAGAAATTCTTCAAAGAAAGGTTTTGTCTCTTTCCAATTAGTTTTCGTTTGATGAACTTCACTTAATTTATTTCTAATTTGAATTTGGTTTAGTATAACACATTGTTTATGTGATTGTTGTTCTTTTAAAAGTATTGGGCTCATACCCTTCATTTTAAGAATAGACCAATTCTTTTTTTTAAGCTTTTCACTTCTTTAAATGATATACTTGGTTCTGTTTTTAATTATTCTTTTACTGTTATGAAAATCACAATTAATCTCAGTTTTTCTTTTCTTGTGAATCTCATACTCGTCCGAGTCATCCTGAATTTGTTTCAATCTAGCGCACCGTTTGTCCTCTTATTTGTCTTTGTTTAATCAAAGGTTCTCTCTCGAAAATTTACTATTGATTGAGTTGTCTCTCCTTACGAGTTTAGTATTCTTTTAGATTGATTGAAAGTTTGTTTGATATCTCATCCCTCATGGGTCTTGTTTGAACTCTCTTGATTTAAGATCCTTTTCTATATGGCTTGATTTCTTTTTCAGTACACCTTGATATTCTTGAATGTCCCTAGGTAATGGCGATTTCAAGTGTATTCTTGAAGTTTTTATGTGAATTTTTTTTAAAAACAAGTTTTAGATTCCCTTAAGAGATTTTAAATCGATTTTTCTCGCTTAATTGCATCCATAGTCATTCATTAAATTTGACAAAATTGCTCTGAAATTGGCATGCACTATCTTACATGAAGTTTTGAAAGTTTCCTTATTTAGTAGAAATCTGTTTGTTGCAACGCAACACTAATTTCCTTTACGGACCTATAAGCAAATTTTACTTTGGAAATTTCTTTTCTAAATAGAGTTTGAATAAGAACCTTGAAAGTTTATGTAGTTTAAAATTTTTTCCCATCTTTCTTTTTTTTCCAACAAAATTTAATTTCCCTCCAACTTTGTTGCGATGCCATTGCACAACTTTATTTAATTTAGTACCTAAATGTCTTTCGAGAATTGTGCAAAACTAATCTGGTCTCAACACAATTGACCTTCATTTTTCAAACCTCACGGCTTCTGATTTTGTGTTTCTATACATGGAAAACATAATTCCTTGATAAGCTTCAAACTCGTTTTGCTACATTATACCTTATGGCGTTCTTTTGAGATTTTGTTTAGATCTTTCTGAAGAAGTTGATTGATGTGTCCTTTGCCTAATTTTATCCACAACCAATTCTTAAATTTTTTTTATGAGAATCATTTTTACTTTTACATGTACTTTTCTACATGAACTTCAAGATTTCTTTATATGGTTTAAACTTACATATTTGCAATATACGTCTACTCATTTACTGTTTTATAGAAGATTTCACTTTTGATTCTTTACTTAAATGTAACTTGATTCTTACCAACTTTGTTGTCGTCTTTATGCATATCTTTGTTGGTTATCTACCTAAATATCTTCCAAGATTCTTAAAGGAAGATTTTTGTTCTTGTTCCAAATAACCTTCATTTTACAACCCTCATACAACTCATTTCAAGTTGAATATGTTTTGATGTGACGCAAATATTGATACTCTTCTCGGTTCTTCTGTAAAATGTTCAATTCATATCTTTTCTTTTTCAATGGTAAAATAATTCCTCTTTATGTTTTTCCGTTTCTCTGTGGATATGTTATTCGATTATGTTCGTAAACATTCTCTTGAATTCGGTAAACGACGCCATTGACTTGATCATTTTCCTCTTGTAAATCTTATACTTTGATTCAACTTAACTTTAATTCTAACAAATGCAAATTTTTTCTCTCATTGTTTCCATTGAAGTTCTTTAAACTCTTAATGCGTCCGCCTCTTATTCGTAAACTACTGTTTGAATCCTTCAGAACGTCTATCCTTGTTGTTATACTTCTCCTCATAAACCTTGTACTCTTTGATATCACATTGAAACTATTTGGGTACGACACCGAGACATAGACCTTTAAAAATGTTAAGTGCTCCTTTTAATTAGGCAGTTTTGGCTTTAATCATTTCTCTTCTGTAAAATCTCATACTTTCTTAGCTCGGTTTGAATTTTTTTTAAACTAATACGCTAGTTTTCTTGTTATTGATCCTATTGAATTTCGTTGAATTCAATAGTTATCCTTGTAGCTGTCAATTGATTCTTTTTCGGTAATCTTCATTACTTGTTTATGCTTGTTTACTTGCAATTTCATCTATTCTTTTAAATCATTTGAGTACTGTCCTCGTCGTTTGTTATTCCTTTCTAAAATCTTATGTCCTTCTGAGTAAATTCGAGGTTTGTTATAATGTCACATGCGATCTTAGATATGGTAATTAATACGTTAGTTCTTAGAACACAGTTAGTGAACGCGGAAGGTGAAGCTTGTAAGTAAGATACATTCTGGTAAGTGACATCAAGGGGAGTTGTGAAACTTTGGTTCACGCAAAAGAGTTTGGTTGATATTAAACTTATGATTGGTACTGAGTTTGTGAAATGATTGATGAGATTGAGAATTCTTAGATGCTTCGCTCGATAAAGTACAGTTAACAGTTGTGATAGTGAGCTATGATAAAACCCATGATGCTGACACCATGTAACTTCTTTGTTTTGGGCTTATCTTGTAACTTCTGCTTTAAACCAGACTCTTTTCTTATATCTAAATTTTATAGATTATCCAATATTTGAAAATTTATATATATACCAAAACTAGTTTTTTTTAAAAAAGGTATTCAAAAGAAAAGTATTAAAATTATGTGATATCCTATGTATTATTTTAATTTTCGAGGACGAAAATTTTTTTTTTAAGGTGGGTAGGATGTAAGACCCAAAGATTTTAAAAAATTTTTTTATTATGAGCTGATTTCAAATTTTATTTATTTATTAGAGATATTTTATTTCCATAAATTATTTCATTGAAATTAAATAAAGCAGGTTTTGATAATTAAATTAGATTTTTATCTTATATGTAATTATTAGATAATTTTCATATTTAAATTAAAAAATTTGATAATTGTGAAATAATAAGAATTTTACACGATCTGGTTTAAATAATTGAGATTTGGAATTTAAAACTTTTATTTTCTTTATGAACAAAGAAAATTAAGCATATTATCTTGTATTTTAAATTAGACTACTTATTTAAAAATGATTTGTAATTTTGATGAATAATTTATATATATATATATATATATATATATATATATATGATTATTGTTTGATTAAATTAGTTTTCAATTACTAAATTATCCTTAGTACAAAAATTATCCTAACACTAAATCCCCAAATCAACCTACACTAAACCTAATTTCAAACACCCACAGTCTCCTATGTTTCCATCAGCGCCGCCACTCATTTTCTTTCTCCCTTCTTCATTGAGTTCACATATGTCACCGAGAGAGAGAAAGAGACCCGAGAAGAAGAGAGCGCACTGACGGGAGAGGAAGACCGCGTAGCTCGTCACCGCCTCGCCACGGTCGCCGATCCTGTGCCGTCGTATCGCGAGTAGAGAGAAAAAGAGGATATCCGAGAGAAGGAGAGGAAGAGAAGCTGCGCCGCCTCCTCGCGCCAGTCACCGACAGCTTGCCGTTGCAGCTGTTACTGTTCGTGCCGTCGTCGCCGAAGGAAGCCAGCATCGCCGTCGAAGCCTTCGCCACCACAGACACAGTCAACGCTGATTAGGGTAGGGGAGAGTGGAAAGCAAGAGAGATGCACGGAAGACAGAGGAGTAGAAACGCGACAAGGGGGAGAAGGACGAGGTCCGTTCTCTTGCCATCCTGCCCCGCCACCGCTGCTGCTATCGATTAGATTGAAACCGTTGCTGTTGTGCCCTGTCCTGTTGATTGAGCCGACGTTGGAGTTGTTGTTTCGGTTCCTATTCCTCCGTTCTTGAAACTGTAAGGTTTAATCCTTGCTCTGCTTCAATCTTGTTCCTTTGTCTTTCTCCTGTTCAAACTAAGGAAACCAATGTCTCTGATTAGTATTGTTACTTTATTTTTCCTATTTGCTGCTAGAACCATCATAGGGGATAGTGTTGATGCCATCAGGAAAATACTGAAGCTGCTGCTAGCTCTGATTTTGTTATCTTGGTACAAATGGTACTGGTCTGATCTTTCTCTTAGGTTTGGTCAATTCGTATGTCCTGTTTTATCACTGCCATGGTTTCCATGTTTTGATTTTAATTCTAGTCCTTACTTGGTCTTGACTCCCCAGGTTGTAATTGCTTTTAATTCCTATCCAATTTGAATCTTCCATTTTGTTGTAACCATAGCCACTGCCGTTCTAGTTGCGTGAGAGTCGTAGCCGCTGCAGAATAAGGTGAAAAGAGGGTTTATCGCATTAAAATCGCTGCGGGTTTGATTCTGAGGTAGGAGTTTTCTTAAAATCTATTTTATATTACAGAGTTGTGATAAATAGATATTGATGCAAAGAGATTTACTTCTGTGATTATATTTATTTTATGGATGTGATGGTTTGTTGAACTGAATTATTGGGTGCTTGATTGCGTGAGTGGTGTGTGGTTGTGGATAAAAACCGGTTTGGAATGTCATTTACTTGATTATTAAGAAAGGTGGATTTTTCTTGGTTTTAGAGTTTACTTAGTAATATAAATGAAACGATTTTGGAAATAATTTGAGATATGAAAATAAATTGATTTTGGGAGCGGTTTGATTGTGAGTTGGTTTGATTTTATGAATGATTTAATATTTGAGCTGATTCGATTTTAAAAAGAGTTTTATTGTTAGAATTGGTTGATTTGAAAATGATTTGACATTGGAACTGGTTCAATTCTGGAAAATGTTTGAGATTTGGAAAAGGTTGAGAAAAGGTTTGAGAAATGTTTGGATGTGACCCTAAAAGGGTGGCAGTATCCGAGTTTTAGAGGAAATGCTGCCAAAATTTTATAAAATTGAAAGTTTTATTTAAAGTAATTAATTAAAAATATTTGTTTTTAAGCATTATACGTTTTAAGATTGATTTGTCTATCAAATAAAGAATTTTGTTTTGGAATTGAGATTGTTAACGAACAGAATGAAAAAGAGGATGATGAGGATTTTATTTGAAATATGGCTTTGAAATGAACTTGGAAATGAGATTCGGATTGATGAATGATTATGATGTTGAGAATGTTGAGAGGTGAACTTTGAATTATTCACATGCCTTATGAATTTGAAATATCTGAGATGCGAGGTTCCCTGGATTAAGTGCCGTGGCTTGCCACCACGTGTACCAGGTTGAAAACTTGATACTCTGTTGAACTTACGACGTAAGTGTGTGACCAGACACTATATAAATTCCCGGGAATGTTACCCCCATTGAGTAATATTGATTATTTGAGAAAAAGCTATGCATAGACTCTTGGGGATGCACGTCGGGGGACAGTCTAAGTACAATTCAGACTTGTCGGGTTGGCTGGATAACCGAAAGATGAGCCTCATCAGCCATAGGACAGGCATGCATCATATGCATTTGTATGCTTTGCTTGAGTTTGAACTTGTTTTGGTTTGCCTAATTGTAAACTGTTCGTAACTGCTACTTGAACTATTTGCTGTAACTGCTGTCTACTTTTGCTTTCCTTGTCTGCCTTGCCTGTGTTTGTCCTGGCGTGCTACATTTGAGATTGAACTTTGGTGCTGAATTAATGATTGTGTTGTTTGATTGCGTGGTTGGTTTCTGATTGGGTTTTTCTTATAAGAAAGGAAAGGTTTCGGATTTCTGAAAGATTAAACATTGTTTCTTTGAAAAGGTTTTGAACGATTACCTATTTTTTTTTAAAAAGATTCATAAGGCAATGATAATCACTGAGTTTGAAAACAATTTTCCTGTTAAATATCTTCTTATGACAACTTTGAAACTCCATGGTGAGACCGTGTGGTTAGGTTCTCACCCTCCTACAGCTTTACTTTTCAAGAACCGGATCAAGAAGCACTAAGAAGAGTTATACTGTGTTTGGTTTATATGTTCTTGTATTAATTAGATTATTTTCTTCCCTCGTCTTTGTTATTACAATTTTGTAAGAGGAATAGGAGTTGTATGTTATATATATATATATATATATATATATATATATATATATATATATATATATATAAGATATTATGTAAGAAGTCTTGTATATGAATCTATGCCAGCTTGTTTATTTTAGATGAAGTATGTATTTCCGGTTTATAAAGTGATTAGCGATACGGTGTTGAGTCACAGGCTCCTATTTTAATATTTAATATGTAAAGTAGTCGTAATACTTCTTGCTATCAGAGTAGCGCAGCCGGAAGCGTGACTTCTGATAGTGAGGGTATTACAGAGGAGGAATCACTCTAAGCAACTCCTGAAACCACTCCCACGCTGGACGGCCACCCTGGATGTATATCTAAAAATCTGTAAGGCAACCACTGACATAACGCCCGTCCACTGGCAACCCCAACTGGTACGTCACGTCCTGAAGTGTGATCGTGCACTCTCTGAACTGCATGTGGAAGGTGTGCGTCTCTGGACGCCACTGCTCGATGAAGGCACTGACAAGGGGCTCATCTAACCGGAACCATCTATCGTTCAGCCTCGCAAGATGGTATAATCCGGCCATCTGCAAGTACGGAACATACCGCTCATCGAGTCGCATGCCCTGTTGCCGCCGCATGCTCGAGATGCATCGCTGGGGCTGCGCATTACATGGACCTGGCTTATTAAAACCACTTACAAAACCACTAACAAAAACAACTAACACCAGAAACCACTTATGGAAACCACTAACAGAATCTACATGCAAAACCAATATAATAAACCACTAGCAAAACCACATGCTTAAACCGCTAACATAAACCACATACAAATCCACTTACGAAAACCACATGCAAAACCACTATCATAAACCGCATGCAAAACCACATAATAAACCACTTCCAATACCACCAAACTAAACTGCCAAAATAAACCATCAACAAAACCACATACAAAACCACTAACATAAACCGCCAACAAAACCACATGCAAAACCTCTAAAATAAACCACTTGCAATACCACTAGGATAAACCACTAACATAAACCGCTACTAAAACCGCATGCAAAACCACTAACTCAAATAAACCACTGCTAGCACAAAGTTTTCTATCTACTAACCTCGTCGTTGATGACCCCGGCTATATGAGCAACTCCATCCAACCGATATAGCCTTTCCGGATCGTCCCCCATCGACTGAGTATTCTACTCGAGTCTTTGTCGAATCGAATCTGGGTCGTTTTCTCTGGGATTTGGTGGGATATGAGAATGGAAAAGTGATTCGAATGAGGGGGATTCGAACTCCTTATATAGCCGAATCCAGTGTAATTCGAATCAGCCCCATTCGAATTACTATTTGAGGCAAATTGTGAGTAATTCGAATCACCTAGATTCGAATTACTTGGGAAAGCGTTCACATGAGTAATTCGAACCAGCCTAGTTCGAATTATGCTTCTTTGTAATTCGAATCATGTAGATTCGAATTAGTGTGGGCTCGTGTTCCTTTATAATTTGAGTTATATTGATTCGAATTATGTGTTAATGTAATTCGAACCCAGCTGTTTCGAATTACATAGTAATCTGGTTTGGCTGATTCATGAAGCTATTTTCAGTTTGGCTGATTCGTGTAATTTGGTTCTTCCCTTGGCTTAATTGTGTTTTTTGCCCTATTTTTTGTCTTTCTATTTTAAAAAACCATATATTAGAGAAAATTTTACTCCCCTCCTCTGCGAAATGTTAAAATGACACTCCCTTCCCCTCTATTTTATAAATGTACATTTTTCTCCTTTTTAATTTTTAAAAAACCTCCTCTTTAATCCATTTTAAACTTTTTGTGTTAACTAATGTTAACTTTATCCATTTTTTAAGAAAAAATACGCATTAGCAAAATTTTATTTTTTATCATTAAATTTGCTTACCATAATATCCTTTAATAAATTATTATTTTATTGATTAAATTATATTTTTAAAAAAATTTAATAATTATATTATTTTTTTCTAAAATATCTTTCAATAATTTTTTAATTATTAAATTATAATTTTACCAAAATTTTCGTTAACAATTTTTTTATATTTTATTATTAATTTTTGATATCTATATATATTATTTTAACATTAAATAAAAATTTTAGTAAGATTATTTTTCAATATCAATATATATTAATTGTTATACATATTAACAGTGGTAAGATTTTTTTATTTAATGTTAAAATAATATATATTGATATCAAAAAATTAATAATAAAATATAAAAATAATTGTTAACAAAAATTTTGGTAAAATCATAATTTAATAATTAAAAAATTATTAAAGAATAGGTATCTTAAAAAAATAATTTAATTATTAATTTTTTTAAAAATATTTTGGTAAAAATATAATTTAATCAATAAAAAAATTATTAAAGAGTATTTTGATAAGCAAAATTTAATGATAAAAAATAAAACATTTGTTAATGAGTATTTTTTTTTAAAAATAATTTATTTTTTCTTAAAAATGGATAAAGTTAATATTAGTTAACACAAAAAATTTAAAATGGATTAAAGAAGATATTTTTTAAAAGTTAGAATGGAGAAAAATGTACATTTATAAAATAAAAGAGAGAGAAGTGTTATTTTAGCACTCGCAAGAGAGAGGAATGAAATTTTCTCTAGAATTTATCTCTTTAAGAGTTAATCTGTTTGAAAAATTTCAAATCCTAACCAGTGGCGGAGCTTAGTTCAGACAAGGGGGGCCATGGCCCCCAAACTTTTTATAAAAAATTTAGTAATACTTTTTCAAAAGATAAAAAATAGTTCAATTGACTTAAATACTTTACTATGACTTAAAGTATTTAATAAGTTCAATAAACAACACTCTCTCTATCTTTAAGTTTAAATATAAAAAATTAGATATTTTTTATTTATTTAATTTAATATTATTTTATATTTTACTATTTATTTAATTTAATTTTTATATGATAAAAAATAATAGAATATTCAATAAGTATTAATATTATTGTATTTGTATAAATTGATAAAAAAATTCAATAATTATAAATTTTAATATTTGTCCTTCTAATTTCTTTACATATTTTACAGGATATATATTTAAATTTTTATATAAAATAATAATGAAAAATCAAAGAATTGATACATTTTTTAAGAGGAAGACTAATATTTAAGAAGGAGAACATATAACTTTTATAATATCAACACCTGTAGATAGTTCTTCTACTTTAAACGAAGAAAATGAGATATAACCTTCAAAAATTCAAAAAGTTATATCTGATGACTTTAACCTTAACTTTTTGAAATGAGATCTTAAAAAACGGTTTTAAATTTGGCAATATCACCCAAACTAGAGAGATGAGATTAGACGAATTTATCTTAAATGGGTCCATATCAAAAACATTTTGACAATTATTTTCTATTTGACCCCCAAAATTTTGCTTCAAGTTCCGCCACTGATCCTAACGACATGAATTTTAAAACTCCATGCAAGTTTCCTTGCATTAACATGTTATCATATGTTTCAGCTATAATGTGTTCAATTTTAACTAAAGCACCTAAAAAGGATTTTTGTTTCTCACGTGACAATTCAAACTCAGAAAGAAAAGCAGATGGCAAGTCAGCATAATGCGTTTCAAATAAATGCGTCCTTGAAATAATATTAAATTAATTACCATTTGTGTATATTATCTGCTAGACATGATTGAATCTATTTGTATTTTTTTGGCAACGACTCTTTTTTTTTTGGATTTCAGGTAACAAAATAAATATTTTTTATTTATTTTATGATATTTATTTGATTTGAACATTGTCATGCGTTCAACTTTGAAGGTGTTTAGTTGTCAATTATACAGAATTTCACGTACTGCGTATGATACGCTACACTTATTAATCACAGACCTAGTTATTATTCTCTTATTTTATATATATATATATAAGTGATGTTTGTGGTGGATAAATATGTTTAATGGTTAAAATGGCTAAATGGCGTATTTAGAAGATAAGTTGACAAGTGAAATTCAATTTACATAATTTGGATAATTTTATATGTTTAAATTTTTAATATTAAATATTTTAATTTCATAACAAATTTGATACCAAATGAAATAAAAATAAAAATAATAAAAAATAACTACAAATAAAAAATTATATCTTAAAAAATAATTAAATACATGACTGTAAATATTTTTAAAATATAAGTTAAAAGTGTTATAATAGTAAAATGGAAATTGACAATTTTTGTTACTTTGTTCCTATGGAACCAAAAAAAGAAAAATAATTAATTTAAATTTTTGTTGATAAAATCTTAAATATCGATAATATCATATTTTTATTTACTTAAAAAATATTTAATTCAGATATAGTTATAACTTAAATTAATTTGTAGATAATTGGTATATACTAATCATGCATTACCCAAATGATAAAAAATTAAAAGTGTGAAATTCAAAATAATTCTAATATTTCATGATCATTCTTACAATCTAAGTTTTATATATATTATATATATTATTTGTCAGTGAATTACCAATTATACTGGTAATCAATAAATTCATATCAACAAACAATATTTAATAAAATTTTCAGTTTAAATTTTATAAAATGTTTACTTAACAAATAAGATAAAAATAAAAATAAAAAATCTAATAAAGTTTTTAAAATAAAAATAAATATAATTTAGTTAAAAAGTATATTTATTTAGACTATCTCCAGTAAGAAACTCATTCCAATCTTTATTTATGGTTCACCTGTCATAAAAAATAATTCCACATCAGCTTTTGGGTCATAAACAGTAAATAAGAACTTAAAGTATCTCTCTCTTTTCTATTACGAAAAACTAACTTTAGTCCCTATTATAGTCCTACTTAATTAATTAATTAAAATACTTAAAATTAATATAATAATTTTTTCAATAATATTATTTAAATTTATAAATTTAAAAATAATTCACTATTAAAAGATATTAATATTAAAAAAATTCATTTGTAATAATAATACACAATATATAATTCGAGATTACACTAATTTGTAAAATTACTTAATACAAAGAAAACCATAATTAAGCTCTATCGTTGACGACAAACATTGTGAAATTGCCATATGTGTTTAATCAAGTTCTCTTTCAATTGTCTATGTTGCTGCCTATTTTGAAGTTGGGCATTTCTTTGGAGAAATTGATGGTATGGTGCAAAATCTTCCTCTCCCAACTGAGGTTGTGATAAGCCATTTTCGACATCGTTATACTCTAAGTTTTGAGCAAAATTTTCTGCATAAGTGTCTCTTTCATCCTCAACAATCATATTATGTAATATAATACAAGCTCTCATTATGTTAGCAAGTTTCTTCTTTTTCCAAAAGCGAGCTGGACCACGTATAATTGCAAAGTGTGCTTGCAACACTCCGAATGCTCGCTCCACATCTTTTCTTTGCCCTTCTTGATATTGTGCAAATAACTTGTGTTTCTCCCCTTGTGGATTTGAGATTGATTTGACAAATGTGGCCCATTCAGGATAAATACCATTTGCTAAATAGTATCCCATAGTATAATTATTACCATTAATAGTATAATTTACCTTCGGAGCACGGTCATTTAGAATATCATCGAACACTAGAGAACGATCTAACACATTGATATCGTTATTTGAACCAGAAACTTCAAAGAACGCATGCCATACCTTTCAACGCCTTTGGACAATTTTTCCATTGCCAATGCATGCAGTCAATGCTACCCAACATGCCAGGAAAGCCACGACCCTCCGCCATTTGTAGCAGGCGTCGTACATAATTTGGATTTGGTTTTCACAAGTATTCATCCTCGAACACCGAAATGACACCTTCAACAAATTTTTCCAAGCATTCAATTGTAGTGCTCTCGCCTATGCACACATAATCATCAACAGCATCAGCTGCTACGCCATATGCTAACATCCGTATCGCAGCGGTGCATTTTGGATTGGTGACAAGCCTCTTCTTCCAGTTGTATCAACCCTTTGTTGGAAATACGAATAGACGTTTGAGAGAGTGTCTACTATCCGAAGGAACACATGTCTTCTCATTTGAAATCTCCATCAAAAAATGTCAGCATTATACACCGGTTCATTTGCAAAGTAATCTTGGAAAAGGCGATTATGTCCTGCTTCTCGATCTCTGTTGATCCATTTACGAGGAGTTGGGATAGAACTTCTATCGATATCTTCTTCTTCTGAATCTTCGAATAAACACTCATCGATCCAATTATCTATGAGTGTGTTATATTGTCGTCTTCTTTTGCCATACAAAGCCTCATTAAACGTGTCATCAAAATTTTTAGCCATATCTTGAAATGTAATTTTTAGTATCCTTTCAAGGTGAGAAACAAGAGTTGAAATGGAGTTGCAAAATCATTGATATTTGATATTTATAAGTGTGTCTGCAACAAGTACCTACTTTTCAACGGCTAGTTTTACAACGGTTACTTAACAGATAGTTTTGCAACGACTACTTAACGGCTAGTTTTGCAACGGCTACTTAACAGTCACTTTCATTAACAATAACAACACAATAATATTGACTAATTTGAAAAGTTACATCAGAAATGAATAAAACAGACTACATCACATACCAGTAATACGCAATAAAAATAAGAACGTACTACATAACTCTACTAATACAAGGAACTATTAAGTAAACCACTTCGCGATTATTTTCTCATATGCAATCTCATGAAGAGCTCGTCGTTTTTCACTCATTGTAGACGTGTCAGCATTAAATATTTGCATATCAATTTTCCTTTCCCTTTTCTTAGCCATCCTTTCCATTTTCCTTTCTTTTGCTTTTATCTCTATTTCTTTAATATACCTTTGAGTTTGTAATTCTTGTTCTTTCATTGTCGCTTGAATTTGTAACTCCTCTTTCATTGCCATAATCTTTGCTCTATGTGCCCTCTCCTTTTCTCTTTCTTTTTTTCTATCCATTAGTTCCTTTTCTCTAACATTTTTAATATCTTCCATGAGAGATAGTTTTTTAACAACCGATGATTTCTTTTCGCTAAGATCTTCAGACATTTGTGCTTTTCTCTTACCTTTTTGCTTGCTCTTCTTTGATCTTTGTGGGCGAACGGGAGAGTCCACACCGGGTTCGTTTGCCAATGGTGTATCTGGGTTTGATGAGGATGAGTATCCTCCAGTTGCACTAACCTTGGTTCTCTTTGAGCTTCCATTTTGTGTAGGTAGTTGGCTTCTCCATTTTTACTCCAAACAAAGCATGTTCCAATGCCTCTCAAAAGTGAAATTTGGATCATAATTTGTGGAATAAAGTTTATAGGCCAACTCCTTTATATCATCAGCATTCGAACCATTCCTTATGTTTCGACTAGCTTGATCGTAACAACCAGCAAATTGTGCAACAGTCTTGTTGATCTTATATCATCGTTTCTTACCTGCAATTACCCCCTTGTCATGTAGGAGCAAAATTCTACACAGTAGCTATGAATTCGACTCCAAAATATTTTTTCCTTTTGATCGGTACCAACTATAGGGTCAGTTGAAACATTTAACCATGCACTAATCAGCATCTCATCCTCTTTCCAATGCCAGTGTTGAATACTATCTTGCCTCCGATTTTCAATATCATCATTATTGAGGTCGATAGCATCTAATCCACGAGGGTTGGCAAAATCTGAATATTGCGAATTTGGACTAGATTGTATCGGAGTCTGAGAGGATGGGTTAGAAGAGCCACCAACACCAGATGAGTTATGTCTTGATGCACTGAATTGAGTTGAAAACGGCAAAGATGTTGGAGTAATATTTCCAATAGAGGGGTTAAATATGGATGAAAATGGAAAATGTGGTGTTTGTGAATTTTGATTTTGTGGTTAGAATATAAGAAATTAATTATTATAAGGAGCTTGACAATTGAAATTAGGAAGATTTTGTGAATTTGGATTTTGAAATGTATTTGGTAGTGTGAAAGTTTGATTTGGAACTTGAGAGTTTGAGGTTTGACATTGTTGGGTATTTGGAGTTTGAGAAAGTTTTGTAAATAATTGGAAAAAGAGTTGAGTTGGTTTGGATCCATTTTTTCGAACAAAAAATAATATCAGCAGAACTTTGATTTCATAAACTTGGAAGACGATGAAGAAGAGTAGAAAAAAGTGTGAGAATAGAAGTGTATGTAAGTGGTATATATAGAGTAATAAGATATTAATTTATTAATAATAACGATAACATAGTAACGGTTAGTTTCCAACGGCTAATTTTGCAATGGCTAGTTTTGTAACGGCTAAATTTAATAATATGATTAGCATTTTAAATTTTAAAAATAAAAATAACCAACCCACCAAAAATTATTTTGTAAAGTGTAAAAATTAAATTTATCTTTTAATGTAAGTAAATTAATTAATTATAATTTAATATAATAATATAAATAATATTTAATATTAATTATGACATAAATAATTAACATAAATCTTTAATTAAATAGAAATTTAATTATTTAATTAATTATTATTTAAATAATTAATATAAATTATTAATTAAATAGAGATATAATTATTTAATATAATTATTTCAGATTTCATATAATTATTTATTTTTATGATAACGTGCCAAGTGGCAAGTTATTATTGGTTAATATAAGTCCCTCTGAATGAAGACTCTCTCTTCTTAAACTATGTGAAGGGACTCCATCTCTCTCTGCTCCAACCGTAGGTTCTCCCACATGTCAGAAAAAGTTGAATGAGAACCCAGTCGTTGGTGGTGCTATTAGATAAAACACACTAATAAACTAGTTTAGCCTCAAAATTATGTCAATGTCTTATTTTGATTTTTCGTTATAAGTATATTCTAAATAATTCTATGTAAATAGAATCAATTGGATCCGATTTAGCATGTATATGTTGTAACAGTAGTAAATCTAATTGATTCGATTTATATAGAATCATTTAGGACATGCTTGTAACGAAAATTAAAATAGAATATTGACGTAATTTGAGGCTAAAATAATTTATTAGTGTGTTTTACTCTTAAATATACTCTTAAACGCAAGTAAATATTAATTTTGTTATTTATTTACAAAATACTTCTTTCGTACATAATTATAACTTAAATAAATTAGAAGATAAATAGTACTTATAATGTATTACACAAATAATAAAAATATTAAAATAGTTTATAATTCAAAATAATTCTAAAATAAATATCATTATAAAATAAATGAAACTATTTTTTATTTTGATTTATAATATTTAAAATTTATAATTATATAACATATAATATTAATAATATAAATATTTTTTTATAGTAACAATATTTGAATAAAATACTCTACATAAATTAAGGCATCAGTTCGTAGTAAGTGACATAAAGTTAAGATAAAATGATGTTTATTTACATAATTTTCTAATTTCTTAGTATTTGTTAATACGTGGGTCTATACTTCCATCAATCTCGCCTCAAATAATTAATAAAATAAATTATGTTTTTTATTTAAGTTAAAAAAAAAGCATAATATATAGATAGATTTTTTTCATAACAAATATGAGTTTATTTATTATTTGTTATAAATTATATTAACTTGGCAAAATATTACAAATGGTTGAATATAATTATTTTTGTATAATTTTAATTATTTAATACCACTTTTTTTCTATTATTGGTCGGCCTTTTTTTTAGTTGTTCCTAATTTCTTTCGATCTTTTCCAATACTCACAAAAATTCCTTTTCCGAAAACTAATTTTCATATTTGCCATTGCAATTAATGTTTGTCGTTTATCACACTCCTCCTTTAATACACTTTTCTATGAGTTACCATACATGCCACATGTTGTAAGGTTATTTGTCAGTCAACACACAGTTATTCTTAGCCATCCAAAACTATGTCATCAAAGAACTCACCATATATATAGAGATAGATAATAGATCAATAAATAATAAATAAATTAATAGTCAATAGATACTACATTTCTATTATATATTAATAGTGTTCCTGCGCGAATCTGAGTGCTCCGAGGTATAGCTCATCCTGCTAGGACTCAGACCAGCTTTCCTTGGAGCGGAAGGATGGAACGTCGTCTACTTGCTGGGGAGGCGGCGTTAAGCACCTGCAAAGGGACTCCAACGCTCAAGTAAATAAGGTTGTGAAGTAATTCAGAGTAAAATTGAATGTATTGCCTACATGTGACTAAGTGAGTCACCCGTATATAATGGAGTTACTGAAGGCAGTTATCCGTATTGTTTGTTATCGATTTGAACGGAGTCTTTGCTGGTGGCTCGATATTCGGGGCTTGAGTAGTTTTGAGGAAAGATTTGCGGAGGAGTTGTGTGTTGATCCTGGTTCCGAGATTATTGGTATGAATCGGTTTTAGGCTAACGGATCCTAGCCCCCAAGGTTGACCTGTTTCGGAAGTCGAGCTATAAACAGGTTAAGCTTTTTAAAGTGTTATAACTCGGGACCAGGATCTGAGGTAGGTTGTTTCATTGTTGGCAACTTTGGAGTATGGTGGTTTTGGTGTTTTGATGTGCTGAGTTATAGCTCAGAGCCCCCAAGGTTAACTTGTTTATTGTCGGATTTGAAAAGTAGAAAAAGGTCAATATTTTGAATTTTCACGGTAATTCCTTTTGTGTGTGTCTTTAGGGAGGAAAGAGAATGTTGGAAAAGATAGTTTCATTTAATGCGTGTTGGAAATTGGAACGGCGGTGAGATCTGGCCATTGATTTGCTTTTTTGGTTTTATTATCAACGGCTGGGAAATGCTCTTGAAGATGTAACATTTACAAAAGGTACAGGGTAGTGGGCTGGTGGGTGGTTTTCATTGGACTCTTTGTGTATCCAATTTTGGGATTTGTTTTTCTTTTTGCTTCTGTTTCCGGAAGATGAGTAAGAAATGTTAGTTGTTCTTCTCTTGTTGTCCTTTTGTTTTCTATGTGCATGTTTATTTTCGAAATGGAAAAAGGAAAAAAGGTTGAGATATGGATAGTTGTGAGGGGTAAGGCAGAGGTTAAACTCGCGGAAGATGTGTGGGTTTGGGATCCTGTAAATTCGTTTTCTTGGGTGACGGAGTCGGTTAAGGGGTATGCTTCCGTGTTTGACGATGAGCAAAGTGTGTTGCAGTTAGGGTTAATTTCTTCGTGGATTAGAGAAGGTAGTGATATTAAACTTAGGTTCGTGCCATGCAGTACTGATGATCACATCTTTCATCGCGAGGAGGGATTTGAGTTCTTCTTCATGTATAGTTGTGTATTTGTTGATTTAGGTGTGAAATTCCCTTTTTCTGAGTTTGAACGTGGCGTGTTGATGCAGCTTAAGTGTGCACCATCGCAGCTACACCCTAATTCCTGGGCATTTGTTAGGGCTTTTCAGATTCTGATGAGGTATTTAGAGATTGAGCCTTCTTTGGAAGTCTTTTTTGCTTTGTTTCAGTGTAAAGGGGTTAGGCGTGGTTGTTGGTTGAACCTTGCCAGTGCCCCAGGTCGTGCCATTTTCAGTTTATATAGTTCATATAAGGGTTTTAAATCTATGTTTTTGAAGATTGGTGTTGCTGAGGGTGAATTTTCCTGGTTTGTTGATGAATGCCTGTTGGAGAGGTTTCCTTTATTCTGGGTTCCGAGGCCTAGACAGATATTGGGTATGGATGGGATGGAGTATAGGAATAAGATGATTGTAGAATTTTTAGTTAATCATATTTCTTCTTCAGGTTTGTTGTCGGTTGTTGAACTTCTTGAGTTGGAAATGGATAAAGATGCATTGGTTGGATATATAGGTAATTGTTGTGTGTAGTTTGTTTGTATGTGGTTGGTTATGGTTTGTAATTTCTTTCCTGTTTATTTGTTTGCAGTTGAGAAGGCTCCTAAGGAGACTTTGAGTAGCCTGCGAGCTTATTTTCAGACGAAGAACGTCGAGAAGCAAGGTTCTAATAGCCATATTATGGCGGAGAAAGGTGCTGAGGTTAATCAACCATCTCCTAAGAAGGTGAACTTTAAACGAAAAAAGGGTGAGGTAAAAAAGGATAAGCTTGTGGATGTGGCCGAGGGTAAGCTCGGCGGGAAGGATGTTGATTTGGAAGTAGTGAAACGTTTTATTGAGAACCATAGGGTACTGCATGGGTACCGAGGAGATGAGGATTTGACTTCTCTTTGGAGTGAACATTTCCCGCTGAGTATGGTGGCTGATGAGTATTGCCAGAATCCGGCCGATGTCAAGCTCGTTCAGGAGGTTGGTGACATTGGGGTTTGTCAGTATCTGCAGGTGTAGTATCTTTATTCGTCTCTCTCTGGTAGCATTTGCTTGTTTTGATTTTATTTGTTTTGCTGGTTTGTTTTAGGTGATGGGAGCTCAGTTGATATCTATCGGCCGAACACAGGAGTTGAAGCATGCTAGGGATTTATTTGATAGAGCTACGGTTGATCCAGAGGCGAAGCTAAGTTGAAGTTGAGGGAGGGGCCAAAAATTAATCTTGTAATAGAAAAAAAGTAAAATAAAATTTTTAAGGGGAACTAAAATAAAATTTGTACACAATTTATAAAGAAAATTTGAAGTTTGGGAGGGGCCATTGCCCCCCTTTTGTTATAGGTAGCTCCGCCCCTGGGTTGATCAGCTGATGCAGGATAATTTGGAGAAAGGGAATAAACTTCGTACTGCTCTGGTTTGGTTGATTCTTTGCAAGATAAGCTAACACCCGCTGAGGGTGTTGGGAAGAATATTGACGAGGATAAGGCTGCTTTGGAAGCTCGGTTGATAGTTCTTGGTGTTGAGAAAAAGCAGCTTGAGACTGAGAAGGAGGATCATGGGCTTGAGATGTTCGCAGCTGGATTTGAGAGGGCGGTTGAACAAGCAAAACTTCTGGTGCCTGCTGCGGATTTGTCTGCCATGGATCCGTGCAAAGTAGTCGTTGGTGATGAGTTGGTTGATGACGATGATGGTGTTGAGGGTGAGGGTGAAAACCTTAATGTTTAGTTTCATAGTGGACTGTTTGTTTTTGTATATGTACGTTTGGAACTTCTAGACTTATAGCCGTTTGGCTTTGTTTGTTTTGAACTGCTGGCTTTTAGCCAAACAAATTTGGTAATGTTAGGATTTGGTTTCATGTTTCTATTACATGTTTGATTTTTGCGAAGAATGTGTTTGAATACTTCGGATTTTAGTATTATTTGTTGGTAGTAATCGGACGAGTAGAATATGAGATAGAATGTAGATAATAGTTAGTGTTTGTATTGTAATATGATGAATGAAAGAAGTGCGGGGTTGTGTGCCTCATTAAAACCTCTCTAGCAAAACCCTCCTTAGGGATAAAATCTGGTAGTAGGAAAAAGAGTGCATCACCATGTCCGACTTATAGACTAACTGAAATATATTTTTAAAGAAGATGTGTTCCAACTGTTTGGTAGGATAGTTCCATCGAGCTTTTGTAATTTGTATGCTCCTTTGCCTATGACTCTTTGGATTTGAAATGGACCTTTCCAGTTGGCGCTTAGCTTGCCGTGTCCTTGTAGTTTTCGTACATCTTCTATTCTTCTGAGAACGAGGTCTCCTTCTGAGAATGTCCTCGGTTTGAGTTTCTTATTGTATTTCCGAGCTATAGCTCGTTTAGCAGCTAGTTGTTGTAGTGCTGATTTGTCTCGGCTTTTTTCAACGAGGTCGAGCTCGGTTCTTCTGTTTTCGATGTTTTTGATTTTGTTGACGTTTGTAGTTCTGGTATTTTGTAGGGAGATCTCAATGGGTAGCATGGCATCACATTCGTATACCAGCCTAAAGGGGGTTTCCTTTGTTGATGATTGTTCTGTTGTGTTGTAGCTCCATAGTACTTCGGGGATAAGCTCGGCCCATTCTCCTTTTGAGTCTTCGAGTTTCTTTTTAAGGCCCTGCAAAATGATCTTATTGGCAGCTTCGGCTAAACCGTTAGTTTGCGGATGTTCAACAGAGGAGAACTGTTGAACTATTTTAAAATTTTGTAAGAAGTTTGTGAACTTTTGATCTATAAATTGTATGTCGTTATCAGTAATAATTGATTGAGGAATACCGAATCGGCATAGTATATTTTTCCATACAAAGAAATCATTTTTTCGGAAGTTATTTTTGCCAATGGTGTTGCCTCTATCCATTTTGTAAAATAATCAATGGCAACGATTAAAAATTTAACCTGGCTTGGAGCGGGTGGAAAAGGTCCAAGGATATCTAGCCCCCACTTGTTGAACGGCCAGCATACCTCGGACGTGTGTAATTGCTCGGCTGGGTTGTGGATAATTGGTGCGTGACGTTGGCAGTGGTACGCAATGTTTGACTTTATTCATGCAATCTTGTTGTAACGTCAGCCAATAATAACCTGCTTGGAGGATTTTGGCAGCTAAGCTTCGTCCTCCTATGTGTGTTCCACAGACGCCTTCATGAACTTCGTCCATTGCCAGTTTGGCTTCTATTGTGTTTAGACACTTTAGGAGCGGTCTTGTGAAACCTCTTTTGTATAGCTCGGTTCCGAGTATTGTGTAGAAACTTGCTCTTCTTTTGAATATTTTTTTATTTTGAATGTTGCTGGGTATGTTACCTGTTTGCAAGTAACTTATGAGAGGTGATCGCCAGTCATCTTTCTGTGAGATACTTGAAATTGTTGTTAGCATAACACTAGGTTCATCAAGCATTAGTTGAGATAATATAAGTGTCGTATTTTGACTTCTTGTTGTTGCTAACTTTGAAAGGACGTCTGCTCTATCATTTTATTCCCGAGGAATATGGGATATATTGAATTTCTGAAAACTGTTTACAAGGTTATTGACAGTGGTGTTGTATTTTTCTAATAATGGATCCTTTACCTGGAAGTTACCTGTTACCTGTTGTACCACCAATAAGGAATCGCATTTGGCGTTTAGCTGCGTTATGCCCATTGTGTGAGCCAATCGCAATCCTGCTATTAGTGCTTCATACTCTGCTTGGTTGTTGCTTGCGTGGAAATTGAATTGCAAGGATTGTTCTAAGGCTGTTCCTTGTTCGTCTTCAAGTAGTATTCCTGCTCCGGATCCTCTACTATTTGAAGCTCCATCGATGTATAATGTTCATTTGTTCTCTGTAGAACTTGGTTCTTCTGAGGTGAGTTCTGCGATGAAGTCGGCTAGTGCTTGGGATTTGATAGCTCCTCGAGATTGGTATTGGATGTCGTATTTTAATAGTTCGATCGACCATTTGATTAGTCTTCCTGCCAGTTTGGGCTTCATGAGGATTTGCCTTAGGGGTTGCTCGGTTCTGACCACGATGGTGTGGCTTTGGAAGTAATGCCTCAAGCATCTGGCTGTTGTGACAAGAGCCAGAGCCAATTTTTCTAGCTTAGGGTATCGGACCTCGGCATTCTAAAGGAATTTGTTGATGAAGTATACTGGGTGTTGTTGCTTTCCTATTTCTATTACTAAGACAAAACTGATAGCATGATTAGTAACAGATAAATAGAAATAAAGTGGTTTACCAGCCTCTGGTGTTTGAAGGATTGGTGGCTCTGATAGGATAGTTTTGAGCTCGGTGAAGGCTTCTTCACACTCATTGGTCCATTCAAACTTTTGTTGTTTTCTTAGAGTCTTGAAAAAATGATGTGATCGGGTGGGCGATGCGTGGTAAAAACCTAGCCAATGCTACAAGTCGACCAGTTAATTGTTGAACTTCTTTGACTGTCTTTGGGCTTCTCATGTTTAGGATTGCCTGGCATTTTTCGGGGTTGGCTTTGATACCATGGCAAGTTAGCATAAAACCGAGGAATTTCCCGCTCTACACTCCGAAAGCACACTTTTCTGGATTGAGCTTCATGTTATATGTTTGAAGTTGTTTGAATATTTCTCTCTGGTCATTAACGTGGTTTGTTGTGTGGGTTGATTTGGCCACCATGTCATCGACATAAACCTCTATGTTCCTTCCAATTTGGTTTGCAAAAATCTTGTCCATGAGTTTTTGGTAAGTAGCACCTGCATTTTTGAGTCCAAACGGCAATAACTTTATAGCAAAAATTGCCATTGCCAGTGATAAAAGCAGTTTTATCTTGGTCAGTTGAATGCATGGGAGGGGGTATGCGTCCTTCGGACAGGCCTTGTTAAGGTATGTGTAGTCCACACACATCCTCCACTTACCGTTGTTTTTCTTTACCATCACCACGGTGGCCAGCCAAGTGGAATACCTTAGCTCTTTCATGAAACCAGCATTGAGGAGTTTTTGGATTTCCTTCAGGGAAGCTGCCCTCTTGTCAACACCAAGATGTCTTTTCTTCTAAGCTATAGGTCGAATTGATGGGTTGATAGCTAGCTTGTGGCAGATGACGTTTGGGTCTATCCCTCGCATGTCTGCTGGGGTCCATGCGAATAGGTCGGCGTTGTGCCTTAATAACTCGGCTAGTTGATCTTGTTCTTCATTTTTGAGTGCGTTGCCGAGGTATGTATGTTTTCCTTCCTCGGTCATTAGCTGAATCTTAGTAAGATCGTCGGTTGGCATCGGTCGTTCTTGATGGTTGGTCCTTGGGTCCAGTTCGGCCAGGGGGGTAGTTGTTCTGAATTGTATAATGCTTGGACGTATTGTTGTTTG
Source organism: Arachis hypogaea (assembly GCF_003086295.3). Lineage (NCBI taxonomy): Eukaryota > Viridiplantae > Streptophyta > Magnoliopsida > Fabales > Fabaceae > Arachis > Arachis hypogaea. The sequence goes on from NC_092055.1 coordinate 13,851,880, forward strand.
GGTTGTTTTGATTATTCGTTCTTCAGGTTGGTGTTATAGCACTGCCTGGCTTTCTTCTGGTCTCCGTGTATAGTTATGACTTTGTTATCCTGTGAGAGAAACTTAACACACAAATGCACAGTAGAAACAATAGCATTGAATGCATTCAAGGAAGGTCTGCCCAGAATGATATTATAAGGGCTTTTGCAATCAACGACAAGGTACTGTATGTCTATGGTTTTATTGTCAGGATAATTTCCAAAAGTGGTTTGTAACCAAATGTAACCTCGGATGGAGACTCGCTCACCTGAGAAACTACCAGTTCTCCGAATGAGGGTTAGAGTGTCTTGTCGCTCAGTTTCATCTTTTGGAACGTTGAATAAAATAATACATCGGTGCTGCTGCCTGGGTCCATCAGGATCTTCTTTACTAGTGGCTCTTCGACCTGTGCTGTGATGACTACGGGGTCGTCCAGGTTTCGATCGGTTGCCTTATAGTGTTTAGGGGTGATGAGATCTCTGGTTTGTCCTTGTTGACGGGTTGGGATGAGGTTGACTCTGTCATAGTCATCATAGCACGGTACGATCTTTTCTTGTCGAGTTTCTGCATCCGCCACCTGCAAAACTACCGAAAATGCAATTTATTATTCTGTGAGGTGGATTGATATCACTGTCTACCTTTTTCCCTTTATCTCGGGAATCGTCAGTTGTTTTGGATTGCTGGCCGAGGTCTTCTATGTTCCGCTTTCGTCCGCGGCTATCGATATACCTATCTAATAGTCCTCGGTGGGCCAGCTTCTCGAGAAAATCTTTTGCTATTACGCAGTCATCTGTGGTGTGGCCATACTTTTGATGGAAAGCGCATTACTTAGATTTGTCTACATATCGCTGGTCTTGATATGTACTGGCGCTGTTTGGGGGTTTAATGAGTTTTAAGTGTAGGATGTCTTTTATAATGTCTTCTCTTTTTGTATTAAGGGGAGTGTAACTATTGAATTTAGGTGTTAGTCTGAAGGATCTCTGGTCCGTTCTACTGCTTGAATGCTTGTTTCGTCTTTCCTCCTTTCTATTTGAGGTAGGTTTTCTACTCTTCGCAGTGCTCGAAATTCTTTAATTTTGATATGGGTTGTTGCTTTTTCTTGGAATTCGTCCAAAGTCTTTGGTTTTGCTATGACTATGGACTTTTGAAATTTTCCTGAGCGGAGACCGCTCTTTAGGGCGTGGAGATGGACTTCGAGGTTTAGGTTGGGTATTTCATTGGTTGCTTCCGCAAACCTGGTCATGTAGTCTTTCAGGATTTCATTCGGCCCTTGTTTGATGGTGCTCAGGTAATCAGAATTGTGGACGTATATTTTGGATGTGGCAAAATGATTGACGAACTGGTCGGCCAGCTCATCAAAGTTTGAGATGGAGCCTTCAGGGAGGTTGGAGAACCAAATTAAGGCGACTCCATCCAGAAAGGTTGGGAAGGTGCGGCATAGAATTGTGTCGGATTCTTTGTTCATAAACATCATGGCGTGGAATTTAGTGGCGTGGACATTTGGGTCTCCTAGTCCTTGGTAAGGTTTTAGAGTTGATGGCAGGGTGAAGTTTTTGGGCATTTCGAAACTCATGACTTCCTTTGTGAGGGGTTGGTTCTTTTGGTGGTTGTTTTTGGGGGATTAGGTATAGTGTGTTTGGTCTCCGATGTATGCTCATCGTTGTTGTCTTTGTTTTCAGCGTTCTTGTGATATCCCCCTTTGCTGTGGTCGTGCTGTTTCTGGCGTAAGAGTTCAGCCATTCTCTGGTTCTCGGCCCTGAGGGCCTCATTGATTGCTAGGAGTTCGGCCTGGTTAGTACTCGAGGGAGCATGACTGTGCTCGTCCGCCATGCGCTGTGACCTGCAAAAAAGAGTAGAAAATGTACGGGATCAAGAGTTGTGGGGTAAAAAAAAGTCGAGGCCCACGGTGGGCGCTAAATGTTCTTGCGCGAATTTGAGCGCTCCGAGGTATAGTTCGTCCTGCTGTGATTCCGACCAGCTTTTCTTGGAGCGGAAGGATGGAACGTTGTATACTTGCTGGGGAGGCGGCATTGAACACCTGCAAAGAGACTCCAACGCTCAAGTAAGTAAGACTATGAGGTAATTCAGAGTAAAACTGAATGTATTGTCTACCTGTAACTAAGTGAGTCACCCGTATATAATGGAGTTACTGAAGGCAGTTATCTGTATTGTTTGTTATCGGTTTGAATGGAATCTTTGCTGGTGACCCGATATTCGGGGCTTGAGTAGTTTTGAGGAAAGATTTGTGAATGAGTTATGTGCTGATCCTGATTCCGAGATTATTGGTATGAATCAGTTTTAGGTTAACGGATCAAATAGATTTAACAAAAATAAATTAAAAGCACAGTCGGGAAAGAAGAAAAGGAGCTCGAATTACGATAATACCCCACAGCCACTTTCCATTCCCGCCAATTCGAAACCCTTACAAAATGAAAGAGGGGGAAAGTGAAAATAGAATCGCAGTCGTAGGGTGGAGTATCTGAAAATGGCGGAGGATGAAGTTCAGATTCAAGAAAACGAGGAGTCATCCCGACCCGAATTCCCGACGAGTCGGGTGAAGAAAATAATGAGACTAGACAAGGATGTGAATAGGGTGAGCGGAGAAGCGCTGTTCCTGGTGTCGCGCTCCACCGAGTTGTTTCTTCACTTCCTGGCTCAGAAATCGGCGCGCGTGGCCATCGAGAAGAAGCGCAAAACGGTTACCCTTGACCACCTTCGGGTCGCCGTCAAGAGGCACCAACCTAGCAGCGATTTCCTCCTCGACTCGCTCCCTCTGCCTTCTGAGCCCAAAAATCTCCCTCCTTCCACCATCGCCGACCGGAGAAAAGCTGATAAGCCCGCACCTGCCGGCACGCGTCGCATCGATCAGTTCTTCCGGAAGCCTGAAGTCCAAGTTGCTCCCGCGGCAGATCCTGAAGCCGAAGCTCCTGCGGAAGCTGATGCTGAAGCTAAAGATGCTCCCGAAGCTGATTCTGAAGCCCAAGCTGCTCCTGTGGAAGATCCTGAAGCCGAGCCTTCTGCGGAAGCTGATGCTGAAGCTAAAGCTGCTCCCGAAGCTGATTCTGAGGCCCAAGCTACTGGAGCTGAAGCTGACGCCGGAGCTGAAGTTGCTGCCGAAGCTGAAGCGGCAGTTCACGTAGATGAGTGTTAGGTTGAGTTTGTTTATAGTTATACTATTTGGAAAAAAGGAAAAAATTTAAAAATAGAGATTAATTAAAGATTGCAGCCAGGTCTTTGATTTCTCTGCAATAGCTTTTTTGTACATCGATAGCGACATGTGATTCTAATTTTCAAGCTGATTAAGGGTAATTCCTTTCTTTCTGTATTGCCTATATCTTTATCCATGTAGGGCTTACTTGATTTTCTTCTTTTTGACGATTTGTTTTCTTTCAATGAACTAGTAACTTTGCTCTTTGGTTTACACGTCATCATTAGGATCCGCGAAACTGTTTTTTATGATTATCATGCATTTACAATGTCAAGTTGTTATTTCTATTCAAACTGTAAATTGTGTGTTTGTATCAGCTTCGGTTTTTTAGAACAGCTTATAATCAACTGCTGTATATGGTTTTCTTGTCAATATCCAATTCAAGTCTTCCACTTGGATCTGCAAACCTGAAAAATGATTTCACTTTTTGTTGGGGACCTAGCAGCAGCTTAGCACACTGGAAGCAAAGTTACAAACAAAGCAATGGACGAAGAATTTAATCTGTATACAGGTATACAACTAACAAGGTCTCACTCATTTAGGAAACTCAAGTGCAAAGAGATAAATACAAAAAAAAAAAAAAAAAAAAAAATCCTATACATGATGAGTTCATATTTATTCTTTTGCAGGTTGGTAACAGTTTTATTGCAAACCATGCTTTCTACAGGTGCTTTTCACTCAAATTATGTTTCAAATAAAGAAAATTTAAGGAGAAAATGGTCCAGAATGTGTTGATATCACAGAAGATGCCTCGTCTCTTGAATGAGGAGGAATGCCAGATTCACCAAAAATCTTTCTTCTTTGCATCTTCCTTCCATCATTAATGAAGGATATAGCTTGATTTCCTGAATTTATGCTGTTTGATCCGAATTGATGGATACTGATGGGAAGCCTTCTGTTCACTGGCATCGGACTGTCTAGACCTCCATTACAGCTTTTATTTGGAATTCGTCTACTGCTGGTGCTTGGTCTTGATGCATACATATTATCTCGCTCAACTGCTACTTGACTCTGGACCTTCTTCTTTTCCCATGGCTAAGACCCAAAAAATATTAGAGGAGCCAAGAATTTGATGAATATGGCATAGTTATTTCTTGAACAACATAAGGTGATATAGAAATTAGTATCTGTTTAAAACCGGTGTATGATACCAACCTGCTGTCTTTTCTTTTCCTCCTCTTTTTCTCTTCTTAGCATGTTATACTCTTCCAACATTTCCATTAGAGGTACCTACACAGATATTATTTTGCCAGCTATGATCAACGTAAAAACGAATGGAACCATACTAGAAAAAGCATGGCAATGAGAAAGTAAACTGTGCCAGTGTAAGAATGCTCAAATCATTGGTCAACATAACTGAAGCTAGAACTGTATAATATGATTTGTTTCTTGCAATTCTTTAAGTTTTTTGTTATCATTTTGTGTGCTGCTGGTGTGCTTTTTGTTACTCTGTTGGGTGTTTCTTGAAAATTTATCTATAGACGGTTATGCCATTACTTGATTAACTGTAAACACATTTTGCAACTTCACATTTTTCTCAAATATCTAGAGGACTCACAATTGTGCCTATCCTCTGCCCAGATGTTTCTAATACTATGCTTAAGTGTCACGCATTTAACATTGGCCAACCTTTCTTCTAAGATTAGGTCCTAAATTCGAATCTACTTTTACACATGCATCAATATATATTCTTGCAATACTTGTTTTGCCTTTCTTTGGATGCTACATGTTCTATGAATTTTAAAATGCTTCTCACTATTCCATTACACAATTAGACTCTGTAATATATACTTTTCAGATGCATCTTTTCTAGTATAAGAATAGTGTTTTAGAATGTAGGATATCTGACCTGATCATACAAGAAAACTTTATTTCGTTCTTCTTCCCAAGATCTGGCCATTTTAATTATCAAATCTACCAAAGCTGTAAAAAGCGTCCATGTTATGTAAGTATTTGAGTTTGCTTCCAATTAGTGCAAATCTTATTGTTGTCTATATACCTGGCATTTTGCTGACCATTATACGGGCACGTTCAGCACGTCTCAAGTTTTTGTGAGCTCCTCTGCTGACTGAGTATCGATTCTCATCCTGATAATACACTTGGATTGTGAAACATATAATAGAGATATTTATTCCTTAGCCATAGTTATGAAGATTGATTGAAATGAAAATTCTAACCGTGCTATATTCTTCTAGCCAGCGTTCTTCATCACGTGCTAACATCCACTTCTCCACCTTCTCCATTATAGCCTTCCTGCTAGCAGCCTCTTCTTTTGCTCTTGATATCTGTTCATCCATACTCATGAGGAGATTGGAATGGTCAATCTCCCCTTTTTCACATCTATGTCACTTTCTAGGACTGTTTAATTTTTAGATAGGCACTTAATTTTGTTTGCAAAGGAACACACATTCATTAATTACAGACTTACAGTCACCTGAGTTTATAAGGTTAATGATATTCTTCATCTCTGTCTGTGAAGGTATCTCCACATGTGATTTCTTGCATATCAATTCCAGTTCCTCCCGTTTCTTCTGGAATAACTCTTTCATCTTGCTTGCTTTTAGTTGATCCAGTCTCTTGACTTCAGCTTCAGTCTTGAATAATGAAAAAAAGATTCTTCTTTTAGTTCCATTTTTATTTTCCACCATTTAAATATCTGAGAGTTTCTGATATTCTGGGGATAAACTTAAATACATACCTGCTGCACTATTTCTAGAGTAAGACTTCCTGGATCAGATACTTCTGAAGATGAGACTGATAACAAATTGATTACGTGTGAAAAAGGTTGTCGGTCATTGTAAGGTGCATCCATGAGATTCCATAGATTCAACAGTTCTTTCCCTAAATGGTGAAGCTGCAAAGCATTCAAGTTAAAAATGCAATACCTGAGGCTTTAAGACATAATATTTGTTTTAGACTGGCTGGCATCTCAACAGGTTGGACTAAATACAAAATTTTCTCAACTAAGAGTCAATGTTTACTGAATGTTTTATAATTTTCCACCCCAAGTCAAGAGTCATTTCACTCATTTCTAATTACAAAATAAATTCAAATAACTATGTAACTGTTATAAGATGAGATTAAAGGCTTTTCTTAGTTCATTAGTGACTGGTATAACTCCTTGGGATGGAGATAAATTTAACATATTTCATATATGCCCAAAATAAAGATACAGCAACAGTTCTATTAGTTTCACCTTGTCAAGTCGGGTTTTCTTTTCTTCATAAAGGGACTCTACTGTGGTGTCAAGTTTATCCAGGATTTTGTCACTTATGTTCTTTGTTATTCCACACAAATCATTCAAGCTTGGGTGAACTTCCATGATGATCGCTGAGGAATCTTTTCCCAAGATTGTGGACAGGCTGTATATTACGTCTATGTATTTCTCCACTTGCTGGAGTCTTTCATTCTTCAAATGTAATTGCAATAAGCAAGATGAAAAAGTCTAGTTTGTAAAATACTAACTTCTTAAATGGCAGGGAAGGAAAATAACTGCTGCTAGTGCTAGGTACCTTCTCATTGTAGAGCCTTTGCAACTCGTTCTGATACTCCTCAAGTCTTTTTAGTGAAAGATCATTCTCGTTTACTACAATGATTGATGTTGCGTTATCTGAATTACCTGCAATTTCTGCAGAAATCTTTTGAATTTGCCCCTGCACCGCTCGGAACTGGTTTAGCCTCTCTTCCTTCCTCAGACGCATCTCTCGGAGTGCTGGAGTGATTGAATCTAGCTGCTCTTTTAGTGTTCCCGCCCTTTTTTCTGGCTGTTCAGTTAGTAATCTCATCAATGAAGAGTCTACAGTTATAGTTCATGTCTTGTTGAAGCATACACATTTGTCATTTCTCATTAGTTACATTTAACAATCAATGCACTCTGGCATAAAACTATTTGTGCGTATCTACTTAATTGCTACATAACATGCTATCAGAGACTATATATATGCTCAATCTTTGAAACACCCACAACCCCCCCCCCCCTCCCCGGCGGGGCGCCCTCTATATAAAAATTTAATTTTTAAAAAAGGGCTCTTGCATGATAGTCTTATGACAATTATCAAATTCGTATCTACTATGAATAATGAGACAGTTGGAAGCATAACTGTTTCTAGATTAGTAAGTCCCATAAGAATTAAGTGAAAAAAAAGGGTACTAATTGGCTCACTTTACTTTAAGATATATGAAAATGGTCTAATTTTCTTGTTATGATTTCTAGTTCTAATTGTTTATGTATACTAACTGGAGAAAGCTAAGTGGAATAGGTACCCGTCCAGGTAGAGATCTTTCACCAAGGGACAACAGAAGGTGTGTAAATTCAGCCTCGGCCTCAGCCAATTCTTGGTGCAGATGTGCTCTGGAGATATTTGCTTTGTCGACTTTTCGTCTATAGACCTCGAGGCACTCTTGCTCCAAATCCAGCAGAACCTTCTCCCTTTCGAATTTGTCTTCTCCGACTTCGTCCCATATTATCTAAAGTCATTCAAAATCGAGGAAAAATAATATAAATAATGGAATGTGACAGAAGAGTCAAGACATTCAATGTGTGAAATGAGTGTGAAGGAGGCTCTTGCCTGCAGTTCCTGCAACAAGAATCCACATGAAGTTTCTAATATTGCAGAATTTCTCATCCCTATTGGTGTCTGGACTGAACCCATTTTTGTTTTTGGTGGCACCGTTCCAGTGTAGAAGGAACTCAGATACTACTGAGTAATACACTTCTGAATGAAGAGTAAAAAAACACAGAAGAATGATTGGGGAAGAAAAGAGGTTTTGGTGTCAGTGGAAGAGAGTGTTTACCATTTGGTATGAGTTTTAGCTTAAAAGACAAGGGTGGCAGAGGTGGGTAATGTAAGCTTTTGTTTCAAGAATCAGACTCGGCCACATTTGATCCTACAAACTTTAACTTTTTCCCTCCATCTTTTTATTATTCCAATTGCAAAGTACAATATAACTGTCTCTTTCATTTTAGAACCTAAAATTGATAGGGTTCCTTAGTTAGATGTGCTAGATGTGATGTGTGTCTTGCACCATGTTTCTTCAAGTATAGCTCTTCTATTTTGTAGGACTTGATTCCTACGTTATCTATCATTATCAAATATATATGTTTTGATGCTGATCCTGATTGGGATAGACAAGCATAAAACACTTATTTTCTGCTTTCTGTATTGGATGCCTCTTTTATTTCTTTTTATCAAAGAAAAATTTTGGTGGATGCAATTTTATATCTATTAAAGTTAGGACATTTCTCCAAATTTAGTAAATATTTATTAAAGTATTTTATAATTTATATATCAAATGAGTTCTCATTTTTCTTAATTGCGTTTTTTGCATGTATTTTAAACGTGGTAATTGTTTCGGTATCTTTTCAAAACTAGAACATAATTTTCTATCATGTATTATTATTATTATATAATAGGTCTGTTTTGTACACTTTTAACATATGAAATAATTATAACCAACTTGGATTGGTCGAGTAGTCAGCTCACTCGTCCGTTTAAGTGAGTGTCAGGGATTCAAATCCCGCCTTGTGCATGCAGCAATCCATTGGCCAGCGGCAGACCCTTAAATAGAGCTCAGATCCGCGACGGATTAGTTTTTGACCTGTCGGGTTGGGGTGGGGGATATCGTGGGAAACAAAAAAAAAACATATGAAATAATTATACGTTTAACTAATTCGACACATATTTAAAGTTTTGATAAAATAATCTTTTAGTTCATGAAGTACGCAATGAATATCCTCTAGAATAAGTTATTATCTAAAATTTAATTCAAATATGATTGTTTTTTATATTTAAATAAAATATATAGAATATTTATTTCACATATTAAATACGTGTACAAATAGATTTTTATGTGATAATATAAAAAATGTAATTTATTCTCTAATTTCCGGATGATACATGAGTAATTGCCTTCAAAACTTTTATCAATTGTACCAATTAATTTCCTCAATGGATGATGCTGATTTCTAATGTTGATTATTTGATTATTTCTGTTGCAAGTTTCCTTTCCAGAAGTGAGATCGAATTTAGTAGGACATCATTATCACGTGTATTGAATTTTTTTTTCTTTTTAAAAAATTAAATAAATGTAGTTTTAGGTGCAATGGAAACAGCGAGGAATTTGATTTTCGAGTTGCTATGAAATTTTCTTTTATTGAATAAAACGTTCCACCCTGTTCCAGTATAGCAGTATAAAAGCTGAGACATGCCTTGCAAAGGAAGAAAGAAAGCATAAACATAAACTATTATGTTATAATAGTGCATACATGGACTTTTTAAGACACCTTGCACAGGAGAATGGAGTTTAGAGTATATATAGTGGTGGAGCTTGAGAAATTCGTTTGAGGGCCAAAAATTTTAATATAAAAAATAGTAAAATACATAATAATATTATATAAAAACAAAATTTATAAATACCACAATTATTTAATATTTTGTCAATACCATGACAATAAATAAATTATTTTAAAAGAAAAGGATAAATAGGTCTTTGACCTTTTGATTCGCAGACATTTAAGTTTTCGAGGATTTGAAAATACATTTAAGTTTCTAACATTTTCAAAACTTAGACATATTGATTTTTTATGTTCACTTGGGTTTGTACGACTCAACGGAAAAATCAAACGTGACTCTCGTTGTACTGATCTTGGTTGATACGGAATTACAGATGCACACGTGAGAGAGTTTTTAAAATTGGACAAATTAAATTTAAGAATCGATATGTCCAAATTTTAAAGAGGTTAGGAACTTAAATGTATCTTTAAATTCTCAGGAACTTGATTGTTCGCGGACAAAAAATTAAAAATCAATTTATCTTTTTTTTTTATTCTAAAGATAAATATTATAAAATATCTTAAAAGGGAACTTTTCAAATTTTAAGTGATTTAAAATTTTTAATAATGATTATTAAATCAATTATTGTAATGATTATGATGATGATGATCTTTTTCAGGTAGTCCAATAGTCCATCATGTTGAATTAAAATAAGTATTGAATGAATGTGTGAAGAGTTAACATGTACACTTAAATTGTTACATAATACTTTAGTCAAATGAGCTTGCTATGTTATCTATGGTATTACTACTAAATATTTTACAAAATGTTTCGGGAATTATGGCCCCATTGTCCACAAAAAGTTTTGTCAGTGTATATGTGTTATTTTTTTATATTATGATAAAGTATATTTTTTGTTTTTAATATTTTTAAAAAATTTTAAAAATAATTTTAATATTTAATATGTTTAATTTTGTCCATAATGTTTTAATATATTTCAATTATACTCTTAAGTATTAACACTGTTAATTAAGATGTTGACGTGGTAATTGTATATTGATATCGAGAATAAAAATAATATTTACAATTTAGTAATTTTTTTTTAAATAAAAATTATATTGTAACATTCTTAAACAATCACTTTTATTGAGTATAAGTTTTTTTCTTGTGTCTATTGAGAATTAGTTTAATATAATAATTTTTTTTAATACAATTATTTACACAAAAACATTTTTTTTGAAGCATATCGTTTTTATTATATAAAAATAACTTGGATATCTAAAAAAAATCATATAATTTGTTAATAAATATGTGATTGTGGAAAAAAACTTCTAAAAAGTGAAAGAATTTAATTTATATAATTTTGTATTGACATTTAATCATGTGCTATCACATACACAAATAATTAATTTCGTTACTCATTTAAGTCAGTATAATATAATTTTTTTTAGTAATCAAATTCTTGAATATGACAAGATTGCAATTCTGCCTTCTGGCTCTAAAATAATGAAAATACTCTCTTAAATACGTATCATATTTATTCACCAAAAAAAAAATATAAAATATTTAAGAGGAGATAGATTGGGTATATAAAAGTAATGATAAATTCAACAAACATATGTTAGATTAAATAAATCATAAATAGATTTGTACTAATATTTTTCAAGAGCTTGCAAATAGATTTTAAATACTAATAAAGACTTGTATTTTTCACATCATTTTAAAATATAAATTATAATTAAATGAAAGATAAGAATAGTAAAATTACAAGTATGAATTTTGACATGTTCGGATTCGGTCACACCTCTGTATTCACATCTAGTTCTGCCTATAATCATGCCAGAAATTTATCTACTATCAATAAAACATTAAAACTTGAAACATGTGATTGATAAATCACTACAATTTTATGCACGTTTGATACATATTCAGGAATTCTTCATCATATATATTAAGTCTCGCCTTATGGATTTAGCTCATTTTTAGGATCCTGCTTTTAAAATTACCTATGATACGTCTTTCAGTCTAAAAGGTTGGTATTATTCCAATTTTAATTAGCTAATTGCGTATAATTAAGGGTACTTGCAAAATTATTGTAATACTTTTTTAACTACATTTCTTAGGCAGAGTTGCATATAGAATATCATTGATTTACCTTCAGTATATTTTAGAAGGCAAATTCTATGATGCCTTTAATTTGATACTTAACTTTTGTCTAACTTACTTTTTATAAATTTTAAATATTTAATCATTATTTACTTTTATACTTTTAAATTTAAATATTAATTTTTAAACTTTTTGGTAAGTTAGACAAACAATTATAAACACTATAGCAATCACCATTTTAAGATTAAGTTTGGATGCTTTACTTACATAGTTAATTAATAATGTACTTATTTCAGAATGTGGATTCTTTCATGTTGAATTTTCATATATAATTTGTCACTATTTTCTCATGCTATGCGATTTATCTAAAATAAATTATTAGAAACTATGCATAATTTAAAAAGTTTGGTGAAAATAGTATACGGGGATCTATTTCCTCTTCTCTTGTACAACAAAAAGCACAAAAACTCTTGGAGAGCAAGATTCATCTCTGCAATGGCTCCCTTCTTCGCAATGTAATGTCTTTGAATATTAAGATACAGTATTCTGGATGTGACGGTATAGTTATGGTTCAATTATTCTCAAATTTGAAATCCTTGTTGCTCTCAACTTAAATAAGGATGATGGGTTTGGAATTATATTATGCAACTGGAACCAACTCATATCGATGAACTCAAATCGTCATTAAGTCTAAAAAGATGACCCTTAATAAAATAAAAGTATACTTAAACGTTCGCCTCACTGAGTTTACAAAGAATCCAATAAGGTCGTTTTTCCATTACCATTATCTAATAATGGTAAAAGAAAACCAAACATTTATGCAATTTATAAATGGGCAAAGGAATGCTTTCTTATTAACCTGCTTTAATTTACATATCTTAAAAGGTAAAATTCCAAAAGCATCAATTAGAACATTTGACCATGGACCACCAGAGAAGTGCATTTGGTTTGTTACAATAAACCAAACAAATTTGACAACTTAGAAAGATATATACTGACTATGAATCCGTCTTTGCCTCCACCAAAGAAGTGTCGGTTGCAGCTCTTTGAGCATCTAGCAACTTCATTTGGCGCTCCGCATGTTCCCTTTCGCAAGCACTAATTCCCATAATAATATCCAGCATAGTACCAGTAGTGCCAAAGAATACAAGGGGTGCCAGAGATTTGCGCTTTATCCCCACCGGAATCGCCAGCAGAGCTCCTGCCACTGAGAATACCCAAGTGCCCAATGCACTTAAAACATTCCATTTCAGTAACATTTTTGAATGAATATTTTCGAAAGACGCATGTAGAAAAGCTAGAAAATTAAACAGTAACGAGTGGACAAAAGAAACTTTGCCAAAAAGAGGAATATTATTGATAATCTTTCTATACTAGGGAACAGCGAGACTAAAACCATTTAGAAGATGCACCAAGGTACCAGCCTCACTACAATTCATGGTTGCTCATGGAATCACCTAACAACTACAAAGCAAGAGATATATAGAAAGGAGATTGGAATCAGTTAGGGAGTAACCAAGGGGACAAAAGTGCCATTGCAGCAGTGAAGAATCATCAATGGCCCCAAAAGTATTCCTCTAAGTAGTTGTTTCAGCGGATTGATGCAAATCCACAGAAATAGAGTGAACATGACAATGAGCATCGTGATTTCAATTCAACACTAACTTCATCAGAAAATATAGCTATTCATATTTTTAACACTGCATTGGCAAGTTCTATGCATCAATTTGATAGTATGGTGTAATCATAAACAACAAAATCAAAGTCTTTTCATGCTAAACAAAGTTGGTTACATGAATCAAATGGTACCGAAGTGTCTCACTGTAAACTATGAATAAAAGCATTTAAATCTAAATGGCATAACAAGTAATAAAATTTCATGCCTAATGATATTTAAAACCCCCTACTAAATGACATAGTAATATCATGGAAATTTTTTGAACACCTTAACCCTATACAACGTGTAGAAACCCACTCCATCACCTTTAGAATTTTATGTGAATGCCACTCCAACATACAACTCTAACTGAAGCTTCAGTCTACCCTATACTCTTACTCTCTTAGTGTTCCTAAGCATTAGTTTCTTGAAGAATTGTCAACATTTCATTACTTATTGCGTTGCTAGTTATCCTTGGTGGACCAGAAAAGTTTATTCCTTATGTCACAAGAGTGGGAGTAATAGGGAGTTAGGGACAAGAAACATAAAAAGTTTTTGCCATTTTCATCACCAAGGTAATAAACAAATGGGTTACTAATGTCATTTCCAATAACAGTCCCTCTAATCGACCCATTAGTAGACTATGAAATCTGAGTACAACTTTCTCACACACACCAGATATCTGTCAAGAGAGGTTTCTCTAAATATTGAAAACATGAAAAAACACAAAATGTGATCATTGTATCAAAAACAAAGAGAAAGGTCACATAACAGAAAAGATGAGATGGGGCTTAATTACTTGGAAACAGAGCAGTCTTCGAGATGCTTCACTTCTTCATTTGCCATTTTTCCTGTGATAGGTTTTGCAGCGTTGATCTGGACATAAATTATCAAATCTATTAATATATAGTTACTTTTTTTTTTCCATTGCATTCACAATTTTCCTTTTCCCCTTCCCTTAGAGCAGAAAATTTTTCTTTAAACCAGATTTTTAAATTCTGATGGTGTCATTAATCTAATAATTATTATACTGTCTTAACAACTGCAATATTCAAGGAAGAAGGAAACAGAAGATGAAATGGCAAGGATTCCTTTCCTATGGAAAACTAACTTTTGGTTTTTGTTTTTGTTTTTTTCTTCTTCTTTTCCTTCTATGCAAATCTCAGCACTCTCTGAAGAACTATTATCAGGGTTTACAGGGACAAAAAAAAAAAAAAATACAGAAGCAGAAAATGGTACCACGAAGGGGAGGGCTAGAGAAGAGGACGGCGAAACCACAGAGCTCGGAGAACAGGACGGCGGGTCGGCTGCGACGCTGGTCAGACGAAGGCGGTGATCCTCAAGACGGAGAGACAACGGAGCTTGAGGCGCAGTGAATCGTGCACGGCGGAGCTCGAGGCGCGGTGAAATGAGGACGGCGGAGTTCCAGCCGCAGTTAATCGCGGACGGCAGGAGATTGAAGAATTGTGAATGGTGGACGCTGTGTGAGTCTTGAGTGTGTGGGAGAAGAAGAATACAAAAGTGATGAGTGATGAGAGTAGATAATGTGAGTGGTGAATGAGAAAGTGATTTAGGGTTTGGTCGAGCTCATGTTTGCACTTTGCAACATGGAGAGCAGGAGAGGGAAGTCTTCTGTTGAATGCTGGGTCGGGTTTGCGTTTGGATATCCAGCTTTCTTGGATCTAGGCTAGGTTGTGGGCCGGGTCGTGACAGAAAAATGTAACGAAGGGATGATTTATGAGAAATTTTTCTTTGGTGGAAGATATCCAAGCAAATGAGGCAAATGTCATTTTCCATAATGCAATTTCATTAGATGATAAATGAAGATTACCATCATCGTCGTGGTGTGCATGTCGCCTCCATAAACGTCATTGTCAATCGAATCCGCTTTTGTTGCTATCTTCCTATGCAAACAACATCAAGTGTAGTTAAAAGTTGAAACACAAAAAAGTAGAGGAACTAAAAAATAACTAAGATCCGAGATATCGCAAGTGAACTAGCGAATTTGTTAAAGGGCTTAAACTTTTTGAAGGGTTAGGCTTTATCACCTCCAAATATGGAATCAAAATTGGAAGAGCTTCATTACATGTATTTCATTGGATTTAATGGGTGCATTAAGAATTCAAACGAAGGGTAAGTGTACCGCGTTCGTGTTCTTCGGCCCTGCGTTCTTGATTCCGAGATATGCCACCATGTTGAAGAAGCGCTTGTGCAGCTTAGGGGAAAATGCAAGAGAGGAAAAAAAATAAAGTTTGAGGATAATGGAAAGAAATATATAGAAATGAAATCATCTTTGAATTCAAAATTTAAACTTTTAAACAGTAAAAATTTGCATATTAAATATAAAAAAAGTGAGAAGGAATAAAAGGCACAAAGAAGAAGATAGATGAAGACAAAAGAAATTATTCTTGGTATCTGTTGTTGCCTGTGTGTTCGGGAAACAAGTCGGCTCTTGTGACGAACGATTGTCGAGTTGTCGCCTTTAATTTGATACTGAATTGTTGGTCTTGCTAATCCGATTTTTTTTTTTTTGACGGGGTATGAGGTGTGAGCAATGAAGATGGGAGGAGTGTACCTGCAAAGGCACTCTAATGCTTAAGTCAGTATTGTGTTCTAATCGTAAGAGAAGAAGATATTTTACCTCGCTTTTTGTATGTTGAGATCTTCGTTCGTTACTGTCCGAGCATTTAGCTCGGAATGGAGAGGATTGGTAACATATCCGATTATTGTACTGTTTGGTCGGACGTTATGATTGAAGTATTATTCGGTCGAGTTATACCTCATAAAAACCGAGCTGTAACATATGATACCGAGTTATAACTCGTATTTGTAACTGCCATATCATAGCCCCATGTTTAGCCTGAGGGGAGTTTTTAATGAAGCAGATTGAGCTTTTTTATGAGTTATAACTCGGTTGAATGAGTTAGCCACGGAACCCCCAATTCAACTTATTTCATTAAAAAATGTGTTTGGTTTTAGACGTGGGGAGTCATGTCCGCATCTGACTCATGAGAGAGAAAGATATTTAAAAAAATTAAAAGCTATTGTCATTTCCAATGCAACTTGCGCCGTTTGATTTCATTGAGGCAGCAGTTGCTGGAATTGAAATAGTTTTTGTTATGTGATTAATTGGATGGTTGGGCTCCAATTGAGACTTTGATTTGACTACATCTGACGCTTGGTTTTGCTATTTTGAAAACAGAATAAGTAAAAGAGGTATGCATGTTCTTTCTTTTTTTCTCTGAGTTATCATTTCCTACTTCTTCTCTCGGCTTTTCTTTTTGTGTCTGTACATGGGGTTTGAAAAGGAGAATAAGGGTAAGATTGACTGGTCGTATGACTGGGTGAATGATGCTGTGAAGTCTCGAGTGTCTCTGTTTGTTGATGAGACAACTGTTAAAGAGGTAGATATGTCTAAGATTGTTAGAATTGGGTCTGGGGTGCAAGTGGAGTTATTGCCATGTAGCAGTGATGATAGGGTTTATCATAGGGGGCAAGGGTTCGAATACTTCTACATGCATAGTTGTGTTCTAGAAGAGCTTAGGGTGAAGTTTCCTTTTACGGCGTTTGAGTGTCAGCTTTTAAAACAGCTAAACTGTGCAGCGCCACAACTTCATCCCAATGGTTGGGAGTTCTTACGATGCTTTGAAAATTTGATGGAGTTTCTTGAGGAAGAACCATCTGTAGACTTGTTCTTTTCTCTTTTTCAAGCTAAAGGAGTTTGGAAAGGAGGGTGGGTTAATCTGAATAGTACTCCGGGGTTTGGTATTGATGTGTGAGCATCTTTCCTATCTTTTCCTAGTGAATTTGCATTTAATTTGTTAACTTTTATCAAGAAATAATTATCTTTTAGCCACTATGGATGCTACTTTGAGTCGTTTGCAATTATATTTAAAATTTTAGGTAGTATTCGGATGGATTTGATGGAGTTTCTGCAGAAAAAGAAAAGAAACTAAGGAGCTGACCAGCGAGGAACGACGCGTACGCGTGCCTGACGCGTACGCGTGAAAAGCGAAGTTTCTTAGCGACGTGTGCGCGTACCTGACGCGTGCGTGTGACTCGCAGAAAAGACCATCGACGCGTACGCGTGACATGTGCCACGTGCAGAAAACGCAGAAAAAATGCTGGAGGCGATTTCTGGGCTGTTTTGATCTAGTTTCCAGCCCAGAAAACACAGATTAGAAGCTACAGAATGGATAAAACAAGTGGTCCCACCCATCAACTAAAGACTTGTTAATTAATTCTAATTTAAATTTAAATATTATTTTAAAATAGGAAAAGATATTATTTAGTTTTAAAAATTAGATTTTAAATTATTAGGATTAGATATAAAAAGGATTCCAATTAGTTAATTTTTCAATCCGTCTCAGAACACAACATTATTCCATTCCAATTTACAATCCTTATTTTTCTCTGAACCATGAGCAACTAAACCTCCACTGTTAAGGTTAGGAGCTCTGTCTATTTGTATGGATTGATTTTATTGCTTTTTCTATTTTAATTCATGTATGAATTTATAATTTAAGAATTGTTTTCGCTCTTTATCTTATGAATTTGGGTGGAACGGAAGTATGACCCTCTTTCTATTTGAGTTCTTGTATAACTTGGAAAAGCTCTTTACTTGCAGTTTGAAAACATATTCTCCTAAATTTTAATTATCTGGATTTAATGGGATACGTGACATATAATCCTTTTATTTTTGGGTAATTAGAGTTTTTGTGGCATATAAACTGGAATTTGATCATGCAGCTTCTAATTGGAATTAATTGACCAAGGAATTGGCAGTTAATGAATTTTAGAGGAGATTAGAAAGGTCTAAGGAATTAGGATCTAGTCACATATAGTTTGCCATGAATTAAATCTTACATGATTAAAATAAATTAATAAGAAAAGTCAATCCAGAAAATAGATAACTCTGAAGTCTTAACTGTTTCTCAATATTTTATTCCCAACTTATTCACCTGCCTATCTTCAAACATCTAAATTTATTAATTAATGCTTTTGAACTCTCAAACATTATTTTCTGTTTGCCTAACTAAGTAATTCAATTAACTATTGTTGCTTAGTCCTTCAATCCTCGTGGGATCGACCCTCACTCACCTGAGGTATTACTTGGTACAACCCGGTGCACTTGCCAGTTAGTTTGTGGGTTTTAAATTCCGCACCAAATTTTTGGCGCCGTTGCCGGGGATTGACTGTGATTAACAACTATCAGTTGTTTGATTGCTTAAATTAGGCATTTTAATTTTAATTTTATTTAAATTTTGTTTTATTATTTTCGAAAAAAAATCTAAATAAATAAATAGCAATAGTATTTTTCCTTAATTTCTGAAATTAAGTTTGGTGTCCCGTAGTAAGTTTTCTTTTAAAAATATTTTTTTTAAATACTAGTATTTTTCTTTGTTTAATTTTTGAATTTCTAGTTGACCTCTTTTTATTTATTTTTGAATTCTTCTTTTATTTTGATTCTTTATTTTATTTCTTCTCAAAAAAAAAAAAAGAATTCTGTTCTTTCTTCTTTGCTTTCCTTTTTACCACATGGTGCGTTTAATTCTTTTTATTGTTTTGTGCTAAGAAAAATAATGGAGAGAGATCACATGGGTTACTACTCACACCCAAGGAGTGATTCACATTATTGTGAATGGAGGAACTACTCAAATTTTGGTTAGCAAAGTCAAAACGAAAGAAACTTCAGTACTCCATATTCCAACTATCAAGAACCACCATCTCCATATTTTACCAAGAACCACCACCTCTCTACCCATATCAAGAACCATCATCTTTCTACCCACATCAAGAGCCACTATCTCCCTATTCATACCAAGAACCATCATCTTTTTACTCTTATCAAGAATCATCATCTCCTTCTTATTCATATCAAGAGCCACCATCTCCTTATTCATTTCAAATGCCATCAGATCTTGAGCTTCTCATGAAAGAATGCATACATGATATAAAGACAAGTGTCAAAAATGTAGAGAAACATGTGCAGTCAATTATCAAGTCACAGGAAGAGAAGCAAGCAAATTCCTTCCCAAGAGATATAATGCAAGATCCTATGGAAGAAAGTGAAGAAATCAATAAAAGGAGTTTATACTCCAGTGAATTAGAGAAATTTCCACCCTCACATATAGAAGAAGAGAAAGATGCAAAAACAAAGGAGGTTGATGCACCAACAAAGAAGGAAGATGCACAAACAAGGGAGGTTGCAAGGGATGAAGACAATTATGGGAATCTACACTCCAATGAAGCAGAGAGTGGCATAGAGGGTGAGTTTATTGAACCACCAATTCAAGAAGTTCTTGATGAAGGGTACACTCTAACCATCACACAACACCCATATATTGAAATCAAAGAAGTGAAGATAACCAAGGGAAGCACTGAAAAGGGGATTGTGACCAAGAAACCGAAGAAAATATATGTTCCGAGGGTTACCTGAAACTGGAGGTCGATCTCGGATAAGATCTTCTGTACTGGTCGGAGATGGCGTATCCGGCTGGCTGGTGGCGGCCGGAGCTGTTGTGTCTGACTTGTTGGACTTGCTGCACTGCTGATCCTTGGTCACTGGAGGGTGGGGGGTACCTGCAAGAGACTCCGATGCTTAAGTTAGTACGGGTATTAAGCAGGTTTTTAGTAGAATCAGAGTATGAGTTATACCTGGATGCTTCAGTGTATTTATAGTAGTTGTAGAGTGACCTTTTTAGATAAGATAAGTTAGTTATCCTATCTTATCTTATCTTTTGGCGAGGTCAGCTTATCTTCAATGGAACCGCCCTTATCTCTATAGGCTTGGACTGCCTTTAGATCTGGGTCGTATTCCTTGAGTTGGGCCCATTTTTCGGGCTTTCCTGTCGATTTGGACGAGCTCTTTTGGGAAGAGGTCGGATAGTCTGACCTGAAGAGGTCAGTCGCTTTGTCGCTGATGTTCCCGGGTCGGATAGCTCGACCCAGGGTATGAACAGTGCCCCTGCTCGAGCTCGGTCTTTCTTTTGGAGGTCGAGTCTTGGTTTTAGGATTCGATCCTTCTCGGGTGAAGCCGAACTCGAGCATTTTGTCGACTTCCTCTTTTGTAGAACTTTTTTGAATGTAGAACGTTTTCCTCCTAAAGCGCGTGCTTTTGTATTAGCGCCTTGTTATGGGGAACGTGTGAGGGTTTAATGCCCCAATTAATTTGGCATTAATTGCCCCGTTTCCCTTAACTTCTTTATTTTTGAACTTTACACTCAGGAAACAGTTTCTCTTCTTCACTCTTTCTTCGTAACTTCTCCCTTTACTCTCTCGCTTTCTGTTTCTAGCTTTGAGTCCATAGCTCCTTCCTACGACGCTTGCTTTGTTGCTGTTTTCGTGGAAGAGGGGTGATTCTGGATTTTGCCTTCCGTTTTTCTGCTTTCTTTTGCAGCTTTTCTCCCATTTTCCAGGTTTGGTTCTTCTTTCTTCCTTCCTTTACGCCATTTATTTTGAGAAAGTTTTGATTTTGGCTGGAGAAAGTTTGGATCTTTCTGCCTTTGCTTATGCCTGATCGTGGTATGTTCTATAGTTTCTTTGCCTCTTTGCATGATTTTTCGCTTTTCCTGTTGCTAGTGCTTTTGGTTTCGAAGCTTTGAGTGATAATTTTGTTTGATCCTAAAAAAGAAAGTATCTTTGACGCTTTCTACTTGTCGTGCTTCGATGTTTGGGGATGCATGCTTGTTCTTTACTGATAGACTGTATGAAGATAGTGGTTTTGATGACTTTCTGTGCTTTTTGCGTTTTGTCTTTCTCCTATGAAAATGCTCGCTGTTTGAGGTCTTCTATTCTTGTTTGAGAGATGCTGGAATGTAAGCGGTAGTTTTTTCCTGAAACTGTGCTTTGTTACTGCCTCCAAAGGATGCCCCAAGACTTTGGTTTAAGTCTTGGGGTTTTTCTTTCCTTTTTGTTCTTCTGTATCATATTAGTCGAGTTGTTTCACCCTTTGTCCGAGATGTTTTTTAGTAATCCATTCTTCTTTTCTTATTGTAGGATTAGTTGGTCTCATGTCTTCTCGCAATAACGTTGTAGAGATGTCTTCCCAGGTTCCTGAGGGCATGGCCGATTGGGTGGACTCAATGGTTCTTATGTGTGTCTCTTTAGTTGATTCCGAGTTTTGTGTGTAGCTTAGGCAGTTTCATAGGGTCTGTAGTAGTGCTGGTGATGAAAAGAATTATGAACTTGTACCTCCCTCTTCTGAAGAGAGAGTTTGTTTCTCTACTCGGGTTGTTAGAGATCGCCCTTATTTCTATGCTTATGACTTCTTCTTTGGTCAGCTGGGTATCACCCTCCCTTTTACTGAATTTGAGACCAACCTGTTATGGTCCTGTAATGTTGCTCCCTCTCAACTTCACCTTAATTCCTGGGGTTTCATGAAAATTTTTCAATTGTTGTGTGATGGTTTCAGTATTCCTGCCTCGCAATCTCTCTTCTTCTATCTATTTGTTTTGACGAAGCCTGGAGTAGTAAAAAAGAAGGCAGCTTGGGTCTCCTTTCGATCTTCCCAGGGGAAGAAAGTCTTCTCCATGTTTGACGAGTCGTTCGCGATTTTAAAAATTACTTTTTCAAGGTCCGAGCTGTTGAAGGAGCTCGGCCCTTTTTTCTGGATGAAAATGATGAGCCCGCCTTTCCCTTGGAATGGCAAAAAGATGTGAGAGTGTCCAGATACACGTGGAAGATGTTGGATGAAACTGAGCGAGCTTTTGTGACCGTCTTGGAAGAACACTAGGGTCAACCTCCCTATCTTGATACAAAGAAATTTTTAACCAATCCTTCTCTTCTTCAAACCGAGCTGGATATTTTGCGTTCCTGATTTTCCCTTTATTATCTGTTTATATTGCTTGTAAATGCCTCTCTGACTTGTAGCTTAATTTCTTACTGTTGTGTTTTATTTGCAGAGGCAATGAAGAATAATGAATCCATGAAGGCTTTTAAAAGAGCACAGAAGGCGACTGCTGCTAAAAACATCTCGGCCAAGGCGGCCGGGGAGGGATCTTCCCAAGTGCGTGTGAAGCCGTCCATGCTGAGTTCTCCTGGGGCGAGGAAGGTGATCCCCACTCTTCGAGTTCGTCTGGCTGACCCTCCACCAATTTTTGCCGCTCCTTCTGGCGCTCCTCCCAATAAGAAACAAAAAACGGCTGAGCCTTTCAACTTTGATGCTCCCGACTTCAATGTGATCGAATTCGTGGATCAGAAAATCGGTCCCTACGGTGCTCTTCCTATGGACGATGTGTCTATCCTTCGCCATCTGAAATTTATGGCCCGAAACAGTGTAAAAATAGCGTATATGGGGGCTGCTTTGTACCAAACTGCTCAGAATATTCCTCTCCATGCCACCAAAGAGTTTATGGAGGAGGCGAAGCAGGAGTTTGACCGGATGAAGGGCCTTAAAGAGGAGCTTGAGGTAAAGGTTGCCAAGTTGGAGAAGGATTTGGAGAACGAGAAGGCGAATTCTCTTGCTTTGGCAGCTTCTGTGCGGCTGGCCGAGGACACGGCACTGATGCATAAAGATAGCTACGTTACGTCTTATCGGGAGGTGATGCGTCTGAGGGGGGAGC
This sequence comes from Arachis hypogaea, assembly GCF_003086295.3. NCBI lineage: Eukaryota > Viridiplantae > Streptophyta > Magnoliopsida > Fabales > Fabaceae > Arachis > Arachis hypogaea. Next base: position 13,874,704 of record NC_092055.1, read on the forward strand.
TGGAGAGTGCCCGGGAAGATTACTTTGAGCTTCAGGATCATATCGTTGATAGCGTGACTGCTGCTTACGAGAACCTGAAGGAACAAGTTCGGGTTATTGCTCCCGAAGCCGACCTTACCCTCTTCAGCCTGGATAACGTTGTCAGGGATGGCAAGATTGTCCCTGATGACGAGGATGATGATGTTGAACCTCCCCCTGTGTCCTCTGCCAAAGTGTCGACTTCTTCAGCTCCTCCGGTTGTAGCCGATCTGGATTGCCAGATTCTGAACCGAGAGGATGGAACTGTGGATGCTGTGCCTATTCAGACTCGCCCTCCTTCTCCCCCTAATGATGCTGCCAAGAAGGCTCCCGATGTTTGCTGATTTCTCTCTGAACATTTGTGTAGCTGGCCCAGCTTGTGGGCTTTTAAACTCTTTATTGTTTTGTTAACTGCTGACACTTTCTAGTCGCTTGCCTAGCAACTTTTATTTTGAAAAACAAAGGTAGCTTTCTAGCTTTTTGAGGTAGTTTTGGTGGCCTCTGAAGCTTTTTATCTTTTGTAGATTATATCACGCTTTTTTGCATTTAACTTGGTATCTCTTCTGGTTTTTGAGAGTGTTGGAATCTTGCGGCTCGGCCTCTTTGGATTGCTTTGTACTTATTGTTTGTAGCTTGGATCCTTTGAGGTTGTGGCTGTGTGGGTCCAACTTGTTTTTCGGTTTTCTCGCTTTTGCTTGTATCTTTAGCACTTTCATAACCGATTTCTTTATGTTAGTCCTCTTTTCCAGTTATTTTTGTAGTCCTCTTTTTTGAATCTTTGCCAGATCTCTTTTTAAGGACTACTTTTATAACTTGGTTTTTGTAGGAGGCCGACTTCTTTACGTCGTTCTCTTCTAAGTTATTTTTGTAATCCTTTTTCTTGGACCTTTGTCAGGTCTCTTTCAGGGATTACTTTTATAACTTGTTTTGTAGGAGGCCGACTTCTTTACGTCGTCCTCTTCTAAGTTATTTTTGTAATCCTCTTTCTTGGACCTTTGTCAGGTCTCTTTCAGGGATTACTTTTATAACTTGTTTTGTAGGAGGCCGACTTCTTTACGTCGTCCTCTTCTAAGTTATTTTTGTAATCCTCTTTCTTGGACCTTTGTCAGGTCTCTTTCAGGGATTACTTTTATAACTTGTTTTGTAGGAGGCCGACTTCTTTACGTCGTCTTCTTCTAAGTTATTTTTGTAATCCTCTTTCTTGGACCTTTGTCAGGTCTCTTGCAGGGATTACTTTTATAACTTGTTTTGTAGGAGGCCGACTTCTTTACGTCGTCCTCTTCTAAGTTATTTTGTAATCCTCTTTCTTGGATCTTTATCAGATCTCTTTCAGGGATTACTTCTATAACTTTTTCATTTTGGGCTGACTTTGTTATGTCGGGCCCTTCTAAGTTAAAGTAATCCTCTTTAATAGGGTTGGGCATACCTCTTTCCAAGGTTTACTTGTAACTTGGGTTGACTTGGTCCGACTACTTTACGTCGGCCAGTCTTTAAGTTATTATTTAACAATCCATAAGACCTCGTCAGGTTCTTTTTCGGATCACTTTCAATAACTTCTTACATTATTCTGTGTTCATCTTTGCCGATTTGTAGAAGGTGGTTGCTATCTTTAGATCATCTTTTAGGTGAATCGCGTTTTCACCTTTATCGGACGATTGTCTTTATCGTGATCGTGCAGTAAAGTTGCTTTTCACTTTATGCCGATCTGTTGCTTTATAATCGGACGATGAATGCTTCAGATTAATGCGTCTTGAAAACTTGTAAAATATCTAAAATATATTTTATTAAAGGAAATTGCAAATATATACATGTGGGAATTTTTCATCCCTTTAAGTCGGATAGTGTCTGAGTCTCAACTTGGTGCCTCATTAAAAAACCTTTTCAGGAAAAAGAGTGCATCCAGTAGTGAGATCTTTACTTTTTCTAGCTGTAGTAACTTCTTAGGTTGCAGGCGTGCCATGATCTGGGAAGCTCTCGTCCATTGAGTTCGGACAGTCTGTAGTAGCCCTTCCCAAGTACTTCTACGACTCGGTAGGGTCCTTTCCAGTTTGCTGCCAACTTTCCTTCTCCTGGTCGAGTTGTTCCAATATCATTTCGGATTAGGATGAGATCATTTTCTGTGAAACTTCTCGGCACTACCCTTTGATTATATTTGGAAGCCAGTCGACGCTTTAGTGCTTCTTCCCTGATCCGAGCTCTTTCTTGGATTTCAGGTAGTAGGTCGAGCTCTTCCCTTTGAAGTTGGGAATTTGCTCCCTCATTATAATGAACCATTCTAGGCGATCCTTCCTCAATCTCTACTGGAATCATTGCCTCTATTCTGTATGCTAACCGGAAGGGGGATTCCTTTGTGGTGGAGTGTGGCGTCGTTCGATACGCCCATAGAACTTGTGGAAGCTCTTCTGCCCAAGCTCCCTTTGCGTCTTGTAATCTCCGTTTTAACCCGGCCAATATGACTTTGTTGGCAGCTTCAGCCTGTCCATTGGCTTGTGGATGTTCCACGGAGGTGTACTGGTGCTTTATGTTTAAGTCGGCTACTAACTTTCTGAAGCCTGCTTCTGTGAATTGAGTGCCATTGTCTGTGGTGATGGAGTGCGGAACCCCGAACCTTGTGACAATGTTTCTATATAGGAATTTCCGGCTTCTTTGAGCAGTGGCGTTGGCTAGGGGCTCTGCCTCGATCCACTTTGTGAAATAGTCTACCCCTACTATGAGGAATTTAACTTGTCCTGATCCCTGGGGGAAGGGTCCGAGAAGATCAAGTCCCCATTTTGCAAACGGCCAAGGCAAAGTTACACTGATGAGCTCTTCTGGCGGAGCGATGTGAAAGTTGGCATGTTTCTGACATGGTGGGCATGTCTTTACAAATTCTGTAGCTTCTTTCTGTAGAGTTGGCCAATAAAATCCCGCCTGGAGTACTTTTTTGGCGAGAGCTCGTGCTCCAAGATGATTGCTGCAAATGCCGCCGTGTACTTCTTCTAGCACTTCCTTTATGTTGTTGGTCGGCACACATTTTAGTAATGGTATTGAGATCCCTCTTTTGTACAGGATGTTGTTTATGATAGTGTAGTACTGTGCCTCCCTTTTTAACCTCTTTGCCTCCTTTTCTTCTGTAGGGAGTGTTTCTGTTTTGAGGTAGTTAATTATGGGGGTCATCCATCCTTGGTCCTGACTTGTTATGGCTAGGACTCTTTCCTCTTCCAAGATTGACGGGTTCTGTAGCATTTCCTAGATGAGGCTTCTATTGTTGCCCCCTGGTTTGGTGCTGGCTAGTTTCGAGAGTGCGTCAGCTCGGGCATTTTGTTCGCGGGGTATGTGGCGGATCTTATATTCCCCGAGTTGTCCAAGCTGTTCTTTGGTTTTATCCAAATATTTTTTCATGGTGGGATCTTTGGCTTGGTAGCTCCCTGTTATCTGTGAGTTGACTACTTGTGAATCGCTGTAAATGTTGAGTTTTTGAGCTCCAACCTCTTTAGCCAGCTTCGAACCAGCTAATAACGCTTCATATTCCGCCTGATTGTTTGAGGCTAGGAACCCAAATTTAAGGGAGAGCTCAACTTGGGTTCCTTGGTTGCTTTCTATTATCACACCTGCGCTGCTTCTAGTTTTATTTGAAGAACCGTCCACAAAGAGATTCCATTCTGTGGAGATTTCCGGGGCATCTGTGAATTCTGCGATGAAGTCAGCCAGATACTGTGATTTGATGGCCGTCCAAGCTTCATATTGGAGGTCGAACTCGGATAACTCGACTGCCCATTGTAAAATTCTGCCTGCTAAATCTGTTTTCTGCAATATTCCTTTTATGGGCTGGTTAGTTCGAACCTTAATTGTGTGAGTCTGGAAGTACGGGCGAAGTCGTCGAGATGTTAGAACGAGAGTATAGGCAAACTTTTCTATTTTCTGGTAGTTCAACTCGGATCCCTGTAGCGCTTTACTAATGAAGTAGATGGGTTGTTGCCCACTTTCGTCTTCTTTGACTAGTGCTGAGGCTATTGCCCGGTTTTCTACTGCGAGATATAATATGAGCGGTTCTCCTTTTCGTGGCCGAGATAGGATAGGTGGCCGTCCTAAGAAATCCTTGAAGTCTTGGAAGGCTTGTTCACATTCTGTTGTCCATTCGAACTGCTTTCCCTTTCTTAAAGTAGCATAGAAGGGGAGAGATCTTATCGCTGATCCTGCTAAGAACCTGGATAGGACGGCCAATCTCTCGTTGAGTTGCTGTACTTCTTTGACACAGGTTGGGCTTTTCATGTTGAGTATGGCTTGACATTCATCCGGATTTGCTTCAATTCCTCTTTGTGTGAGCATGAAACCTAAAAATTTGCCCGCTTCTACTGCAAAGGTGCATTTTGCGGGATTGAGTCACATGTCATGCTTCCTTATAGTGTCAAACACTTGAGCCAGGTCGGATAACAATGTCTCTTCACTTTGTGTCTTTATCAACATGTCGTCCACATAGACTTCCATGATTTTCCCGATGTGATCTGAGAAGACTATTCATTAGCCTTTGATAAGTAGCTCCCGCATTCTTGAGACCGAAAGGCATCACAATGTAGCAGTAGTTTGCTTTTGGCGTTAAAAACGAGGTCTTTTCTTGATCTGGTGGATACATGGGAATTTGGTTGTATCCCGAATATGCATCCATAAACGAGATGTATCTATATCCGGAGGAAGCATCGACCAGAGCGTCGATACTTAGGAGTGGGTAAGGATCTTTTGGGCAGGCTTTGTTGAGATCGGTGTAATCGGTGCACATTCGCCACTTCCCATTTGATTTTCCCACCAAGACGATGTTGGCTAGCCATAGTGGGTACTTGACCTCTCTTATGAATCCTGCCTCCAGTAATGCTTGTACCTGTTCTTCCACAGCTTGGGATCGCTCTGGCCCAACTTTTCTTCGTCTTTGCTGTACCGGCCGAGATCCTAGATAGACTGCCAACTTGTGGCACATTAGCTTGGGGTCTATGCCTGGCATGTCTGCGGCTTTCCATGCGAAGAGATCGACATTATCTCGTAAGAATTGTACTTGTTCATACCCTGGGTCGAGCTACCCGACCCGGGATGATTGGCGATAAAGCGACCAACCTCTTCAGGTCAGACTACCCGACCTCTTCTAGAAGAGCTCGGCCAAATCGACAGAAAAGCCCAATAAAGGGCCCAAATAGAGGAACACGACCCAAATCCAAAGGCAAATCCCAGCCTACAGAGATAAAGGCAGTTCCCTTGAAGATAAGCTGACTTCATCCAAAACAGGACAAGATAAGATAAGATAACTAACTTATCTTATCAGAAAGGTCAGCCCACACTACTATAAATACACTGGAGCACCCAGGTATAACTCATACTCTGATTCTACTAAAAAAACCTGCTTAATACCCATGCTAACTTAAGCATCGGAGTCTCTTGCAGGTAACCCCCACCCTCTGGTGGCCAAGGATCAGCAGTGTAGCAAGTCCAACAAGTCAGACACAACAGCTCCGGCCGCCACAGGCCGGCCGGACACGCTATCTCTGACCAGTACAGGAAATCTCATCCGAGATCGACCTACAGTTTCAGGTAACCCTCGGAACATTGGCGCCGTTGCCGGGGAACCTGGAAGTCATCCCATCACCATGGCGGACAACCATAACAACGACCACGATTCGGGTCTGGAAGAGAGAACACCGCACAAGAACGCGGATGTCACGCTACAAGACACTCCAGAAATCAACAAAGACAAAGACTCGCCAAATTCAGGGGCAATAGAAGCGCTCCTAGATCGCCTAAAACAACTGGAAAAAGAAACTCAACAACAACGGGAAATCGGAAGGGATCTACAAAGAGAGATGCAGTAACGTCGGGAGTTGGAAGAAAAACTACAGCAATTAGAAGCCGATCTCAAATTAAAAACCCCTCGGGCCAATTTCGAAGAAAATTCACGCAAAGAGCAAGACCCGTTCACCAGGGAAATCATGAAAACCAAAATTCCAAAAGACTTCAAACTCCCGGATATGACCCTGTATGATGGCACCACGGATCCCAACCACCACCTCAGTAACTTCAGAAGCAGAATGTACCTCACCGACGCCCCAGATGCTGTTCGCTGCAAAGTCTTCCCAACAACTCTCACAAAGACAGCCATTCGATGGTTCGACAACCTACCCCCAAGTATTCGACACCATAAGGAAGCATGACATGCGACTCAATCCAACAAAATGCACCTTTGCGGTAGAAGCAGGCAAATTCTTAGGTTTCATGCTCACACAAAGAGGAATTGAAGCAAATCCAAACAAATGTCAGGCCATACTCAACATGAAGAGCCCAACCTGTGTCAAAGAAGTACAGTAACTCAACGGGAGATTGGCAGCCCTATCCCGATTCTTAGCAGGAGCCGCGATAAGATCTCTCCCCTTCTATGCTACTTTAAGAAAGGGAAGGCAGTTCGAGTGGACGACAGCATGTGAGCAAGCCTTCCAAGACTTTAAAAAGTTCTTAGAACAACCACCTATCCTCTCCCGACCACGAAAAGGAGAACCACTCATATTATATCTCGCAGTAGGAAGCCGGGCAGTAGCGTCAGCACTAATCAGAGAAGACGAAAATGGACAACAACCCGTCTACTTCATTAGTAAAGCACTACAGGGATCCGAGCTGAACTATCAGAAAATAGAAAAATTTGCATATACTCTCATTCTAACATCTAGACGACTCCGCCCTTACTTCCAGGCCCACACCATCAAAGTTCGCACTAACCAGCCCTTAAAAGGAATATTGCAGAAAACAGATTTAGCAGGTAGAATTCTACAATGGGCAGTCGAGCTGTCAGAGTTTGACCTCCAATATGAAGCTCGGACGGCCATTAAGTCACAATATCTGGCTGACTTTATCGCAGAATTCACAGATGCCCTGGAAACCCTCACAGAGTGGAATCTCTATGTGGACGGTTCTTCAAATAAAACTGGAAGCGGCGCAGGAGTGATAATAGAAAGCAACCAGGGAACCCAAGTTGAGCTCTTCCTCAAGTTCGGGTTCCCGGCTTCAAATAACCAGGCAGAATACGAAGCAGTGCTAGCTGGTTTGAAGTTGGCTGAAGAGGTTGGAGCTCGGAAACTCAACATCTACAGCGATTCGCAAGTTGTCACATCACAAATAACAGGGAGCTACCAAGCCAAAGATCCCACCATGAAAAGGTATTTGGATAAGACCAAGCAACAACTCGGACAAATCGGGGAATATAAGATATACCACATGCCCCGAGAACAAAATGCCCGAGCTGACGCACTCTCGAAACTAGCCAGCACCAAACCAGGGGACAACAATAGAAGCCTCATCCAGGAAATGTTACAGAACCCGTCAATCTCGGAAGAGAAAAAAGTCCTAGCCATAACAAGCCAGGACCAAGGATGGATGACTCCTATAATTAACTACCTCAGAGCAGGAACACTCCCCACAGAAGAAAAAGAGGCAAAAAGGCTAAAAAGGGAGGCACAGTACTACACCATTATAAACAACATCCTGTACAAAAGAGGGATCTCAGTACCATTACTGAAATGTGTACCGACCTCCCACACAAAGGAAGTGTTAGAAGAAGTACACGGCGGCATTTGTGGCAATCATCTCGGAGCACGAGCTCTCGCCAAAAAAGTGCTCCGGGCGGGGTTTTATTAGCCAACTCTATAGAAAGAAGCTACAGAATTTGTAAAGAAATGCCCACCATGTCAAAAACATGCCAACTTTCACATCGCCCCGCCAGAAGAGCTCATCAGCATAACTTCCCCTTGGCCATTTGCCAGGTGGGGGCTCGACCTTCTTGGCCCCTTCCCCTAGGGGTCAGGACAAGTTAAATTTCTCATAGTAGGGGTAGACTATTTTACAAAGTGGATCGAGGCAGAGCCCCTAGCCAACGCTACCGCTCAAAGAAGCCGGAAATTCCTATATAGAAACATCGTCACAAGGTTCGGGGTTCCATATTCAATAACCACAGATAATGGCACTCAATTCACAGATGCAGGCTTCAGAAAACTAGTAGCCGACTTAAATATAAAACATCAATACACCTCCGTGGAACATCCACAAGCCAATGGACAGGCCGAAGCTGCCAACAAAGTCATATTGGTCGGATTAAAATGGAGATTACAAGATGCAAAAGGAGCTTGGGCAGAAGAGCTTCCACAGGTCCTATGGGCATATCGAACGACGCCACACTCCACCACGAAGGAATCCCCCTTCCGTTTAGCATACGGAATAGAGGCAATGATTCCAGTAGAAATTGAGGAAGGATCGCCTAAAGTAGTTCATTACAATGAGGGAGCAAACTCTCAACTTCAGAGGGAAGAGCTTGACCTACTACCTGAAATCCAAGAAAGAGCTCGGATCAGGGAAGAAGCTCTAAAGCGCCGAATGGCTTCCAAATATAATCAAAGGGTAGTGCCAAGAAGTTTCACAGAAAACGATCTCATCCTAATCCGAAATGATATCGGAACAACTCGACCAGGAGAAGGAAAACTGGCAGCAAACTGGAAAGGACCCTACCGAGTTGTAGAAGTACTGGGGAAGGGCTACTACAGAGTGTCCGAACTCGATGGACGAGAGCTTCCCAGATCATGGCACGCTTGAAACCTAAGAAGGTACTACAGTTAGGAAGGTAACAGATCTCATTATTGGATGCACTCTTTTTCCTGAAAAGGTTTTTTGATGAGGCACCAAGCTGAGACCCAAACACTATCCGACTTAAAGGGATGAAAAAATTCCCACATATATATATTTGCACTTTTACTTTGAATAAAGTTTATTTAGATATTCTACAAAGAATTCAAGACGCATTAATCTGAAGAATTCATCATCCGATTATAAAGCGACAGGTGGGCAGAAAGTGAAAAACAATTTCACTGCACGACCACGATAAAAATAAACCGTCCGATAAAGGTGAAAGCGCGATTCACCCAAAGGACGATCCAAAGATGCCAACCACTTTCTACAAATCGGCAAAGATGAACACAGAATAATGTAAGAAGTTATCGAAAGCAATCCAAAATAGAACCTGACGATGTCTTACGGATAGCTAAAATAATAACTTAAAGACTGGCCGACGTCCAGAAGTCGGACCAAGTCAACCCAAGTTATAAGTAAACCCTGGAAAGAGGTCTGGCCAACTCTATTAAAGAGGATTACTTTAACTTAGAAGGGCTCGACCTAACAAAGTCAGCCCAAAATAAAAAGGTTATAAAAGTAATCCCTGAAAGAGACCTGACAAAGGTCCAAGAAAGAGGATTACAAAAATAACCTAGAGAGAGATCGACCTAAAGAAGTCGGTCTCCTACAACGGAAAGTTATAAAAGTAATCACTGAAAGAGACCTGACAAAGGTCCAAGAAAGAGGATTACGAAGTAACTTAGAAGAGATCGACATAAAGAAGTCGGTCTCCTACAACGGAAAGTTATAAAAGTAATCCCTGAAAGAGACCTGACAAAGGTCCAAGAAAGAGGATTACGAAGTAACTTAGAAGAAATCGACATAAAGAAGTCGTTCTCCTACAACGGAAAGTTATAAAAGTAATCCCTGAAAAAGACCTGACAAAGGTCCAAGAAAGAGGATTACGAAGTAACTTAGAAGAAATCGACATGAAGAAGTCGGTCTCCCACAAACCGGTTATAAAAGTAATCTCTAAAAGAGACCTGACCAAGGTCCAAAAAAGAAGATTACTTTAAATAATTGAAAAAGATTGACATCGGTCAACTACTTGGAAATGGGCAAAGAAGTCGGGCATGGATTGCTAAATCGGATCCATGCATCGACAACAAACCAGTTCAAAGAAGCTAAGCAAACAAGCCCTCAAAGAAGCTAAGACAGGCGCAAGCAAGTGTGACATAAAAGCCTTAGGGTCAGACCCAAAAGCTCAGAAACTATTCGTTGTGTTTTTAAATAATGTTGCTAAACAAGCAACCAGAAAGAGTGTCAACAAAATAAACCAAAGAGTTTTAAAGCCCACAAGCCGGGCCAACTACAAAAATATCCAAAGTAAATCAGCTAAAGGTCAGAAGGTTTCTTAGCAGCATCAGTCTGAGGAGAAGGAGGGCGAGCCTGGAGAGGAACAGCATCCACAGTACCATCGTCCCGGTTTAAAATCTGACAGTCAGGATCAGAAGCGGGAGGGTCGACCTTGGCAGGAGGAACAGTAGGCGCTGACACCTTGGCAGAAGACACAAGGAGGGGATCGACCTCATCATCATCATCCCCATCATCAGGGACAATCTTGCCATCCCTGACAATGTTGTCCAGGCTAAAGGAAGTGAGATCGGCCTCGGAAGCAATAACCCGAACTTGCTCCTTCAAGTTCTCGTAAGCAGCAGTCACACTGCCAACGAGATGACTTTGAAGCTCAGAATAATCTTCCTGGACATTGTCGAGCTCCTCCTTCAGACGCAACATCTCCCAATAGGATGTAACGTAACTATCCTTGTGCATCATAGCTGTGTCCTCAGCCAACCTCAAAGAAGCTGCCAGTGATTGAGAACTCGCCTTCTCGTTCTCTAAGTCCTTCTCCAGCTTGGCTACCTTTATCTCAAGTTCCTCCTTCAACTCTCTCATCCGATCAAACTCTTGTTTTGCCTCCTCCATAAACGCTTTAGTGGCATGGAGAGGGAGATTCTGAGTAGTCCGATATATGGCAGCCGCCATATACGCCATCTTTACGTGATTTCGGGCCATAAATTCCAAGTGATGGAGGATGGACACATCATCCGTAGAGAGGGAGCCATAGGGACTGATTTGCTAATCCACAAACTCAATGGCATTAAAATCAGGAGCATCGAGGTCAAAGGGCTCGGCTGTTTTTTGTTTTTTATTGGGAGGAGCAACAGATAGAGCGGTAGAAGTAGGGTGAGGATCCACCAAACGGACTCGGGGTGTAGGGACCACCTTCTTCACCCCAGGAGAACTCGGCACTGATGGCTTCTCGCGCATTTGGGAGGACCCCTCCCCAGCCGCCTTGGCCGCAATATTCCTGGCAGCAGTCACCCTCTGCGCCCTCTTAAAAGCTTTCATAGCTTCATTATTCTTCATTGCCTCTGCAAATAAAACAGAAATTAAGCTACAAGTCGGATAAGTCGGAAAGACAGCTACAAGCAACATAAACAGATAAACACAAGATACCCAGTTTAGTTTGAAGAAGAGAAGGATTGATTAGAAATTTCTTTGTGTCGAGATGGGGAGGAAGACCCCAGCGTTCTTCCAAGACAGTCACAAAGGCTCGTTCAGCCTCATCCAACATTTCCCACGCATATCTGGAGACCCTCACATCTTTTTGCCATTCCAAGGGAAAAGCAGGTTCGTCATTTTCATCCAGAAAAAAGGGCCGAGCTCCTTCAACAGCTCGGACTTTGAAAAAGTAGTTTTTAAAATCACGGAACGACTCATCAAACATAGAAAATACCTTCTTTCCCTGGGTGGAACGAAAGGAGACCCAAGATGACTTCTTTTTTACCACACCGGGCTTAGTCAAGACAAACAGATAGAAAAAGAGAGATTGGGAAGCAGGAATACCAAAACCATTGCACAACAATTGGAAAATTTTTATGAAACCCCAGGAATTGGGGTGAAGTTGAGAGGGGGCAACATTACAGGACCATAACAGATCGGTTTCAAATTGAGTAAAAGGAAGGGTGATACCCAGCGGACCGAAGAAAAAATCATAAACATAAAAGAAGGGGCAATCATCAACAACCCGAGTAGAAAAGCAGACTCTCTCATCAGAAGAGGGAGGGACAAGCTCATAGTTCTTCTCATCACTGGAATTACTACAAACACTATGAAACTGTTTAAGCTGTGCACAAAACTCAGAATCAACCAGAGAGACACACATAAGAACCATCGAGTCCACCCAATCGGCTATACCCTCAGGAACCCGGGAAGGCATCTCTACAACGTTATTTCGGGAAGACATGAGGCCAACTAAAACCTACAAAAGAAAAGAAGAACGGATTACTCAAAAACATCTCGGCGGGCGAATACACAGAAAAGGAGACCCCAAGACTCAAACTAAAACTCCTGGGGCATCCTTTGGAGGCAGTAACAAAGCGAGGTATCAAGGAAAATCTACTTACGTCCCGGCGTCTCGCAAACAAGAATAGAAGACCTCAAACAGCAAGCATTTTTCACAGGAGAAAGACAAAACACAAACAAAACAGAAAATCATCTTCCTACAGTCTATCAGCAAGAAACAACAGCAAACATACCAGGCAAAAATCATCAAAAATGCGACCTTTTTTCAGAATCAAACAAAACTATCATTCCAAAGCTTCAAAATCAAAAGCATTTTGCAAGATGCAAAAACCCTAAAAGCATCAAGCAACAAAAGCCATGCAAAAGACGAAGAAATTACGAAACACACAGTGATCAGGCACAGCGGAAAGTAGAAAGATCTAAACTTTTCCCAAAAAAACTTTCTCAAAATAGACACAAAATGGCGTAGAGGGAGAAAAGAAAGAAGAACCAAACCTGGAAATGAGAAAGCTGCAAAGAAAGGCAGAAAAGCAGAAGGCAAAATCCAGAATCACCCCTTCCCCCACGAAAAAGCAAAGTCACAAAGCAACGTCACTGGGCTGAAACGCGAAAGCTACAGGCGGAGGCTTCAGAAAAATCAAAGAGTTGAAAGTGAGAAAGAAGTTACGAAGAAGAAGCGAAGAAGAGAAACCGAGCCAAGGGAGAATGGGGCAATTAAATGCAATTAATTGCGGATATTAAAACCGCTTGCGTTCCCAAAAAAGCGCTGATATAAAAGCGCGCGCCTTTAGAGAAAAACGTTCTACATTCAAAAAGAGTCTACAAAAGGAAGAAATCGACAAAATGCTCGAACTCGGTTTCACTAAAGATCGAAGTCAAAAGGACTCGACCTCAAAAAAGAAGACCGAACTCAAGCAGGGGCACTGTTCATACCCTGGGTCGAGCTACCCGACCCGGGATGATTGGCGATAAAGCGACCGACCTCTTCAGGTCAGACTACCTGACCTCTTCTAAAAGAGCTCGGCCAAATCGACAGGAAAGCCCAATAAAGGGCCCAAATAGAGGAACACGACCCAAATCCAAAGGCAAATCCCAGCCTACAGAGATAAAGGCGGTTCCCTTGAAGATAAGCTGACTTCATCCAAAACAGGATAAGATAAGATAAGATAACTAACTTATCTTATCAGAAAGGTCAGCCCACACTACTATAAATACACTGGAGCACCCAGGTATAACTCATACTCTGATTCTACTAAAAAAACCTGTCTAATACCCATGCTAACTTAAGCATCGGAGTCTCTTGCAGGTACCCCCACCCTCCGGTGGCCAAGGATCAGCAGTGCAGCAAGTCCAACAAGTCGGACACAACAGCTCCGACCTTCACAGGCCGGCCGGACACGCTATCTCCGACCAGTACAGGAAATCTCATCCGAGATCGACCTCCAGTTTCAGGTAACCCTCGGAACAGTACCAGTAATTCTTTTGAGTCTCCTCTTAGGATCGTGCCGATATTAGTCATTTTATCCGAGGTGTCTCCGATCTGAACCTTCTCTATCTCACCTTCTGGCTGCGGACGGAGCTCTTCTCGTCTCTGAACTCCGCCAAGCTCAATTGTGTGGAATTCTTCTCCTCTGCCTCTGAGGTTTAGACTTTTGTTATAACAGCGGCGTGCCATCTTTTGATCTGCTTTTATTGTGGCTATCCCCTCTGTAGTTGGGAATTTCATGCATAGATGTGGAGTCGAGACTATTTCACCGAGTTGATTTAGTGTTGTCCGACCTATTAGAGCATTGTAGGCTGAACTCACATCGACCACAATGTAGTCTATTTTGAGTGTTCTGGATTGGTTCCCTTTTCCGAAGGTTGTATGTAGTGATACGTATCCTAATGGTTGTACCGGGGTATCTCCTAGTCCGAACAGACTGTTCGGGTATGCCTTAAGCTGCTTGTCTTCTAGGCCGAGCTTGTCGAAGGCAGTTTTGAATAAGATGTCGGCGGAGCTCCCTTGGTCTATTAATGTGCGGTGCAGATTGGCGTTTGCCAGTATGATGGTGATGACCATGGGGGTCGTCGTGTCCCGAGATGATACCGGATGCATCCTCTTTAGTGAATGTGATTGCAGGGATGTCGGGTGTTTCTTCCTTTCCCTCGACATGATATACTTCTTTGAGATATCTTTTGCGGGATGACTTGGAGATTCCTTCCCCTGCGAATCCGCCGTGTATCATGTGGACGTGTCTTTCCGGTGTACGAGGTGATCGCGCGGTTCGTCCGATATCTTCGTCCCTTCGTCTCTTTCTTTGGTCGTCATCTCGGGTGGCTAGAAACCGATCTAGTTTTCCTTCCCTCACCAATTTTTCTATGATGTTTTTTAGATCGAAGCACTCGTTGGTGGAGTGCCCTCGCACTCGATGATATTCAAGATATTCATTCCGTTTTCCTCCTCCTCTTTTGCCTTTGAGTGGTCGAGCTGGGAGTATTTTCTCCGTATGGCAGACTTCTCTATATACGTCAACTAGGGATGCCCTGAGAGGGGGTGTAATTGTGGTATTTTTTTATTTTCTCTCCTTGTCGATCTTCCTTCCTTTTGGATTCCTTGTCTTTATCTCGGTAGGGGACCCCGGATTTTGAGGTTTCTCCTAACCGAGCGTTTTCTTCCATGTTGATGTATTTTTCTGCTCGCTCCTGCACTTCGTCTAAGGCGGTAGGGTACTTCTTTGATATGGATTGGCTAAAAGGTCCTTCTCGTAGGCCATTGATGAGTCCCATGATGGCAGCCTCTATTGGCAAGCTTTGTATGTCCATGCATGTTTTGTTGAATCTTTTCATGTAGTTGCAGAGGCTCTCCCGATCTCCTTGCTTGATCCCTAGTAAACTGGGGGCGTGTTTGGTCTTATCTTTTTGGATGGAGAATCTGGCTAGGAATTTTTTGGCCAGGTCGTCAAAGTTTGAGATGGACTTTGGAGGTAGGTTGTCGAACCATCTGATTGCTGTCTTCGTGAGAGTTGTTGGAAAAGCTTTGCAATGAACGGCGTCTGAGGCGTCGGTGAGGTACATTCTGCTTCTGAAATTGCTGAGATGATGGTTGGGATCTGTGGTGCCATCATACAAAATCATATCCGGGAGTTTGAAGTCTTTTGGAATTTTGGTTTTCATGATCTCCTTGGTGAATGGATCTTGTTCTTTGCATGAATTTTCCTCAGGAGTGGTCCGAGGAGCTTTCGATTTGAGATCGGCTTCTAATTGCAGTAGTTTATCTTCCAATTCTCGACGCCGCCGTACCTCTCTTTGTAGATCCTTCCCGATCTCTCGTTGTTATTGGGTTTCTTTTTCAAGTTACTTTAAGCAGTTCTGAAGTGCTTTTATTACCCCCGGATTTGATGAGTTTTTGTCCCCGTTGGATTCCGGAGTATCCTTTAGCGTAGTGTCCGCGTTCTTGTGCGGTGTTCTGTTTTCCAGATCTGAATCGTGGTCGTTGTCATGGCCGTCCGCCATGGTGATGGGATGACTTCCAGGTTCCCCCGCAACGGCGCCAATGTTCCGAGGGTTACCTAAAACTGGAGGTCGATCTCGGATGAGATCTTCTGTACTGGTCGGAGATGGCGTATCTGGCTGGCTGGTGGCGGCCGAAGCTGTTGTGTCCGACTTGTTGGACTTGCTGCACTGCTGATCCTTGGTCACCGGAGGGTGGGGGGTACCTGCAAGAGACTCCGATACTTAAGTTAGCACGGGTATTAAGCAGGTTTTTAGTAGAATCAGAGTATGAGTTATACCTGGATGCTCCAGTGTATTTATAGTAGTTGTAGAGTGACCTTTTTATATAAGATAAGTTAGTTATCTTATCTTATCTTATCTTTTGGCGAGGTCAGCTTATCTTCAATGGAACCGCCCTTATCTCTATAGGCTTGGACTGCCTTTGGATCTGGGTCGTATTCCTTGAGTTGGCCCATTTTTCGGGCTTTCCTGTCGATTTGGCCGAGCTCTTTTAGAAAGAGGTCGGATAGTCTGACCTGAAGAGGTCGGTCGCTTTGTCGCCGATCATCCCGGGTCGGATAGCTCGACCCAGGGTATGAACAATATCCATGAAAAAGAGAAGGTCAGAAAAAAATAATCCAACCTCTACACCAACAAGCAAGGTGAATCAAGCTAATGACAATAAAGAAAAGCTTGTTAGGAGAAATTTATATCAGGGGGCACTAATTTTTACCTCTTCCCCCTTGGAGACATTTCTTTTAACCAACTGGAAGAAGAGGAAGAAAAATTAACAATCAAGTGTCAAGCTAGTGACATTAAAGAAGCGCTTGTTGGGAGGCAACCCGATAATTTCGTATCCTTAGTTACTTTTTGTAGTAGTAGTTTTTCTTACTTATTTTATTTTTATTGAGTTTTTACTATTTTTCTGATCATGCAGCTATTTTATAACAGGAACCTTCAGGCGACACACTATTTCAAAAAAAAAAAACAAACACACGACGCGCAAGCATCGCTGACGCGTACGCGTCATATGTGTGTGCGTGAAAAATAAAAGTGAACAGAGAGTTGAGCAGGAGTGGCACTGAAACTGTGCTGGGCGCATAAGCCGCATCACGCGTACGCGTTCCTAACGCGTGCGCTTCGTTTGCGCAAATGGCCACCCACGCGTGCGTGTCCCTGACGCGTACGCGTGACCCTGCAAATCGGTGTCAATGAGTGTTTGGGCAGAGAGTTGTGCTGGCTTAGGGCTGGAAGTGTGCTAGAGGCACAAAGTTAATCACGCATACGCGTCCTTGACGCGTGCGTGTCGTTTCTTCAAATGGCCTGACGCGCACGCGTCATCTGAAAATTTTGATTCCCAAGCCACGCGAACAGAGAGTTGTGCGTGCGCGCGGCAGCCCTTGCGCGATTCGCACAAACCAAATCCACGCGGACGCATCCCTGACGCGTACGCGTCGCTTGAAAGTTGTGCGATTCGCGCGTACGCGTGCCTGATGCGTACGTGTCGCATGCGATGCCCAAATTAAATCCCTCAGTGCCTGAATTCAAATCGTCCACCCCCAATCCTAATTCTCTCTCGTTCTTTTATCCTTTTATTTTTCTTTCATCTTACTATTTGTTTTTGTTTTCAGTTCTTCTTTGCTTGAGGACAAGCAAACCTTTAAGTTTGGTGTTGTCGCTTCGTTTATGGCTTTTCTGCTTATTTTAGTAGCACCAAAGGAAGATGAATGTTCTTCATGGAGGAATGAGATGGCCACTAGAATAACTGAGGAAGATGAATGTTCTTCATGGAGGAATGAGATGGCCACTAGAATAACTGAGGTGGTTGAGTTCCTTTCATTCTATTTCTCTTCCGCTCTTATTTTGTTGTTTTCTGTTTTCTGTTGTTTTGATTACCTGCATGATCTTTAGTACTTTTTGTTCTTAGAATTAGTTTCATTCTGTTATATGTCTCATGTACCACTCACTGAACTTGAATCCAAAAAGAAAAAGAAAAAGAAGTGATATATTGCATGAGAAATTGAGTTTATATTGAAGAGTAGTCTTATTCACTTACATGTGGTGGTATTTTCTGTGACTCTAAATGCATGATATAAACAGTGCATATTTAAATTTTAATCAAAAAGTGTTAATGTACAAGGAACAGGGATTTAGAGAATTATTATGATTTCTCTGAAATAAACAAAAATTTAATCCTTGAAGCAAAAAAAACAGCAAAAAAAAGGAGAGAGAAGCAAGGTCCAAGGCTCTGAGCATCAATGACTAGGGAGGTCAGACATGATTAAAAGCTCAAAGAGTTGTTTTCCTAGTTACATGCTTGTGGTGTTCTTGTGTCAAGTAATCCTTGAGACAAAACATTTAGAGTCGAAATCAATTGCAATTATAAGAGTATGCCAAAGGCTTTGAGCACCACTGTCTGGGAGTAGCTGAAAGAAAAATTAAAACTCCAAAAAGAGTTTCCTAGTTAAGTGCTTGTGGTGTTTCTGTGTCAAGAAAATTTTGAGACAAAACATTTAAAGTCACGGCTAGGCTCAAGGTGCAAAGAACCAAAGAAAAGAAAAAAAATTGATGTGTTCAAGGGTTAAATTAAGCTACAAAAGATTAGAGAATTCATAATATTATCCGGATTCTAATTCCGAATGACACTGACATCCTTCTGATTCAAAGGGGAGTGAGATGCCAAAACTATTCAGAATTACAGTTGTAAACCCCGCTATAAGAAGAGACATGAGCTTAATCAAACTCTCATTCTCATGCAAATTCACATTCTAAGCCTATATTATTTTGGTTGCTTGAGGACAATCAACAATTCAAGTTTGGTGTTGTGATATGTGAGCATCATTCCTACCTTTTCCTAGTGAATTTGCAATTAATTTGTTAAGTTTTATCGAGAAATAATTATCTTTTAGCCACTATGGATGCTACTTTGAGTCGTTTGCAATTATATTTATTTTAGGTAGCATTCAGATGGATTTGATGGAGTTTCTGCAGAAAAAGAGAAGAAACTAAGGAGCTGACCAGCGAGGAATGACGCGTACGCGTGCCTGACGTGTACGCGTGAAAAGCGAATTTGCTTAGCGATGCGTGCGCATATCTGACGCGTGCGCGTATTTGATGCGTGCGTGTGACTCGCAGAAAGGACCATCGACGCGTACGCGTGACTGACGCGTATGCGTGACATGTGCCACGTGCAGAAAACGTAGAAAAAACGCTGGGCGTGATTTCTAGGCTTTTTTGATCTAGTTTCCAGCCCATAAAACACAGATTAGAAGCTACAGAAAAGACAAAACAAGTGGTCCCCACCCATCAACTGAAGACTTGTTAATTAATTCTAATTTAGATTTAAATATTATTTTAAAATAGAAAAAGATATTATTTAGTTTTAAAAATTAGATTTTAAATTTATTAGGATTAGATATAAAAAGGATTCCAATTAGTTAATTTTTCAATCCATCTCAGAACACAACATTATTCCATTCCAATTTACAATCCTTATTTTTCTCTGAACCATGAGCAACTAAACCTCCACTGTTAAGGTTAGGAGCTCTTTCTATTTGTATGGATTGATTTTATTGCTTTTTCTATTTTAATTCATGTATGGATTTATAATTTAAGAATTATTTTTGCTCTTTATCTTATGAATTTGGGTGGAACGGAAGTATGACCCTCTTTCTATTTGAGTTCTTGTATAACTTGGAAAAGTTCTTTACTTGAACAACAGCTTGAAAACATATTCTCCTAAATTTTAATTATCTGGATTTAATGGGATACGTGACATATAATCCTTTTATTTTTGGGTAATTAGATTTTTTGTGGCATATAAACTGGAATTTGATCATGCAGCTTCTAATTGGAATTAATTGACCAAGAAATTGGCAGTTAATGAATTTTAGAAGAGACTAGAAAGGTCTAAGGAATTAGGATCTAGTCACATATAGTTTGCCATGAATTAAATCTTACATGATTAAAATAAATTAATAAGAAAAGTCAATCCGGAAAATAGATAACTCTGAAGTCTTAACTGTTTCTCAATATTTTATTCCCAACTTATTCACCTGCCTATCTTCAAACATCTAAATTTATTAATTAATGCTTTTGAACTCTCAAACACTATTTTCTATTTGCCTAACTAAGTAATTTAATTAACCATTGTTGCTTAGTCCTTCAATCCTCGTGGGATCGACCCTCACTCACCTGAGGTATTACTTGGTACGACCCGGTGCACTTGCTAGTTAGTTTGTGGGTTATAAATTCCGCACCAGGTATCTTCAAACTGTATAAGTCCTCTTTTAAGGACTTTAAAGAGATGTATCTGAAAATTAGGAGTGTGGAAAAAGATTTTCCATTTTATATGGACGAATATTTGGCCGAGAGGTATCCATTGTGGTGGTGCTCGGAACCTCAAAACATCCTCGGGGCCGAAGTTAGTAGTCCGAGGAATGTTTGTATAATTGAGTTTCTGGTGGAGGGTATTGATCGGAAAGACTTAATATCAATGTTTGAACTGCTCAAGTGGGAGGAAAATAAAGAGGCTGTGGTAGAGTATATGGGTGAGTTGGTTTGTTATCTTTTTGTTTTTCTGTTTTGAAAGCGCTACTAATCTGCAGTGTTTTATTGTATTTTCAGGAGGTAAGTATCCTGTTGTTTTGGCTGCTTCTCTGAGAACTCGTTTTAAAAATTAAAACCTGGAAAAAGAAGTTTCGTCGTCTGTTCCGAGGGTTACCTGAAACTGGAGGTCGATCTCGGATGAGATCTTCCGTACTGGTCGGAGACGACGTGTCCGGCTGGCTGGTGGCGGCCGGAGCTGTTGTGTGCGACTTATTGGACTTGCTGCACTGCTGATCCTTGGCCACCGGAAGGTGGGGGGTACCTGCAAGAGACTCCGATGCTTAAGTTAGCACGGGTATTAAGCAGGTTTTATGTCGAATCAGAGTATGAGTTATACCTGGGTGCTCCAGTGTATTTATAGTAGTGTGGGCTAACCTTTCTGATAAGATAAGTTAGTTATCTTATCTTATCTTATCTTTATCTTGAGTGAAGTCAGCTTATCTTCAAGGGAACCGCCTTTATCTCTGTAGGCTTGAACTGCCTTTGGATTTGGGTCGTGTTCCTCCATTTGGGCCCTTTACTGGGCTCTCCTGTCGATTCGGCAGATCTCTTTAAGAAGAGGTCGGATAGTCGGACCTGAAGAGGTTAGTCGTTTTGCCACCAATCATCCCGGGTCGGACAGTTCGACCCAGGGTATGAACAGTGCCCCTGCTTGAGCTCGGTCTTCTTTTTGAGGTCGAGTTCTTGACTTCGGTCCTTCTCTAATGAAGCCGAACTCAAGCATTTTGTCGATTTCCTTTCTAGAAGCTTTTGAATGTAAAACGTTTTTCCTCTAAAAGCGCGCGCTTTTATATCGACGCTGTTGTGGGAATGCAAGCGGTTTTAATATCCGCATTTAATTGGCATTTAATTGCCCCGTTTCCCCTAACTTCTCTATTTTTTTTGAATTTTTTGCACTCAGGAAAGCGGTTTCTCTCCTTCGCCCTTTTCGTAACTTCTTCACATTTCTTCTTTCACTCTCTCGCTTTCTGTCTTTCGCTTGCGCTTCTGCTTTCGTCGCTTGGCGTTTTTTCTGGGCAGCCTTTGTCTCTGCGCTTCCACTCTTCCTCGCAGCTTCTTCCGTCTCCAGGTTAGTCCCATTTCGTATTTTCCTCGTTTGTTTTTGTCTTTGCGATGGGGTTTTCCTTTTGATCTTCTTTTTGGAGAAAGTTTGGATCTTTCCGTTTTTTATCATGCTTAGCTTATTGCATGCTCTGGAATTTCTTTATTTTTTGGTGCGAATCTTTTTCTTGTTGCTTGACCCTTTTTCTTTTGCATGTTGCCGCCGTTTCTGTTTGTGCCTTGGCTGATGATTTTTTAGTCGATTTCAAAAGAAAGTTTGCGCCTTTGCTGCTTGGTCTTTTTTGACATTTCTGATATACTGTAGAAGTAGTGTTTTTTGCTGGTAAACTATAGAAGTGTGGTCCTTTGCGTTTTTACTTCCTTTGTTTTCTTTCTGGATTTTATTTTGACGAGTGCTGGGATGTAAGCCGTAGAAATAACTTGAAAACCTTGCTTGTTTACTGCCTCCAAGGGATGCCCCAAGGCCTTTGTCTTGAGTCTTGGGGTTTTCCCTTTTTGTTTATCCGCCCGTCGAGATGTTTTGCCCTCTGTCCGAGATGTTTTTGTGTAATCCATTCTTCCTTTCTTTTTGTAGGATTTAGTTGACCTCATGTCTTCCCGAAATAACGTAACAGAAATGCCTTCCCAGGTTCCCGCGGGTATGGCTGATTGGGTGGACTCCATGGTTCTTATGTGTGTCTCGCTGGTTGATTCCAAATTTTGTACTCAGCTTAGGCAGTTTCACAGTGTCTGTAGTAATTCTGGTGATGAGAAGAATTATGAACTTGTCCCTCCCTCTTCTGACGAGAGAGTTTGTTTTTCGACTCGAGTTGTTGACAATCGCCCCTTCTTTTATGCTTACGATTTTTTCTTTGGTCAACTGGGTATTACTCTTCCTTTTACTCCATTTGAAACCGACTTGTTATGGTCTTGTAATGTTGCCCCTTCTCAACTTCACCCCAACTCATGGGGTTTTATAAAAATTTTCCAGTTGCTGTGCGATGGTTTTGGTATTCCTGCTTCCCAATCTCTCTTTTTCTATTTGTTTGTTTTGACTAAGCCCGGTGTGGTAAAAAAGAAGTCAGCTTGGGTCTCCTTTCGTTCTACCCAAGGAAAGAAAGTTTTTTCCATGTTTGACGAGTCGTTCCGTGACTTTAAGAACTACTTTTTCAAGGTCCGAGCTGTTGAAGGAGCTCGACCCTTTTTTCTGGATGAAAACGACGAACCTGCCTTTCCCTTGGAATGGCAAAAAGACGTGAGGGTCTCCCGGTATTCGTGGGAGATGTTGGATGAGGCTGAGCGGGCCTTTGTGACTATCTTGGAAGAACGCTGGGGTCAACCTCCCCATCTTGACACAAAGAAATTCGTAACCAATCCTTCTCTTCTTCAATCTGAACTGGGTATCTTGTGTTTCTTTTATGATTTTGTTTATGTGGCTTGTAACTGTCTTTTCCGACTTGTCCGATTTGTAGCTGAGTTTTCTGTTTTGTTTTGCAGAGGCAATGAAGAATAATGAATCCATGAAAGCTTATAAGATGGCGTAGAGGGCGACTGCTGCCAGAAATGCTGCTGCCCAGGCGGCTGGGGAGGGATCTTCCCAAGTGCGCGGGAAGCCATCGGTGCAGAGTTCTGCCGGGGTGAAGAAGGTGATCCCTACTCCCCGAGTTCGTTTGGCAGATCCTCACGTCACCTCTGCTGCCCCTTCTGTTGATCCTCCCAATAAAAAACAAAAGACTGCTGAGCCTTTTGACCTCGATGCTCCTGATTTTAATGCTATTGAATTCGTGGATCAACAAATCAGCCCCTACGGTGCTCTTTCCATGGACGATGTGTCCATCCTTCATCACTTGGATTTTGTGGCTCGAAATCATGTTAAGATGGCGTACATGTCGGCTGCCATATATCGGACTGCTCAGAATCTCCCTCTCCATGCTACCAAGGCATTTATGGAAGAGGCGAAACAAGAATTCGACCGGATGAAGGGATTGAAGGAGGAGCTTGAGGTGAAGGTGGCTAAGCTGGAAAAAGACTTGGAGAACGAGAAGGCGAGTTCTGAAGCGCTGGTTTCTTCTTTGAGGTTGGATGAAGACGCAGCCTTGATGCATAAGGATAGCTATGTTACATCCTATAGGGAGGGGAGGCGCCTGAGAGAGGAGCTTGACAATGCCCAGGAAGACTATGCTGAGCTCCAAGGTCATCTTGTTGGCAGCGTGACTGCTGCTTATGAGAACTTGAGAGAACAAGTTCGAATCATTGCTCCCGAGGCCGATCTTACCCTCTTTAGCTTGGATAATGTTGTCAGGGATGGCAAGATTGTCCCTGATGATGAGGGTGATGACGATGAGGTGGTTCCTCCCCCTGTGTTTTCTACCAAGGTGCCGACTTCTTCCACTCCTCCAGTTGGGCCCAAGTTGGATTACCAGATCCTGAACCGGGAGGATGGTACTGTAGATGCGGTGCCGATTCAGACTCGCCCCCTCTCCTTGTTTTGACGTAGTCAAGAAGGCTCCTGATGCTGCCGAGAAGGCTTCTGATGCTTGTTGATCTTTTTCTTTAAAGTAGTTGGCCCGGCTTGTGGGCGTTTGGAAACTTTTTATTTGATTGCTGACATTTCTTAGTTGCTTTTCTAGCAACTTTTTATTTTTGAAAAACAAACAATTAGCTTGCCGTCTTTTGGATAGTAAGTGTTGGTGGCCTTTCGAGGCCTTATGACTCTGTGAAGAACAGGTTTTTTGGCTAGGCTTCCTTCTGCCAATGCTGACATCTTGCAGCCCGACCTCCTTGGGTTTTTGTTGTGTAGCTTGAATCTCCGTAGTTATAGGGGTCTGACTTGTTTGGTTTTCTCGCTTTGTGTGTGTTCTTTAGCGTTTTGTAACCAATTTCTTTGCGTTGGTCCCCTGCTAAACTCTTGGACCTTTGTCAGGTCTCTTTTGGGGATTACTTTTTACGATCTTCTCGTTTGTAGGAGATCGACTTCGTTAGGTTGACCTTTTCCAGGTTATTTTCGTAATCCTCTTTCTTGGACCTTTGTTAGGTCTCTTTCAGGGATTACTTTCAGTAGTAGGAGTCCGACTTGGTTGTATCGGTCTCCTTTAAGTTATTCTTTTGTAATCCTCTTTCTTGGACCTTTGTCAGGTCTCTTTTAGGGATTACTTTTATAACTTGTTTGTAGGAGATCGACTTCGTTAGGTCGACCTTTTTCCAGGTTATTTTTGTAATCCTCTTTCTTGGACCTTTGTTAGGTCTCTTTTAGGGATTACTTTCAGTAGTAGGAGTCCGACTTGGTTATATCGGTCTCCTTTAAGTTATTTTCGTAATCCTCTTTCTTGGACCTTTTGTTAGGTCTCTTTCAGGGATTACTTTCAGTAGTAGGAGTCCGACTTGGTTATATCGGTCTCCTTTAAGTTATTTTTGTAATCCTCTTTCTTGGATCTTTGTCAGATCTCTTTCAGGGATTACTTTTATAACTTTTTAGTAGTAGGAGTCCGACTTCATTATATCGGTCTCCTTTAAGTTATTTGTAGTCCTCTTTCTTGGATCCTTGTCAGATCTCTTTCAGGGACTACTTTGATAACTTTCCATTTTGGGCTGACTTTGTCATGTCGAGCCCTTCTAAGTTAAAGTAATCATCTTTAATAGGGTTGGCCAGACCTCTTTCCAGGGTTTACTTATAACTTGTGTTGACTTGGTCCGACTTCTCAACGTCGGCCAGTCTTTAAGTTATTATTTTAGCAATCCGTAAGACCTCGTCAGGTTCTTTTTTAGATCACTTTCGATAACTTCTTATATTATTCTGTGTTCATCTTTTCCAATTTTTAGAAAGTGGTTGTCATCTCTAGATCGTCCTTTGGGTGAATCGCGTTTTCACCTTTATCGGACGGTTGTCTTTATCGTGATCGTGCAGTGAAATTATTTTCCACTTTCTGCCGATCTGTTGCTTTATAATCGGACGATGAATGCTTCAGATTAATGTGACTTGAAATCTTTGTAGAGTATCTAAAATATATTTTATTTAAAGGAAAAGTGCAAATATATACATATGGGATTGTCTGAGTCTCAACTTGGTGCCTCGTTAAAAAACCTTTTCAGGAAAAAGAGTGCATCCAATGATGAGATCTTTTATCTTTTCTAACTGCAGTACCTTCTGAGGTTGCAGGCGTGCCATGACCTGGGAAGCTCTCGTCCATCGAGTTCAGACAGTCTGTAGTAGCCCTTTCCAAGTACTTCTACAACTCGGTAGGGTCCTTTCCAGTTTGCTGCCAGCTTTCCCTCTCCTAGTCGAGTTGTTCCAATATCATTTCGGATTAGGATGAGATCATTTTCTATGAAACTTCTCGACACTATCTTTTGATTATATCTGGAAGCCATTCGGCATTTTAGAGCTTCTTCCCTGATCTGAGCTCTTTCTTGGATTTCGGGTAACAAGTCGAGCTCTTCTCTCTGAAGTTGGAAGTTTGCTTCCTCATTGTAGTGAACTATTCTGGGCGACCCTTCCTCAATCTCTATTGGAATCATCGCCTCTGTTCCATATGCTAATCGGAAGGGGGATTCCTTCGTGGTGGAATGTGGCGTTGTTCGATATGCCCACAGGACCTGTGGGAGCTCTTCTGCCCAGGCTCCCTTTGCATCTTGTAATCTCCGTTTTAATCCGGCCAATATGACTTTGTTAGCAGCTTCGGCCTGCCCATTGGCTTGTGGATGTTCGACGGAGGTGTACTGGTGCTTTATATTCAAGTCGGCTACTAGTTTTCTAAAGTCTGCATCTGTGAATTGGGTGCCATTGTCTGTGGTTATTGAATATGGAACCCCGAATCTTGTGACAATGTTTCGATATAAGAATTTCCGACTTCTTTGAGCGGTGGCATTGGCTAGGGGCTCTGCCTCGATTCACTTTGTAAAGTAATCTACTCCCACTATGAGAAATTTAACTTGTCCTGATCCCTAGTGTGGGAAGGGGCCGAGAAGATCGAGTCCCCATTTTGCAAACGGCTAAGGCGAAGTCACGCTGATGAGCTCTTCTGGCGGGGCGATGTGAAAGTTGGCATGTTTTTGACATGGTGGACATGTCTTTACAAATTCTGTGGCTTCTTTCTGTAGAGTTGGCCAATAAAATCCCGCCCGGAGTACTTTTTTGGCGAGAGCTCGTGCTCCGAGATGATTGCCACAAATGCCGCCGTGTATTTCTTCTAGCACTTCCCTTGTGTTGGAGGTCGGCACGCATTTTAGTAAAGGTATTGAGATTCCTCTTTTATACAGGATGTTGTTTATGATGGTATAGTATTGTGCCTCCCTTTTTAACTTCTTTGCCTCCTTTTCTTCTGCGGGGAGTGTTCCTTCTTTGAGGTAGTTGATTATGGGGGTCATCCATCCTTGGTCCTGACTTGTTATGGCCAGGACTTTTTCCTCTTCCGAGATTGACGGGTTTTGAAACATTTCCTGGATGAGGCTTCTATTGTTGCCCCCTGGTTTGGTGCTGGCTAGTTTTGAGAGTGCATCAGCTCGGGCATTTTGTTCGCAGGGTATGTGGCAGATCTTATATTCCCCGATTTGTCCGAGTAGTTCCTTGGTTTTATCCAAATATTTTTTCATGGTGGGGTCTTTGGCTTGGTAGCTCCCTGTTATTTGTGATGTGACCACTTGTGAATCGCTGTAAATGTTGAGTTTTTGAGCTCCGACCTCTTTAGCCAGCTTCAAACCAGCTAATAATGCTTCATATTCTGCTTGGTTATTGGAGGCCGGGAACCCGAACTTGAGGGAGAGCTCAACTTGGGTTCCTTGGTTGCTTTCTATTATCATGCCTGCGCCGCTTCCAGTTTTATTTGAGGAACCGTCCACGTAGAGATTCCATTCTGTGGGAGTTTCCAGGGTATCTGTGAATTCTGCGATGAAGTCGGCCAGATACTGTGATTTGATGGCCGTCCGAGCTTCATATTGGAGGTCGAATTCTGACAACTCGACTGTCCATTGTAGAATTCTGCCTGCTAAATCTATTTTCTGCAATATTCCTTTTATGGGCTGGTTAGTTCTAACCTTAATGGTGTGAGCCTAGAAGTACGGGCGGAGTCGTCGAGATGTTAGGATGAGAGTATAGGCAAATTTTTCTATTTTCTGGTAGTTCAGCTCGGATCCTTGTAGTGCTTTGCTAATGAAGTAGACAGGTTGTTGCCCATTTTCGTCTTCTCTGACTAGTGCTGAGGCTATCGCCCGACTTCCTACTGCGAGATATAATATGAGTGGTTCTCCTTCTCGTGGTCGAGATAGGATAGGTGGCCGTTCTAAGAACTCCTTGAAGTCTTGGAAAGCTTGCTCACATTCTGTCGTCCATTCGAACTGTTTTCCCTTTCTTAAAGTAGCATAGAAGGGGAGAGATCTTATCGCAGCTCCTGCTAAGAATCGGGATAGGGCGGCCAATCTCCCGTTGAGTTGTTGTACTTTTTTGACACAGGTTGGGCTCTTCATGTTGAGTATAGCTTGACATTTGTCTGGATTTGCTTCAATTCCCCTTTGTGTGAGCATGAAACCCAAGAATTTACCTGCTTCGACTGCGAAGGTGCATTTTGCGGGGTTGAGTCGCATGTTATGCTTCCTTATAGTGTCAAACACTTGAGCCAGGTCGGACAATAATGTATCTTCGCTTTGTGTTTTTATCAACATGTCGTCCACATAGACTTCCATGATTTTTCCGATGTGATCTGAGAAGACTTTATTCATTAGCCTTTGATAAGTAGCTCCCGCGTTCTTGAGACTGAAAGGCATCACGATGTAGCAGTAGTTCGCCTTTGGTGTTAAGAACGAGGTCTTTTCTTGATCTGGTGGATACATGGGGATTTGGTTGTATCCCGAATAAGCGTCCATAAACGAGAGGTATCTATATCTGGATGAAGCATCTACCAGAGCGTCAATACTTGGGAGTGGGTATGGATCTTTTGGGCAGGCTTTGTTGAGATCGGTGGAATCGGTACACATGCGCCACTTCCCGTTTGATTTTTTCACCAAGACGACGTTGGCTAGCCATAGTGGGTACTTGACTTCTCTTATGAATCCTGCCTCCAGTAACGTTTGTACTTGTTCTTCCACAGTTTGGGATCGTTCTGGTCCGAGTTTTCTTCGCTTCTGCTGCACCGGCCGAGATCCTGGATAGACCGCCAACTTGTGGCACATTAGCTTAGGGTCTATGCCTGGCATGTCTGCGGCTTTCCATGCGAAGAGGTCGACATTATCTCGTAAGAATTGTATCAGTAATTCCTTTGAATCTCTTCTTAGGACCGTGCCGATATTAGTCATTTTGTCCGAGGTGTCTCCAATCTGAACCTTCTCTATCTCACTTTCTGGGTGCGGACAGAGTTCTTCTCGACGCTGAGCTCCGCCAAGCTCAATTGTATAAAACTCTTCTCCTCTGCCTTTGAGGTTTAAGCTCTCGTTATAACAGCGACGTGCCATCTTTTGATTTGCTTTTATCGTGGCTATCCCCTCTGCAGTTGGGAATTTCATGCATAGATGCGGAGTCGAGACTATTGCGCCGAGTTGATTGAGTGTTGTCCGACCTATGAGAGCATTGTAGGCCGAACTTACGTCGACCACAATGTAGTCTATTTTGAGGGTCCTAGATTGGTTCCCTTTTCCAAAAGTAGTGTGTAGCGATACGTATCCCAGCGGTTGTATCGGAGTATCTCCTAGTCCAAACAGATTGTTCGGGTATGCTCTAAGTTCCTTTTCGTCTAAACCGAGCTTGTCGAAGGCTGTTTTGAATAAGATGTCGGCAGAACTCCCTTGGTCTACTAGTGTGCGGTGTAGATTGGCGTTTGCCAGTATAATAGTGATGACCATGGGATCGTCATGTCCCGAGATGATGCCGGATGCGTCCTCTTTAGTAAATGTTATCGCCGGGATGTCGGGTGCTTCCTCCTTTCCCTCAACATGATATACTTCTTTCAGATATCTCTTTCGGGATGATTTGGAGATCCCACCTCCTGCGAATCCGCCGTGTATCATGTGGACGTGTCTTTCTAGTGTCCGAGGTGACCGTTCAGCTCGTCCATCATCTTCGTCTCTCCGTCTTTTTCTTTGGTCATCGTCCCAGGTGGCCAGAAATCGATCTAATTTTCCTTCTCTTACCAATTTTTCTATGATATTTTTCAAGTCAAAGCACTCATTGGTAGAGTGCCCTCGAATTCGATGGTATTCACAATATTCCTTCCGGTTTCCTCTTCTCCTTTTGCCTTTGAGTGGCCGCGCTGGGGGGATTTTTTCTGTATGGCAGACTTCTTTGTACACGTCGACCAGGGATGCTTTGAGAGGAGTGTAGTTGTGGTATTTTTTGATTTTCTCACCCTATCAATCTTCTTTCCTTTTGGAGTCCTTATCTTTGTCTCGGTAGGAGCCCCAGATTTTGAGATTTCTCCCAGCCGAGCGTTCTCTTCCATGTTGATGTATTTTTCTGCTCGCTCCTAGACTTCGTCTAAGGAGGTAGGATACTTTTTTGATATAGATTGGCTGAAAGGTGCCTATCGTAAGCCATTGATAAGTCCCATGATGGCGGCCTCTGTTGGTAAACTTTGTATGTCCATGCATGTTTTGTTGAATCTTTCCATGTAGTTGCGGAGGCTCTCCCGATCTCCTTGCTTGATCCCTAGTAAGCTGGGTGCGTGCTTGGCCTTATCTTTCTGGATGGAGAATCTGGCCAGGAACTTTTTGGCCAGGTCGTCGAAGTTTGAGATGAACTTCGGAGGTAAGTTGTCGAACCATCTGATCGCCGTTTTCGTGAGAGTTGTTGGAAAAGCTTTGCAGCGAACGGCATCTGAGGCATCGGTAAGGTACATTCTGCTTCTGAATTTGCTGAGATGATGGTTGGGATCTGTAGTGCCATCATACAAAACCATATCCGAGAGCTTGAAATCCTTTGGGATTTTGGTCTTCATGATTTCCCTGGTGAATAAATCCTGTTCTTTGCGTGAATTTTTCTCAGGAGTGGTCCGAGGAGCTTTTGATTTGAGGTCGGACTCTAATTGCTGTAGTTTTTCTTCTAGTTCTCGACGTCGCCGTACCTCTCTTTGTAGATCCTTTCCGATCTCCCGTTGTTGCTGGGTTTCTTTCTCAAGTTGCTTTAAGCGATCTTGGAGTGCTTCCATGGCTCCCGGATTTGGTGAGTTTTTGTCTCCGTTGGATTTCGAAGTATCCTTTAGCGTAGTGTCCGCGTTCTTGTGCGGTGTTCTATTCTCTAGATCCGAGTCGTGGTCGTTGTCATGGCCGTCCGCCATGGTTTTGGGATGACTTTCAGGTTCCCCGACAACGGCGCCAATGTTCCGAGGGTTACCTGAAACTGGAGGTCGATCTCGGATGAGATCTTCTGTACTGGTCGGAGACGACGTGTCCGGCTGGCTGGTGGCGGCCGAAGCTGTTGTGTCCGACTTATTGGACTTGCTGCACTGCTGATCCTTGGCCACCGGAAGGTGGGGGGTACCTGCAAGAGACTCCGATGCTTAAGTTAGCACGGGTATTAAGCAGGTTTTATGTCGAATCAGAGTATGAGTTATACCTGGGTGCTCCAGTGTATTTATAGTAGTGTGGGCTGACCTTTCTGATAAGATAAGTTAGTTATCTTATCTTATCTTATCTTTATCTTGAGTGAAGTCAGCTTATCTTCAAGGGAACCGCCTTTATCTCTGTAGGCTTGAACTGCCTTTGGATTTGGGTCGTGTTCCTCCATTTGGGCCCTTTACTGGGCTCTCCTGTCGATTTGGCCGATCTCTTTAAGAATAGGTCGGATAGTCAGACCTGAAGAGGTTAGTCGTTTTGCCACCAATCATCCCGGGTCGGACAGTTCGACCCAGGGTATGAACATCGTCAAATAAGGAAAAAATCACTGTGGTTGTAGAAGTTAGTCAACCCGTCTCGCGACGGAGGAAGGTTATACTGAAGAAAAGGAAAACTGATGTTCTGGATTTGTCTGAAGAGTCCAGCCAAATGGACAATGAGGTTTCTTTAGAAGAAATCCATGTGTTTATGTTGAATAAGAAGAAACTGCATGAAGCGTCCGAGCATAGTGATGGCCTATCGGTCTGGGGGAGGGATTTTCCTTACATGGCTGTGGTGGACGAAGTTTGTCAATCATCGGCCGACGTGTCCCTGGCGAATGAAGTTGGTGAAATTTCTATTGGGAAATATATGCAGGTAAGCTCGGAAAGCATACTGTTTTTACTGAACTTGTGTATTTGTTGCTATTTTCATGGTTGTTTGGATATCCTATAGGTAGTTGGTCTGCGAATGGCAAGTTTGGGTCGCAGCCAGGAGTTGAAGCATAAGAAGTTGGGGGTGCAGAAGGAAGATTATGGATTGTTGAAAGATAAGTTGGCTTAGAGTAAGAATACGGTTGCTGAGCTGCACTCCAAGTTAGCTGAGACTGAAAAACAGCTAAAAGAGATGAAAGATAATTATTCTAAGGATGTGGAGGATTAAAAGAA
This sequence comes from Arachis hypogaea, assembly GCF_003086295.3. Classification (NCBI taxonomy): domain Eukaryota; kingdom Viridiplantae; phylum Streptophyta; class Magnoliopsida; order Fabales; family Fabaceae; genus Arachis; species Arachis hypogaea. The sequence continues at coordinate 13,906,284 of NC_092055.1, forward strand.
GAAGGAGGATAATTTGGCAAGTATGGAAACTCGACTGATTGAAGTAACTGCTCAACTGAAAGAAATGGAAAAGAAAAGGGAAAATGAGATTTTGGACTCATTTGTGGAGGGTTTTGAAAGAGCGTCCCTTCAGGTGAAGTTTCTAGCGCCTGAAGTGGATTTGTCTGAGATGGATCCTGGAAAAATCATCCGGGATGGAAAGATGGTCGAAGATGATGGTTTTGCCGAGGATGAAGCTGAAAATGTTTAGCATTTTCTGAAAGTGTATTTGTTTTTTTGTGGAATTTATAATGCTCTATTTTTTAGAGCTTTTTTTAACTTTTGAAGATGTTTTTATGTCATTGCAGCCTGAAGGGGCAATACATTTTGATTATAAAGATAGAATGATTAGCTTTTTGATAAACTGGTTGGTTGATGTTTGTTTAGAGAATATCTTTTTACCTCTTTGGTTCTGAGGTATTAAGAAGGCGTTTGATTGATTGATAGGAATTTCTGTTTAAGATATTCTTTGTTTGTTGAATGAATGGATTGCTGACCATAGGCAAGTTGGAGTTTGTACAAGCGAAGGCACTTGTTGTGTGAATTGAGATCGGATTGATAAAAAATAAAGTCGGTAGAGAGTTAATTTGTAAAATTGAAACAAACTACTGATCATATACAATTAATTGATAAACCTTCGGTTACAAAGGTGCAAGTAGGCTAGCTTCGTTAAAACCTCTCTAAACAAAATATTTTTGGGAAAAATCTTGGCAGTAGGAAAAAGAGTACAAGCATGTCACTGACTTTCAACTATAGAACTTCTTTAAGGAGGAAACATTCCAGGTGTTAGGTAGAGTTGTACCGTTTACTGATTCTAGTTTGTATGCGCCATTGCCGAGGACTTCTATAATTTGGTATGGACCGTCCCAATTTGCAGCGAGTTTTCCATGTGCTGATGGCTTCCAATCAGTTTCTGTCTTTTGAAGTACTAAGTCTCCTTTCTGAAATGATCGGCTTTTAACCGACTTATTGTGTCTCCGAGCTATGACTTGTTGTGTCGCACGTTGTCGGAGTGTTGCAATATCCTTGATTTTCTCGATGATATCTAACTCGGCTCGCCGAGCTTCATCGTGGTTAGTGACTTGTGTTCTGATAAAATTTTGCGAGATTTCCAATGGTATCATGGCCTCAGAGCCGTATACAAGTCAGAATGGGGTCTCTTTTGTGGACGATTGGGGTGTGGTATTATATCCCCAAAGGATCTCCAGTATAAGCTCGGCCCAAAGTCCTTTGGCATCATCTAACTTTTTCTTTAGGGCATGCAATATCACCTTATTTCCTGCTTCTGCCAATCCGTTTGTTTGAGGATGTTCAACGGAAGCGAAGTGATGGTTGATTTTAAGATTTTGCAAAAAAAGATGTAAATTTCTGATCGACAAATTGGTGACCATTGTCAGTAATGATATGCCGAGGAATGCCAAAGCGGCAAATAATGTTTTTCTAGACGAAAGAGATCATTTGCTGGGATGTAATCTTAGCTAAGGGTTGGGCTTCAACCCACTTTGAAAAATAATCAATTGCAACAACGAGAAATTTTACCTGTCCCAGTGCCATTGGGAATGGACCGAGGATATCGAGCCCCCAGTGGTTGAAGGGCCAACTGACATAGATGCTCGGCTGGAATGTGTATGAGCAGTGCGTGCTTTTGGCAGTTTTCACATGTCCAAACCTTATTGTGGCTATCTTGTTTTAAGGTTGGCCAAAAGAAACTAGCACGGAGGACTTTTGAAGCTAAACTCCGAGCTCCAGTATGTGTTCCACAAATTCCCTCGTAAGCTTCGGATAGTGCTAACTCGGCTTCAGCTTTGGAGAGGCATTTTAATAATGGGCGAGAATATCCTCGCCTATATAAAGAGCTGTTGAGTAATGTAAAAAAGGACGCTTGTCGTCGGAACCTCTTTGCATTCTCGACACTGTCTGGTATATCACTTGTTTGCAAATAATATATAAAAGAGCTTTGCCAATCCTGTTCCTGTGTGACACTTAAAACATCTGTTAGAGTAACAATTGGAGTGGTTATAGTGGACTGATGTAATATAGATAGATGAGATTGTGTACTGCCGAGTTTAGATAAAATGTCAGCCCTATGGTTCTGATCTCGTGGTATATGTTGTATTTCGAACTTCGTAAATTTGGAACTCAAATGGTTTACTAACAATAAGTACTTAGAAAGCAAAGGATCTTCAACCTGAAAAAGGTCGTTTACCTGCTGTACTACCAATAGTGAATCACAGTATACCTTTATGGCTGATATATAAAGATCTAAACAGAGTCGGAGTCCGGCAACCAGGGCTTCATACTCAGATTGGTTATTACTGGCTTTAAAGGAGAGGTGAAGTGAATGTTCCAGAATCAAACCATCGTCACCCTCGAGCCGGATTCCTGCACCACACCCTTGAGTGTTTGATGAACCATCGACATACAATGTCCATTGTACTGTATGGTCATCTTCATTTGGGATCATTAGTTCCGCTATGAAATCGGCAAGGAATTGTGACTTGATCGGACCCTGCGGTTGGTATCTGATGTCAAACTCAGACAATTCGATCGACCACTTAACAAGTCGGCCTGCGATCTCTGGTTTATGCAACACCTGGCGTAATGGGTGGTCGGTCCGAACATGAATGACATGGCTCTGGAAATAAGGTTGGAGCCTTCTTGCCAAAAATACCAATGCTAACGCCAGCTTTTCTATCTTCGGATAGTTGATTTCGGCATGTTGTAGGGTTTTGCTGACGAAATATATTGGATGTTGAACTTTCTTCCTTTCTGTAACAAGAGCAGAGCTTATTGCCCAGTCAGTAACTGACAAATATAAGAATAATTCTTCCCCTTGTAAGGACTTTTGTAAAATTGGCGGTTGCGAGAGAGTTGTTTTTAGAGTATTGAAGGCTCTTTCGCGATCGTCATTCCACTGAAAGATGTTTTTCTTCTTAAGTGTTTGAAAAAAAAAGAAGGGATTTTGATGCTAAACACGGGACAAATCTTGATAGTGCAGCAAGTCTTCCTGTCAGGCGTTGCACCTCCTTTATCGTCTGTGCGCTGGTCATTTCCAGCACTGCTCGGCATTTATTTGGGTTGGCCTCAATACCCCTGCTAGTAAGTAAAAAACCCAAAAACTTACCACCCTGAACGACAAAGGCACATTTTTCAAGGTTCAGGCGCATGTTGTAATGCCGTATTTGACCGAAGATTTCTGTTAGGTCGTCGATATGGTTATTTCCGACCTTTGTCTTGACGACCACATCATCGACGTAGACTTCCATATTTCTACCGATCTGTTTGGCGAAGACTTTGTCCATGAGACGCTGATAAGTTGCCCCTGCATTCTTTAGTCTAAAAGGCATAACTTTATAATAATAATTACCAAATTCAGTAATAAATGTCGTTTTACTTTGATCAGAAGGGTGCATAAGGATCTGATTGTAACCAGAATAGGCGTCCATAAAACTTAAGGTGGCATATCTAGAAGCGTTATCCACCAAAGAATCTATGGACGGCAAAGGGTAAGAATCCTTCGGGCATGCTTTGTTTAAATCAGTGAAGTCGATGCACATGCGCCACTTACCGTTTTGTTTTCTTACCATTACAACGTTGGCGAGCCAGGTAGTGAATCTGATTTCTCTAATAAAGTCGGCGTTGATTAGCTTTTGAGTCTCTTCTAATGACGCCTTCTTGTTTTCATCCCCAGGGTTTCTCTTTTTCTACTATACTGGTTGTACAGAAGGGTTGATTGCCAGTCTATGGGTGATGATTTGTGGGTCGATGCCGGGCATATCAGAAGGTGTCCATGCGAAAAGATCGGCTTGCTCTTGCAGAAAGGCTTGTACTGCGTTTAGTTCTCCTGTGCTTATTGCTGTACCTACATAGGTGTATTTATTAGGATCATTATTGAAATATACTTTTTGTAACTCACCTGTTGGTGTAGGTTGTTTGAGGAATTCGGCTCTGGGGTCTAAGTCGGCGAGAGCCGAGTTGTTGTTGGAGAGGTGGACATTGTTGACCTGAGCTTGTTTTGTACAGTTTGGCAGTCTCATGCTGATGTTATAGCACTGTCGTGCTTCTTGGTGGTTGATGCGTGAGCATCTTTCCTATCTTTTCCTAGTGAATTTACATCTAAATTGTTGAATTTAATAAAGAATTAATTATCTTTTAGCCAATATGGATGCTACTTTGAGTCTTTTGTAATTTTGTTTATTTTAGGTAGCATTCGGCTGGATTTGATGGAGTTTCTGCAGCAAAATAAGCAAAGGAGATGGCAGCGAGGAGCGACATCTGGAAGTATCCATGGCGACGCGTACGCGTGACTGACGCGTACGCGTGATTTGAAGAGTTGCTCAGCGACGCATACGCGTGACCGACGCGTCTGCGTGACTCACGAAAAAAGACCATCGACGCGTACGCGTGACTGACGCGTACGCGTGACATGCGCCACGTGCAGAAAACGCAGAAAAACGCTAGGAGCGATTTATGGGCTGTTTTGACCCAGTTTTCAGCCCAGAAAACACAGATTAGAAGTTGCAGAATGGACGAAACAAGTGGTCCCCAACCATCCATTGAAGACTTGATTATTTAAATTAATTCGAATTTAAATTCAAATTTGAATTCTAGGAGAAGATATTATTTTAATTTTAAAAATTAAATTTTAAATTTATTAAGATTAGTTATAAAAGGGAGAAACTTTCCTTCCTTTAAGGAGGTTCGGGGGAGGATCCCATTCCCATTTACAATTTACAATCCTTATTTTCTCTGAACCATGAGCAACTAATCCTCCACTGTTAAGGTTAGGAGCTCTGTCTATTTGTATGGATTGATTTTATTGCTTTTTCTATTTTAATTTATGCATGGATTTATAATTTAAGAATTGTTTTCGCTCTTTATCTTATGAATTTGGGTGGAACGGAAGTATGACCCTCTTTCTATTTGAGTTCTTGTATAACTTGGAAAAGCTCTTTACTTGAACAATAGCTTGAAAACATATTCTCCTAAATTTTAATTATCTGGATTTAACGGGATACGTGACATATAATCCTTTTATTTTTGGGTAATTAGAATTTTTGTGGCATATAAACTGGAATTTGATCATGTAGCTTCTAATTGGAATTAATTAACCAAGGAATTGGCAGTTAATGAATTTTAGAGGAGACTAAAAAGGTCTAAGGAATTAGGGTCTAGTCACAAATAGTTTGCCATAAATTAAATCCTACATGATTAAAATAGTTAGTAAGAAAAGTTAATCAAGAAAAATAGATAACTCTGAAACCTTAACTATTTTCTCCATATTTTATTCCCAACATTTTTACTTACCTTTCTTCAATATTCTTTATATTGTTTAATGTCTTTTTGAATACCAAAACACTCTTTTCTGTTTGTCTAACTAATCCTATCAAACTTGTTGCTTAATCCATCAATCCTCGTAGGATCGACCCTTACTCACGTAAGGTATTACTTGGTACGACCCGGTGCACTTGCCGGTTAATTTGTGGACTTTAAATTCCGCACCAAGTTTTTGGCGCCGTTGCCGGAGATTGACTGTGATTAACAACTATTAGTTGTTTAATTGTTTAGATTAGGCGTTTTAATTTTAATTTTATTTAAATATTGTTGTATTATTTTTCGAAAAAAAAAATAACAATTTTCCTTCTTTTCTTTTTTTTTTTTTACGTTAACACTCCCCCTGTTTCGTTTTTTTTAGTTTCTTTAACTTTAATTTTTATCTATTATTTTTTTCGTTAGCCTTCTCCCATCCCCTGATTCTTTCTTTTGCTTTATTTTATTGTTTAATTTTAAAATATATATATATATATATATATATATATATATATATATATATATATATATATATATAAAAAGAGACTTTCGTTTTTTTTATTATTATTATTTATTCCTCTTTTAATATTTCATTTTTTTTGGCGTCTTTGCTCTAGTTTTAATTAAATTTGTCTTTTCTTAATTTCTCAAATTAAGATGGGTGTTTCCTAATTTGTTTTATTTTAAATTTTTTTATTTTAATTTTTAGAATTCTATTCTTTTTTTTGCTTTCTTATTTACCACATGGTGCGTTTAATTCTGTTTAGTGTGTTGTGCTAAGGAAAAATAATGGAGAGAGATCACATGGGTTACTACTCCCACCCAAGTAGTAATTCATATGATTGTGGATGGAGGAACTATCCGAATTTTGGTTGGCAAAGTCAAAACCAAAGAAACTTCAAGGCTCCATGTTCCAACTATCAAGAACCACCATCTCCATATTCATATCAAGAACCACCACCTCTCTACCTATATCAAGAGCCATCATCTTTCTGCCCATATCAAGAGCCACTATCTCCCTATTCATATCAAGAACCATCCTCTTTTTACACTTATCAAGAACCATCACCTCCTCCTTATTCATCTCAAATACCATCAGATATTGAGCTTCTCATGAAAGAATTCTTACATGATATAAAGACGAGTGTCAAAAATGTAGAGAAACATGTGCAGTCGATTACCAAGCAACAGGAAGAGGAGCAAGCAAATTCCTTCCCAAGAGATATAATACAAGATCCTATAGAAGAAAGTGAGGAAATCAATCAAAGGAGTTCATACTCCAGTGAACTAGAGAACTTTCCATCCTCACACATGGAAGAAGAGGAATATACAAAAACAAAGGACGAAGATGCACCCACAAAGGAGGAAGATGCACAACCTCCCATGCCCTTGGTAAGCAATGAAGAAGAGATTGAATTAGAAGACAGCTACCAAGAGAAAGAAGTTGAAATTGAGAAAGCTTGCAAAGAAGTGGAAGAATTCAAAGAAGAACACAAGGGAGTAGAGCTTGCAAGACCTCTCCCAAAGCCATCACCATCAAATACAACATTCAAGTGGGTAAAATTCCTATCCTTAACCTTTACGTTCCCACTTGAATATGGGCTACTGGAAACGGATGGTCAACTTAGAGCTCTTTGTGGCATTAAAAGTAAGAGGAAGATGGTTAGTGGTAAAAGTTGTCAAGCAAGGTTCAATATGGTTGCATGCTCCAAATTGAAGTGCAAGGATTGGTGTAGAGCTCAATTGAATGGGCCTAGAAGGTTGTTTGGATGTCTCTATGAGAATTTAGATCGCTTGCCACCCGGTGGGAACAATGGTGATCCACAAGGAGACGGGTATAAAAGCAAGGTTTGGGATCCTGGAATTCATTCCCACAATCAACACTCATGGGGCCTTGTCACTTGCTTCAACTTGCTCGAAGGCGTCATGCGCCTAGTTTGGAATCTTGGTGGCCATTGGAATTACAAACATTGGTGGAGATTCCTGGATCAGTACAAGCACAAGCCACCATGACAAGGAGCTCACCACATGTCCAACTTAAGGACTTTAACTAAAAGTGCTAGGTGGGAGACAACCCACCATGGTGTGATCAGTCCTTTTTCATTCTTAGCTTTATTTTGTTTTATTTTTATTAGTAGTAATTTTCTTACTTATTTGATTTTTATTAAGTTCTTACTAATTTTCTGATTATGCAGCTATTTTATCACAGGAACCGAACACCTCAGGCTATAAAAAAAGAAGAAGCACACGACGCGCAAGCGTCGCTGACGCGTACGCGTCATATGGGTGTGCGTGAAAAAAATAAAGTGAACAGAGAGTTGCGCGTGCGCGCGGCTGGCTTCGTGCGAATCGCGCAAAACCCAGGGCACGCGGACGCATGCCTGACGCTGACGTGTCATTAAGGAAATTCGCAACTCACGCGTACGCGTGCCGTACGCGTACGCATTGCCTTCGCCGCCCAGTTTTAATTTTCTTTCTCTCTCTCCCAATCCTAATTCTCTCTTGTTCTTTTATCCTTTTATTTTTCTTTTCTCATAATATCTGTCTCTTTTTATTTTCAGTTCTTCTTTGCTTGAGGACAAGCAAACATTTAAGTTTGGTGTTGACGCTTCGCCTAAGAATTTTTTGTCTATGCCGATGGCACCAAAAGGGAGGCGAATCATCTTCACTGAGGAGCACAACCTGAAGAATAAAACGACCGCCTAGATAACTAAGGTGGTTGAGTTCCTTTCATTTTTATTCCCTCCCGCTTTTATTATGTATGTTTCAGTTTTTTGCTATTTTGCTTTGTTTGCTGCATGATCCTTTATTAGTAGATTCATAGGTTATAGTTTGATTTTTCTGTTAAGTGCTTTAATTCTGAAAGATGTCTCATGTATTGCCCACTAAGCTTGAAATCAAAAAGAAAGAAGGACAGATGTAGTGCATGAGAATTTGAGTTTACTTTTTAGAGTAGTCTCACTTACTTAGATGTGGTGGTATTTTCTGTGATTCTGAATGAATGCTTGAGCAGTGCATATTTTTTATAGTAAAGTTTATGAATGTTAAAATTGTTGGCTCTTGAAAGAATGATGAAAAAGAGAAATGTTATTGATAATCTGAAAAATCATAAAATAGATTCTTGAAGCAAGAAAAAGCAGTGAAAAACACAAAGCTTGCGGGAAAAAAAGAAAAAAATAAAATAAAATAAAGAAAAAGCCAATAACCCTTTAAACTAAAAGGCAAAGGGTAAAAAGGATCCAAGACTTTGAGCATTAATGGATAGAAGGGCCCAAAGGAATAAAATCCTGGCCTAAGCGGCTAAATCAAGCTGTCCCTAACCATGTGCTTGTGGCGTGAAGGTGTCAAGTAAAAAGCTTGAAACTGAGCGGTTAAAGTCGTGATCCAAAGCAAAAAGAGTGTGCTTAAGAACTCTGGGCACCTCTAACTGGGGACTCTAGCAAAGCTGAGTCACAATCTGAAAAGGTTCACCCAGTTATGTGTCTGTGGCATTTATGTATCCGGTGGTAATATTGGAAAAAAAATGTTTAGGGTCACGGCCAAGACTCATAAAGTAGCTGTGTTCAAGAATCAACATGCTGAACTAGGAGAATCAATAACACTATCTGAATTCTGAGTTCCTATGGATGCCAATCATTCTGAACTTCAAAGGATAAAGTGAGATGCCAAAACTATTCAGGATTGCAGTTGTAAACCCCACTATAAGAAGAGACATGAGCTTAATCGAACTCTCGTTCTCATGCAAATTCACATCCTAAGCTTATATTAGTTTTAGTTGCTTGAGGACAAGCAATAGTTTAAGTTTGGTGTTGTGATGCGTGAGCATCTTTCCTATCTTTTCCTAGTGAATTTGCATCTAAATTGTTGAATTTAATAAAGAATTAATTATCTTTTAGCCAATATGGATGCTACTTTGATTCTTTTGCAATTTTGTTTATTTTAGGTAGCATTCGGCTGGATTTGATGGAGTTTCTGTAGCAAAAGAAGCAAAGGAGATGGCAGCGAGGAGCGACGCGCACGCGTGACTGATGCGTGCGCGTGATCTGGAAGTATCCATGGCGACGCGTATGCGTGACAGACGCGTACGCGTGATTTGAAGAATTCCTCAGCGACGCGTACGCATGACCGACGCATCCGCGTGACTCACGAAAAAAGTCCATCGACGCGTACGCGTGACATGCGCCATGTGCAGAAAACGCAGAAAAATGCTGGGAGCGATTTCTGGGCTGTTTTGACCCAGTTTTCAGCCCAGAAAACACAGATTAGAAGTTGTAGAATGGACGAAACAAGTGGTCCCCATCCATCCATTGAAGACTTGATTATTTAAATTAATTTGAATTTAAATTCAAATTTGAATTCTTGGAAAAGATATTATTTTAATTTTAAAAATTAGATTTTAAATTTATTAAGATTAGTTATAAAAGGGAGAAACTTTCCTTCCTTTAAGGAGGTCCGGGGGAGGATCCCATTCCCATTTACAATTTACAATCCTTATTTTCTCTGAACCATGAGCAACTAATCCTCCACTGTTAAGGTTAGGAGCTCTGTCTATTTGTATAGATTGATTTTATTGCTTTTTCTATTTTAATTTATGCATGGATTTATAATTTAAGAATTATTTTCGCTCTTCATCTTATGAATTTGGGTGGAACAGAAGTATGACCCTCTTTCTATTTGAGTTCTTGTATAACTTGGAAAAGCTCTTTACTTGAACAATAGCTTGAAAATATATTCTCCTAAATTTTAATTATCTTGATTTAACGGGATACGTGACATATAATCCTTTTATTTTTGGGTAATTAGAATTTTTGTGGCATATAAACTGGAATTTGATCATGTAGCTTCTAATTGGAATTAATTAACCAAGGAATTGGCAGTTAATGAATTTTAGAGGAGACTAGAAAGGTCTAAGAAATTAGGGTCTAGTCACAAATAGTTTGCCATAAATTAAATCCTACATGATTAAAATAGTTAGTAAGAAAAGTTAATCCGGAAAAATAGATAACTCGGAAACCTTAACTATTTTCTCCATATTTTATTCCCAACATTTTTACTTGCCTTTCTTCAATATTCTTTATATTGTTTAATGTCTTTTTGAATACCAAAATACTCTTTTCTGTTTGTCTAACTAATCCTATCAAACACTATTGTTGCTTAATCCATCAATCCTCGTGGGATCGACCCTTACTCACGTAAGGTATTACTTGGTACGACCCGGTGCACTTGCCGGTTAATTTGTAGACTTTAAATTCCGCACCAGTGGTCCCCATGAATAGTTGTAATTTGATCGTCCTGCACAGGAAACTTAACGCAGAGATGAACTGTAGATACAATTGCGCCGAACTTCTTTAAAAAAGGTCGGCCAAGTATAAGATTATGGGGGCTAAAACAATCTACCACCAAATATTGAATATCATATGTTTTGGAAAGAGGATGCTCACCCAGTATGGTTTGCAACACACTGATCCCAATATGGGGACTCGTTCACCTGAGAAGCCGACCAAGTCTCCACGTGATGGTTGGAGGATGTTGTCGCTGAGCTTCATTTTCTGAAAGGTGGAATAAAATAGAACATTGGCACTGCTCTCCGGATCTAGTAGTACCTTCCTTACCAGCAAATCTCCTGATTGAAGAGAGATGACCACAGGGTCGTCCAGATTTTGAATGTTGCAATCAAAATTAGTGCGTGTGAATGTCATTTGTGGAAATTGGGGGACAGTTTGGGGTTTGTTCTGGGGTCCTTCCACTGAATATATTTCTCGAAAAGATCTTTTTTGGGCTGAGTTTGATGCTCCTCCACTGGCGTATCCTCCTGAGATACAATTGATTACACCTCGAGATTGTTCATATTGGCTTGAAGATGCCTTCTCTTTTCCTCGATTTTGCTGCTCGGACGAAGTATTGCCTGTGGAAGATGGTGTATGCCTCTGTATGTGACTGATAAACCCCAATTTTGTGGTTTATATTGTGTATAATTTGGGAGTTTTGTCAATATTTCTCACACTTATTCACAAGAAATGCATGGTTTTGTGTTCACTTTCTAATATTGCTCCATGATGAAAAACATGCTTATTTTGCTTCAAAATTGCCATATTTTAATCCTCTGCTATTGCCATTTGATTCCGTAATATATTTGTTGAGTAATTTCAGGAATTATAGTGTAGGAATGGCCTAGAAGAGAGAAAGAAAGCATGCACAAAAGGGAGAAACATAAAGAATTGAATTTTGGGAAAAGCAGCATTGGCGCCCCCGCGCACTCCACGCGCACGCGTGGATGAGATTGGCTGGAAGCGGCGCGCAAGGATGGACGTATCCGCGCAGATCAGAAGATTCCTATCAACGCGCACGCGCACGCACGCATGGCGCGCACGCGCGGGAAGCTGCACGTGACCTCATTAAAGGAAATCGTGCCTGGCAATTTCTGAGGCTCATCAGGCCCAAATTCAAGCTGTTTCTGCATGGAAAAGACCCAAGGATGCTAGGGGAAAGGGGGGATAAATCATTTTACACTAAGACACAATTTTAGCTAGTTTTTGGTTCTTTGTTCTTCTAGAGAGAGAAATCCTTGTTCCTCTCTAGATCTAGTTTTAATTTGATCTTCCCTTGTTGAATTGTGAATTGGATCTTGTTAATTACTAGTTTTGATTGTTCAATTTGAATTTCTTAGTATAATTTTGCTTAGATCTTGTGATAGTTTTATGAATTCTTGTTAACTGTCATTTTATACCCATTTCATGAATGTTGTGAATCTTGGCTTGTTGATGTTACATTGATGATTTCTATGTTTAATTGTGTTGTTTAGATGATTGTATTTGATAATTGTTAGTGGGTACTTGTTGATTTCAATTTAATTGCTATTTTGAACATGTCTTTTGTTAATGCTTATCATGTGTTTGATGAATTGTTTACTTTGATTATGGAGTAGTTCTCTTTACTCTTGGCCTAGGCTAAGGGAATTGGGTAAACTTGAGTCATTGGGTATAATGGATTTGATGATTTGGGAGCCCTTAGTGGTCAATTTGATAGCCATTGACGCTAACCTTCTACTAAGTCAATTAGTAGTGAGGTTAGAACTTATGAGTTGATGTTGACCAAACCATTTGACGTACTTCAAGTATAGAAGTAGACTTAATGAGTTTGGTTCCTCATAATTGTCAAGATATGGTTATTAGACAAGGATGGTGATCCCAATTCTCATGCCTAGCCAAGAGTAGCTTTTATTATTCATATTTGAAAACCAAAATTCTCAATTACTTATTTTAGTTATAGTTACTTGTTTAGTTTAGAATAGAATCATATTGGATGTTACTTGTTAGTTTGGAATTACTCATATCTTGCTTAGTTATTTGAATTAGTTTCTTGCAATTTAAGATTACTTGCTTGTTAAGATTCCCATTTATTTTTATGCTCATAACTCACAACCCCGGATTTCTAACCAATGTTGAAGCATATGTTTGCCCATTCCTTGTGAGACGACCCGAGGTTTGAATACTTCGGTTATTTCTATTGGGGTTAAACTTGTGATAACCAAATTCCTCTTCTAAATTTGATACCCGAGAATTGTTGTTGGTAGAGCTATACTTGCAACGCAATTTTATTGAGTAAAAATCTTTACCAATACACCCTTGGGAGCACATCAGTGACCACCGATGTATTTATCAAGATGACCTTGCGGAGCTAGCCCCTCTAAGAGGTCTTTTGCGACTACACATTCGTCGGTGGTATGGCCATGCTTCTGGTGGAAAGTGCAATATTTGGATTTGTCCACGTTCTTGGTGTCTTGATATGTACCGGCCTTCCTTGGTGGTTTGATCAATTTTGAGTTCGGGATCTCTTTGATTATGTTCTCCCGTTTTGTGTTAAACTACGTGTAAGAATCAAATCAAGGGGTTAGTTTGAAATTTCTCTTACTATTTTGCGCCTTATCATCGTCTCTGTAGTATGTTTTGTCAGATTTCCGAGCTTATCTGAGCTCCTCGATATTGGTTTGTCCCTTGGCCTTTTCGCGAAACTCGACAAGGGTTTTCGGCTTGGCTACCGCGATGGTCTCTTGGAACTTCCCTGGCCGAAGTCCACTCTTAATGGCATGCAGGTGGACCTCGGGTGAAGGTCTGGTATACTTATTGCGACCTTCGTGAAGCGAGTCATGTAGTCTTTTAGGCTCTCATTTTGTCCCTGCTTGATTGTATTTAGATAATCTAAATCATGCAGATAAATGGCAGATCCAGTAAAATGATCTTCAAATAGTTTGGCCAGCTCCTGAAATCGCGAGATAGAACCTGCAGGCAAAGCACAAAGCCAGTCAAGTGTAGGACCGTCTAAATAATTTGGAAAACAACGGCATAAAATAGGATCAGATGCACCGTTAACGATCATTATTGATTGAAATTTCTTGAGGAACTTTTTTGGGTCTCCAAGCCCATCGTAAGGGGTGAGGGTCATTGGTAAGGTGAATCTTCGTGGTAGTTCGAAGTTCATTACATCTGGTGTGAATGGTCCCACAGAATTGTCGGGCTCCTCATTTTCATCTTCAGGCTGGGCTTCTTCATTTCGTGGCTCAACCCGAATAGTTTCAGAAACGTGGGAGGGGTCAGAATGATGTTCCTCGTCCTCTGGTTGCAGTTGACGACCATTGTTATTTTCGATCCGCGCATTGTTCAGTTGGCGATTTGGGCAGCCATTCTCTGATTTTCTTCTGCCATACGCTGGTTGGCCTGTTGTAGCTTGGTTACCATCCGAAAGAGCTCGGACGGGGAAGGAGGTTGTGCATCAGCCATAGATACAGGTGAAGGTAATGGGACCAAAAGAGAAAAGATTTATCTTTTTCGGCCCCACGGTGGGCGCCAATTGTTCTTGCCTGTGTATTCGGGAAAACAAGTCGGCTCTTGTGACGAACGATTGCCAAGCTGTCGCCTTTGATGCTGAATTGTTGGTCCTGCTAATCCGAGATTTTCCTTTTATGGGGTATGAGGTGTGAGCAATGAAGAGGGGAGGAGTGTACCTGCAAAGGAACTCCAATGCTTAAGTCAGTATTGTGTTCTAATCGTGAGAGAAGAAGATACTTTACCTCGCTTTTTGCATGGTGAGATCTTTGTCAGTTACGGTTCGAACATTTAGCTCGGAATGGAGAGGATTGGTAACGTATCCGATTATTGTACCGTTTGGTCGGACGTTATGATTGAAGTATTATTTGGTCGAGTTATAGCTCATAAAAACCAAGCTGTAACGTATGATACCGAGTTATAACTCGTATTTATAACTACCATATCAGTATCAATAAGATAGATAAATGATAAAAAGAAACAATTAATTTCCAATTTAATAAAATGGAAAGAGTACATAAAGAATATGAAAAGATAATAAAATTATGAAAGAATAAGGAAAGAAAAGATGAAGAAATTTTATTAATTGTTTATTGATTGAAAAATTGTAAACTATGAAGGTAAAACTAAATATATATAGAGTATTGACTTATGAAAGATAAAAGTAAATAAATATAAGATAATAATAAAGACTAAAGTTATAATTGAATTTGTGTATTTTGTTGGGCTGAATTTGTGGGCCGTAAGACTTCTTTATTGTTGTCATGGGCTAAGGTGGAAGAGTAGTTTAATACGCCCCACAAGCTGGAGGATGAAAGATGTCAAGAACACTAAACTTATTCAGATTAAGATGGAAAGGTTGAGAAGACAAAGGCTTGGTGAAGATGTCAGCTAGCTGCCCAGAAGAGGGAATGGGGAGAAGTTTCATCACTCCACCTTGAGCTTTTTGTCGAATCAAGTGATAATCAACCTCTAAATGTTTGGTCCGTGAAAAACCGGGTTAGCAGCAATATGAAGAGCACTCTGGTTATCACAATATAAAACTAGTGGGCGGATAGGAGAGATGCATAAAAATTGTAACGCATTTTAGTATCCATTGAAGTTCACAAGCAAGTGCACGATATTCGGCTTCAGTGGATGAGCGGGCAATGGTGATTTGTTTCTTGGTCTTCCAAGAGACTAAAGAACTACCTAAGAAGAAACAATAACTTGTTAAAGATCGTCGAATGTCAGAACATCCGGCCCAATCAGAGTCATTGAAGCCGAGAAGATGAATTTCTGATTCTTTTGAAAAAAAGTCCTTTGCCGGGACTAGTTTTCAGATATCGTAACACATGCTTGGCAGCTTGAAGATGAGATTCAGTAGGAGATGCCATAAATTTACTTAATTGTTGAGTGGCATACATGATGTCTAATCGAGTAGTGGTGAGATAGATAAGACGCCCAACCAAACGGCGATATACAAAAGAGTCAGATAGCAGGGGACTTTTGTCTTGATATAGTCTTGTGGTACTATCCATTGGAATAGAGGCAAGTTTAGCACATAATAAACCAGAATCGTCCAAAAGATCAAGATAATATTTTCTTTGAGATAAGCAAATTCCCTTCGTTGATTGAGCAACCTCAATACCCAAAAAATATTTTAATGGGCCAAAGTCTTTAATTCGGAAGTGTTGGTACAAAATAGACTTAATGGCAGCAAGTTCAGAAATGGAATTATCAGTGAGAACAATGTCATCAACATAGACTAGAAGAATGGAAATTTGAGCACCAGTGAATTTAACAAAGAGGAGTGCTAGGGGGCCAGCACTTTTGTTAAATTTTGGCCAGCACTTAACCATCAAAAGAAAATTGAATGATTCTACACCATTAGATGTAATCTCACACCATTAAAAATATCATTGATAGCTAATTGATGGCTAAAAACCACAAAATCTGCTGGTCCTCTAGACTTTCTCTTTAACAAATAGACTATAATCAGATAAGGTCTGCTGATATCCATGATATAGTAAAAGATGAGAAAGTTTGTCATACTATATATGATTAGATTATCGTAAACCATACAATGACTTTAGTAGCTTGCAGCATTGATTCGGTCGAGGAGATATAAATTCGGGTGCCAGAGTCATATAAATATCCTTAAAAAAATTCCCATGTAAGAAAGCATTATTGACATCCAACTGATGTATGGGACAATGCTTCATAGAGGCTAATGCCAAAACTAATCTGATGGTGGCAGGCTTGACAACAGGGGAGAAAGTTTCCAAGAAATCAACACCTTCAGTCTGAGTGAATTCTTTAGCCACAAGGCATGCTTTATATCGATCAACTGAACCATCAGGCTTGCGTTTGATGCGATAGACCTATTTACAGTCAACTGGCTTAACGCCTGCAGGACAATCAACAAGACACCAAGTTTCGTTCAGCTCAAGAGCATCCAACTCATCTTTCATAGCACTAAGCCAATTAGAGTGTTGATTGGCATCCTTAAAAGACTTTAACTCAACGTCAGAATGTAGAGATAAAAGAAACTTTTTACGTGAAGATGAAAGAGAAGAAAAAGTTATGACTGAAGATAAAGGATACTTGCACTTTGAGGGAGATTGATTTGTAGAGATGAGAGAGGAATTGCACAAGTAATCAGAAAGATATGCTGGAGGTCGGTGAGGCCGGTCGGAATGATGAGAATGGGGTTGCTCAGGTGATGAAGGTGACGGGAGATGAGGAGGTGATAGTGGACTGGTGTCTAGTGCGGAAAGAGAGAAGGGCGTGTGTGTTGAAAGAGATTCAGTGGTCATGAGTTCAACTTGGTTAGGAAACGACAGTGAGAAAGAAGGTGAGGTTGTTGGAGAAAATAAATATTTAGATGGAGTTGGGTCAATGGGTATAGGTGAGGGTTTAACTGGAAGATTAACTGAATCTTGTTTTTGAGAAGACGTGTTTGGCAATGTTGGGTTGAGTGTATAAAATTGGACATTTTTTATGATTAAGGGCAAGATTATTTCATAAAAAATCACATTTCTAGAATTTTCAATTCTTTTTTATCTTCTAAAATATAAACAATATATCTTTTAAAACCATGTTGAAAGCCAATAAACATAGCCTTTTTGGCTCTTGGATCAAATTTTGATCTATTTGCCATTAGGGTAGAAACAAAACATAAGCATCCAAAAACTTTAAGGTCATGATAATTTGGTGGATAATTGAATAAAATCTCAAATGGTGTTTTAAAATTAATTGCGGATGATGGAACTCTGTTAAGTAAATAAACATCATGTTTAACAGCATAAGACCAAAAAGATGATAGTAAATTAGATTGAAACATAAGAGTACAAGCTATATTCAAAATATGTTTATGCTTACGTTCTACCCTTCCATTTTGTTGAGGAGTTTCAACACAACTATGTTGATGAATAATGCCCTTTGAAGCACAAAAATCATGTAAAATAAATTCTGGTCCATTATCGGAACGAATAGTTTTGACTTTAGAGTTGAATTGTGTTTCAACTAAAGTAATAAAATTTTTCACATGATTTTGCACTTCTCCTTTTGATTTTAATAAAATAACCCATGTAAAGCGGCTAAAATCATCAACAATAGAAAAAAAATATTTATGATTATGAATAGAATTTTGTCGAAACGGACCCCAAATATCAAAATATAATAAATCAAAAGTTGCATTGGCTTTGTTAAAACTTTGAGAAAAAGAAAGTTTTTTTTGCTTAGAAAGATGACAAATATCACAAACCTCATCATGATGCATAGAGATAAAAGGAAAATGTTTATGTAAATGATTAAGTCTTTGTCCAGAAAGGTGTCCTAAACGAAAATGCCATATATTTGAAGCTGTAACGGGCGGGGATTTGATGGAATTTATGGAATGTGTAATGGATGCATTTTTACCGAAATTGGGTTTAAGGAGATATAATCCCTCTCTCATTCTGTCCAAATCAATCATCCCTAAATTGTTGCTCTGTAAAGTGCAAGAAGAAGATGAAAAAGTGAGTTTACATATGAGTGCTGAAGTAATTTTTGAGACGGAGATAATATTAAAGTTGAAATGAAGTAAATAAAGAACATCACGAAGAACCAAGGATGGTGAAAATTGAACAATGCCTTTATAAGAAATAGTAATTTGAGAACCATTTGATAAATGAACAATAATAGGAGAAATTTGTGTGTAAAAAATAAACCAAGACAAATTTGATGCAATGTGATCTGTGGCACCAGAATCAATGATTCAAATGTTCAAAAATGAATCTCGATTTTAAGAATTGTTAATAATAGAAAAAGTATTGAAAGAACAAAGATAATGAGTAGTTGGACTTAACAACGAAAGGTCCAAAAGAGGCTCTTGATGAAGTTGCTCGTATGCCTTTTCTCCTTGACCTAGGACAGAGTAGGGAGGTTGATTATTCATAGTGGGAGGAGAGGTTGAAGGGGTTTTAGGATCTGAATTGGTTGGTTTATCCACGGATGTCATCAGAGTTCAAGAGGAGTTCTGATACCATAATAAAACGGAAAGAGTACATAAAGAATACACAAAGATAATAAAATTATAAAAGAATAAGGAAAGAAAAGATGAAGAAATTTTATTGATTGTTAATTGATTGAAAATTGTAAACTATAAAGGTAAAACTAAATATATATATATATATATAGTATTGGCTTATGAATGATAACTAAATATATATATAGAGTATAAGTTAAATAAAGTTATTTTAGGTTATTATCTCCGTAGTAAGAATTAAATTTAGATATTAATTAATGTATGCAGTTAGAAAAAATATAGATAGATAATGAAAATACTAAATAATATGAATAATGGATATATTGGATATTCAATTTACTAGGTGTGCGGATGGTTCCTAATATGAAGATTTAAGTGGGTAATTTTGCGGTGTAGTGTATTTTTACTTTATTGGGTCAATTTTAGAGCCCATTGTTCATATTGTTCACAAAAGTCATTGTCTACCTAACAAAGTCCATGGAGTTATATTAAACTTTAGTTTTAATAAATACAAGCCATTTTTAAAAAGTTTCACCTTAAATGCTTTTAAAAATTCCTAAATTTTAAAAGATACAAATACAAACACATTTATTTACCAAAATTAAAATAAAAAATTTGTGCTCTCAAAAAATGCAAACATCTCTTCAAAAAATTTTATCGAACTATGTCTAAATAAAGTATTGATAATTTATAAGCCACATGACAAGAGAGGTACATAGAGATGGCAAAGCGGGTAGTCAAGACCCACCCCAAAAACAAGGTGGATTAGTCTGTCTCGCAAAGTAAATTGGACTCAAAATTCTAACTCATCTCGTTTCATGGTGGGTGGGTTGGCGGGTTAGCCTATTTAATTTTTTTCTAAAAAAAATAATTAAAAAATAAATAAAAATAAAAATAATAAAATCATTATACAATTTTTTCATTATTTTTTTTAATTTTAACTTTCATAAAATTATTTAAAATAATATTCATTAATAGGATATTTTTATTTTAAAAAATAATTCATATAATTTAAACATATATATAAAAATATAAAATAAAATAAATAAAATTAATTAAAAAAGAATAAAAAAAATGAAAAGGTGCATTTAAAAATTACACAATTATTAATTTTTAGAGTACTAATCCCTCTTTTATTAAGAAAAAAAACTTTTGACTCAATGGGTCGACCCATTCCACCAAAATCCAAACCGGTAAATTTGGCGAATTCCGAATCTTAACCAAATCCATCTTTTTTAGCAAATTTAACAGATTATTCCATTGGACCAACCCGTTTTGCCACTTCTGACCGTCATCATCATACCATATCATGATCATCACAATGCATGTTATATCCTATAGCCATCCATGTTATTAGGACATTTGCTATTATTTAAACATATATTCTATGTATATAATAATTTGATAGCAATTTTGTGTGTATGCTTAACATTATTGTTTTATAATGGTACATATGTTATCTAAGTTAATCCAAGTAATGGAGGTTAAAATTGAGGTTATAGAGCTTCATAACAAGGGACAAGACATATGGGCAGTGACGGATCCAGAAAATTTTGATAGTGGAGGGCAATATATATATATAATTTTTATAATAAAAATATTATGTGTATATAAAAATTAGTTATTAAATTATTTATTAATCATTATGCATTCGTATATAAATATATGTATTGTTTAATTTATTTTTAATGTGTATTTTTATTTTAATATATATACACAGGTAGTTATTTTCATGTAAATATAACATAATTAATTTTTATAATATCTAATTTTACAAATTAAAACACTAAAATAATCATATATAAATAGGGTAAAGTATATTTTTTGTCCTTAAAGTTTGACAAAGTTTTAAAAATATCCCTAAGTTTTATTTTGTTTCAATTTCATCCCAGAAGTTTTCGATTTGCATCAAATATACCCATGACGGCTAATTTTTCAAAAAAAATTAAGATCGATTCAACAACAATTTCATAAGAACAACCCCTCAACACAAGCAAATTAAGCATAATTTTTATGCATTATTGTTATATTGGTCTTAAATTTTTTGAAAATTTATCCTCCGAGGGTATATTTGATGCAAATCGAAAACTTCTGAGACAAAATTGAAACAAAATAAAATTTAGGGGTATTTTTAAAATTTTTGCCAAACTTCGGGAACAAAAAATATACTTTACCCTTATAAATATCTGTCTTTTTATATAGGATAATGCTACATATTCATATTTTTTGTTAACCAAGTCCAATCAAATTTGTCTAAGATAACAAAAATCAGTTATGACTAATATTATTTTAAGTTTTATTGTTTAACTTGGTTAGACTTAGTTCATAAAAAGACTTGGATGTGTAGTATTTCTTTTACATATATATAAGTAAATACTTATTTAAAAATTTACTTCATATACAATTAGAAGTCAATTCTTATTGAGATTCATAGTTGAAAAAGTTCTTTCAATTAATGTAGTTACAGAAAAAAAATTAAAACTAATATAAAAAAGATAAATAACACTCTTTCGAGTTGATTTCTAAGAAAAAACACAAATTTTATTTAAATTGAGAATTGATCATTCTAATGACATCTAATATAAAATTTTTAAATTGACTATGAAGTACCAAAAGTTGAAAAAAAAGTTATTGTGGGGTCAAATTTAATAATTTAGTGGGACAAATAAATATTATTATCATATACTACTCAAAAAAATTTCAAATCGTAGTGGGCCGATTGCCCCACACTTAGGGGTGGAAAAAGGTCAGGCGGCTTGCCAGGGGCCTGCAGCCTGGCCTGTGTTTGGCCTGGCCTGTTATAAAATAGGCACAGGTCCAGGCTCTTTTAAAAGCCTTAATACGTTAATAGGCCAGGCCCAGGCTCACTAATTAGTCTTATTGGCCTGTCAGGCCTGTCTGGACCTGTTAAAATATAATTAAATATATAAATAATTATTTATTATAATAAAATTATGAGATATTTTAAATCTATTATATTTTATTATAAATATTTTTGTATATTTTAAATACATTAAAAATTTAAAATTTTTTATAAATATTAAATATGACATATTACATATAAATATTTTTATTAAAAAATAATTTTTTTAAATAATATTTTTATTTTTGTAAAAAAAAATTATCAGGCCTTTTAACAGGCTTCAGGCCAGACCAGGCTGAATAACAGGCCAGGCCTAGTACCTTATAAAGAGCCTATAACAGGCTGCAGGTCAGGCTTAGGCCAATTAACTGTATGACAGGCCAGGCCTGTTAAGAGTAAAACTGGCCTGACCTAACCTGTTTCCACCCCTACCCACACTCTTATACATACATCCGTCCCTGCATATGGGATTAAAATTAGACAACAAATAACAACACACTAAAATAGAGGGTTTGGTGTTAATATTGTTAGAGAGGTTTTGGAAGCAAATAAGAGGAGACTTTCATTCCACTTCCACATATCAGGAACACCAGGGAGACACCAATGGCTGCAATCAGGAACAGATGGATTGTCACTCCAAGTTCCCAGATGACCATCACTCCTATAAGAACTCATTGGTGTAACATGCAAAACTGTTACTGGAACACTCATGTTCTTCACAACCCTATTGATCATATCTGACATAGGGCTTCGCTCCTTCCTATTGCTTCTCTTCCATGGATTCCTACTCACTTTGCATGCATTGTGGTTCTTTCCACTGCCATCAAAATATAAACACCACTTACTTGCATTCTTGCCAAAATGAAAAATAAGTAATGGAGAAGAAAGAGCTCACCTCCAATGAGATGATTCAAAGGTACGAAAAAACACTCTTGTTCTATTCATGTTGACTGAATTCTCCACCCAAGATGCCTAGGTGTGAAGGGCTGTGTTATAAGTAGAATTGATTGTCATTCCAAGCTTCACTGAGCTATCAACCTGAAAGTACCAACCCCTGTCTGAAGATCATGTTAGCACCAAATTATTCTAGAATCTCACGCTATGAAATCACACGGCTAATGCAAATGGACTTGAACTAACAATTAATGGAAGTACTTGAAATACACGAATGGAGTGAGACAAGGATTGTGTTTTGGATGAATTCCTTGAGAGTATCATCTCTCAGCGTCTAGATATATATATATACACATAGGTACAGAAATAAAATTCCTTAATACTAGGAGATACAACCAAATCAGATATCTAAAAAAGGAGAATTTCGTTCCACTTTCACATATCAGGAACACCAGGGAGACACCAATGGCTGCAATTAGGAACAGATGAATTGTCACTCCAAGTTCCCACATGATCATCACTCCTATAAGAACTCATTGGTGTAACATGCAAAACTGTTACTGGAACACTCATGTTCTTCACAACCCTATTGATCATATCTGACATAGGGCTTCGCTCCTCATATTGCTTCTCTTCCATGGATTCCTACTCACTTTGCATGCATTGTGGTTCTTTCCACTGCCATCAAAATATAAACATCACTTACTTGCATTCTTGCCAAAATGAAAAATAAGTAATGGAGAAGAAAGAGCTAACCTCCAATGAGATGATTCAAAGGTACGGAAAAATACTCTTGTTCTATTCATGTTGACTGAATTCTCCACCCAAGATGCCTAGGTGTGAAGGGCTGTGTTATAAGCAGAATTGATTGTCATTCCAAGCTTCACTGAGCTATCAACCTGAAAGTACCAACCCCTGTCTAAAGATCATGTTAGCACCAAATTATTCTAGAATCTCACACTATAAAATCACACAGCTAATGCAAATGGACTTGAACTAACAATTAATGGAAGTACTTGAAATACACGAATGGAGTGAGACAAGAATTGTGTTTTGGATGAATTCCTTGAGAGTATCATCTCTCAGCGTCTATATATATATATATATATATATACACATAGGTACAGAAATAAAATTCCTTAATACTAGG
The DNA here is from genome assembly GCF_003086295.3 of Arachis hypogaea. NCBI lineage: Eukaryota > Viridiplantae > Streptophyta > Magnoliopsida > Fabales > Fabaceae > Arachis > Arachis hypogaea. The sequence goes on from NC_092055.1 coordinate 13,929,872, forward strand.
AGATACAACCGAATCAGATATCTAAAAACAGAAACTATATCAAAACAGAATAACTTATATAAAGCCTATATCTCTCAAAATAACTTATATACAGCCTATATCTCTAATATGATATTCAACACTCCCCCTCAAGCTGGAGCATATAAATTATATGCACCAAGCTTGTTACATATGTATTGTATCCGAGGACCCCGGAGAGCTTTGGTGAAAATATCTGCAAGTTGATCGTTGGAGTTGACAAAGGCTGTTACTATTTCCCCACTTTGTAACTTCTCCCTTATGAAATGGCAATCAATCTCTATGTGCTTAGTTCGTTCATGAAACACAGGGTTGGAAGCAATATGTAAGGCAGCTTGATTATCGCACACCAGTTCCATCTTACTCGGCTCACAAAACTTAAGTTCCTTAACTAATTGCTTCAACCATATAAGTTCACATGTGGCAAGTGCCATAGCTTTATATTCAGCTTCCGCACTAGATCTTGCTACAATATTTTGCTTCTTACTCTTCCAAGATATCAAGTTTCTACCAATAAAAACACAATAACCAGATGTAGAACGTCTATCAGATGGAGATCATGCCCAATCTGCATCAGTATACCCAACAATCTGGTTATGTCCTTTATCTTCATACAACAAACCTTTTCCTGGAGCACCTTTGATATATCTAAGGATTCTAACAGCTGCGTCCCAATGACTATCGCATGGGGAGTCAAGAAACTGACTTAGGATACTTGTGGCAAATGAAATATCTGGCTGAGTGACTATCAAATAATTCAATCGGCCAATTAATCTGCGATATCTACCAGGATCTGCAAGAGGTTCTCCTTGATCTGGACTAAGTTTTGTGTTGGGATCTATTGGTGTATCTATAGGTCTAGAATCTAACATTCCAATTTCTTCAAGAATATCCAGAGCATATTTTCTCTGTGAGATACAGATCCCAGCATTAGATTGTGCCACTTCAATTCCTAGGAAATATTTTAACTTTCCCATATCCTTAGTCTGAAAGTGATCAAACAAGTGCTGTTTTAACTGAGTGATTCCCTCATGATCATCTCCAGTAATAACAATATCATCCACATAAACAACCAGATATATGGAGGTCGTGGAGGAAGAATGACGGGAGAAAACCGAATGATCTGCTTCACTCTGAATCATGCCAAATTTAGAAATAACAGTACTAAAGCGACTAAACCAAGCTCGAGGGGATTGTTTCAAGCCATATAAAGATCGGCGTAAATGACATACTAAGCTGGAAGACTCCCCCTGAGCAACAAACCCGGGAGGTTGCTCCATGTATACTTCCTCCTCGAGATCACCATGTAAGAAAGCATTTTTAATATCAAGTTGATAAAGAGGCCAATGGCGAATGACAGCCATAGAAAGAAAAATACGAACAGAGGCCATATTCGCAACAGGAGAGAAGGTATCACCATAGTCCAAACTAAAGATTTGAGTGTAGCCCTTAGCCACAAGGCGGGCTTTTAATCGATCAATGGTTCCGTCTGAGCCGACCTTAATAGTATAGATCCAACAATAACCCACAGTAGATTTGTCCGGTGGCAATGGAACAAGAACCCAAGTACCAGTAGAATGTAAGGCAGACATCTCCTCAATCATAGCCTGGCGCCACCCTGGATGTGAAAGAGCTTCTGCTGTGGTTTTGGGTATAGAAACAAAAGACAAAGAGGAGGTAAAAGCATAGTGCGAAGATGATAAACGATGGTAACTAAGAAAATTATAAATAGGATTAGGATTACGGGTGGAACGAGTACCTTGTCTGAGAGCAATAGGAGGACTACTGCTAACTCCCGAAGAAGGATCCAAGGACGGTTCAACCACGGGTTCAGGAGATGAGTTATCTTGGACTGCAGGCCGTGGGCGGCGATGATAAACCTGGAGAGGCTTTGTGGGAATAGGAGGCCCATCTAAGTAAGGAACAGGAAGCACCTCCGTAATGGAAGGTGAAGTGATGTCGGGTGCAGAGAAAAAAGGGGTATTCTCAAGAAAAGTGACATCTGCAGACACGAAGAAATGATTAAAAGCTGAAGAGTAACAACGATAACCCTTTTGAAATCGAGTGTACCCTAAGAAAACACATTTGATAGAGCGAGCAGTTAACTTGTCTTTGCCTGGGGTAAGATCATGGATGAAATAAGTACAACCAAAGATTCAGAGTGGAAGAGAAAAAATGTGCTCATGAGGAAATAAAATGGAATGAGGAACTTGATTTTTCAAAACAGAAGAAGGCATACGATTAATTAAATAACATGCAGTCAGAACAGCCTCACCCCAAAACTTAAGGGGAACATAAGTATGGAGAAGAAAAGTGCGAGCAATTTCAATCAAGTGACGATGTTTACGCTCAGCCACACCATTCTGTTGAGGGGTATGAGGACAAGACGATTGATGTAGAATGCCTTGGGAGGACAAGTAAGACGAAAAGGGTGCTGAAAATACTCACGAGCATTATCACTTCGTAAAATTTTAATTGAAGTTTTGAATTGGTTTTGAATTTCAGAACAGAAAGACTTGAAATGTGCAAATAATTTAGATCTGTCCTTCATTAAATATAACCAAGTGCAACGAGAAAAGTCATCAATAAAGGTGACAAAATAACGAAAACCAGAATGAGAAGTAACACGACAAGGTCCCCATACATCAGAATGAATAACAGAAAAGGGAGACACAGCTCGTGTATTGACACGACTTGAAAAAGAACTACGAATATGTTTACCTAAATGACAAGTTTGACACTCTAAAGTAGCAAGACGAGATAAACTCGGGACCATAGCTTGTAACTTCGAGAGGCTGGGATATCCCAGGCAACAATGGACCACGTCCGGAGACTCAACAGCAGCAACAGAAGACACAGTAGTAGTGGGTAAGGCAAGCCGATACAGTTCTTGAAACTCACATCCTGTACCAATCGTCTGTCCCGTCCCTCGATCCTGCACAATGACGGAGTCAGCAAAAAAGGTAACATAACAATTAAGAGAATGAGAAAGTTAGCTAATAGAAATCAAATTGAAAGGACAATTGGGCATGTAAAGAACAGATTTCAAAGGTAATGTAGGAAGAGGAGTAACTTGACATATTCCCTTAGCACCAATTTTAGAACCATCAGCCAAAGTGATAGAAGGAAGAAATGCAGGGTGTTCAAGTTTAGAGAGGACAGAAGAAGTACCAGAAATGTGATCAGAAGCACCTGAGTCAAGGGCCCATGGTCCAAGAGAAGAGGAATGAGAGATACAAGCAACAGAATACCAGAGTGGGCCACCGAAGCAATGGGAGTAGATGTCTGCTTTGAAGCTTAGTACTTGAGAAACTCATCATAATCATTGCCAGAGATAAATATCCCTTGTGGTTGTGCGGTGGAGTGAACGTCAGATGACTCATTAGTTTGGACAACATTAGCTACCTTGGTAGGACGACCATGGAGAGCATATTTATCCTGAGTATGACTAATCCTATGGCAATAGGTACAACTAAGGCGAGTACGATTACCACGACCATTACCACGACCCTCATGGCCGCTGCGAGTGGGCATTTGAAAGGACACCTGAGAAGAAGATTGGGATGCCAATGCAGTTTGGTCGAAAGTATGGGTCTCAAGAGAGGGGCCGGATTGCAAGAGTTGTGCAAATACGTACTTAAGGGAAGGAACGGGTGTGGTGCCCAATATTTGTTGCCGAAGAAATTCAAGTTCAGCTGGCAACCCAAGTAACGTAAGTACCAAAAACAGCTTTCCCTGTTGAGCATGATGGTCATTAGCATTAGACACATATGGAAGGAGAGTTGAAAACTCTTCCTTGACAGCTTCCACAACCCCAACATAAGATTCCATATCAGTTCCTTGAAGCTGTAAACTACACAGCTTTTTAGCAACATGGTAAAGTCTTGCAATGTCATTAGTGTATAAAGCTTTAGCACGGTCTCACACTTTTTTACAAGTTTTGTAAGCCCGAAACATAGTCAGCTTTGGTGGATCAATGGTCTGCCACATAAGGTTACATAGCTGGGCATCAATCTTCTTCCAAGTGGTTTTGTCAGCGGCGCGAACATCATCAACAGATTTAGTAAGGTGGTCTTCATAGCCTTGACCCATGAACCAAAGTTCCACAGAATCAGCCCAAGAAAGGTAATTTTTGGCACCCATCAATTTTTCAGAGGTCATTGTAGCGGTTCCAGAAACAACAGATGTTAGAACAGCCGGTTTGCCACCATTGGAGTTGGTGTCGGGGGTTACCTCAGAAGACATGATGGCAGACACTCAGAAACGGCCGAAAAACACCTGCAGAAGGGAAACGAGGGCCGGAAAAAGCATGGGCAGCGGAGCGTGACGTTCACGCGCGTCTGGAGCGGAGGCGCGTCTGGAGCGGAGGCGCGTGAGGACCACGCACAGGAAAAGGGGCGGCGCGTGTCGGCACGTGCTGCGGTTGACGGCGGTAAAATTTTGGGGACAGGCCGAACTTGGCTTTCCGGTTCTGATTCTGGGGTTGCTTCGGAGTGGGTCTGATGTTTGACAAGGTTTTGGCTGGAAAAATCGTTTCTAACGAAGAGACACAGCTGATAGTGTCAGCTGGTGGGAAAAGGGAACACGGCTGAGAGATTGCAACCGAAAAAGAAGAAAAACAAATAGAAACCAGAGCCGGGTCAGAACCCGCTCTGATACCAACTTGAAATACACGAATGGAGTGAGACAAGGATTGTGTTTTGGATGAATTCCTTGAGAGTATCATCTCTCAGCATCAATATATATATATATATATATATATATATATAAGTACAGAAATAAAATCTCTTAATACTGGGAGATACAACCGAATCAGATATCTAAAAACAGAAACTATATCAAAACAGAATAACTTATATAAAGCCTATATCTCTCAGAATAACTTATATACAGCCTATATCTCTAATCTGATATTCAACAGAAGTAATGAATGATTCTAACATGAAGTACATTCAATTCAAGGTTTTGGTTATTCATTATCAAATTATTTCCATGCTGTTCACATTTACCTTGATCTTGTACATACAGACCTCAAAACAAAAATCACCAGTCTGGTTCTAATCTATCATCTGTCTGTCCCAAGTGACCTAAGAAAAATAAGAACATAACAATCTTCTAATTTGAGGCAAAACACTATACTTTGAGTAAAAATCTAGGTTCTCATCTACAGTTACTGAATGACCTTTTGAAATGGGTCATGGTATGGTGAAGGTTATTTTTCAATGGAGAGTGAAAATTACTCTTTTTGCAATAAGCCTTTCTACATTATTGACAAAAATCATCATAGTGCATTCATTTAAAAGTTTCTCAAATCCTAAAGCAGAATTGTTTTAGAAACAAAAAACCTTGATAGATTTACAAGAATAAAAATCTAAGTTGGTTTTTAAGGAACTCCAACGAGGATACTTTGCTCCAAAAGACAATTATTACTCTAGAAGTCCTAAAAAATTACTTTATCAAACAGATTGGTCCCTCCGTTGTTTTGAAAGGAGATTAAGTTGTCTTATAAATATTTTTTGAAGAATGTTAGGGGTCAGCAATTTTGGTGTTTTGTAACCATCAATTGGCTATCAATAGTGTTTTTAATGGTGTGAGATTACATCTAATGGTGAGAGATCACTCACTTTTGTTTTGATGGTTAAGTGCTGGCCAAAAAATACAAAAATTGCTAGCCCATAAACTTTTCCATATTTTTTTAACTAAATTATCTCATAATAAAATTGTTAAGAGACATGTTCGATCTGAAATTTGTTGGGAATAATTTGGGTGTTTGCTCATTTTATAAGCTTCCAAGAATACTATCTATCTCCTTGGAACTCATTTAGTAACAAACTGGCAACTATAGCATGAATTCTCCAAGGAAGAAAATCAATCACAAATGCAATGAATCACATATAAACAAAAACAAAACAAAACATGCAATGGAGTAAATCAAATCTTCAATTTATGTTACTTACATGTCAAAAAGCTTAGTCCTTGTCCACCAATGACCTGAATTGAATATTAGAACATCTGAATCAATCCACTCATGGCTAATATCATCAATCTTGTCCAACCTCACAAGGAACACTGATCGATAAAAATCAATCCTCAAATCGAAAGTACTAAACCTCACACCAAGAAACCTAATCTGTTTGGTGATTGAAGAAGTGGAGGTTGCGCCACCTAAGGCCGTTGAAGTCCGTTTGAAGATTCTCTACACCTCACTTTGCCACACCGATGTTTACTTCTGGGAAGCCAAGGTTTGTAGCTTGATCACAAGTTGATTAGGGAATAGGGATTACTTTATGATTGTTTCTTCATTTCTCAATTTTTTTTTGTTATTATTATTATTATAGCTATGATGATATGATTATTTTATGCATCACAAGAGTTTAATATGTTTCTATCTCTTTTCCCAATTTCAGGGCCAGACTCCATTATTTCCTCGGATATTTGGTCATGAAGCTGGAGGGTATGTCTATTCTCATCTGTTTTTTAAACTGAGTGTCATAAGAATTGAATCCCTCAGCATAAACTTCTTTGTATTAAGTTCTGTGATTCTTTACCATGTACATTGGTTCATTCATTATACAACATTATATCAAACAAGATTAAGAAAGTTAAAGAACAATGACATTGGTAATGGTGCAGGATTGTGGAGAGTGTAGGAGAGGGAGTGACTCATCTGAAACCAGGTGACCATGCCCTCACTGCAAGTCGGAGGAGAGCAACATGTGTGACCTTCTCAGGATCAACACCGACAGGGGTGTCATGATCCATGATCAAGAATCAAGATTCTCCATTAAGGGAAAACCAATTTACCACTTTGTTGGGACCTCCACATTCAGTGAATACACTGTGGTTCGTGCTGGATGTGTTGCATCTCTCAACCCTGAAGCACCACTTGACAAAGTTTGTGTTCTCAGCTGTGGAATCTGCACAGGTTTGCAACATCATCCTAGATTAGTATATTTCCTCACATTTTGTTTGTTGGTGATTCTCTTCTCTGACAATTCAGTTTCATTTTCATGTTTTGTAGGTCTTGGTGCCACTATCAATGTTGCAAAACCAAAACCTGGTTCTTCTGTTGGTCTTGCTGTATGTTACCCTCTATTTTTCTTTGCATTGCAGTTTTTATAGCTATGGATCAAGGGCATTAGTGAGTAGTGACTCTTGTTCTTTTTTCAATCCAAATTTTAGTCTGCTGAAGGGGCAAGGATTTCTGGTGCATCAAGAATCATTGGGGTTGATTTAGTTTCCAGCCGATTCGAATTAGGTATAATGCCATTCTCTTTGAATCAAATGTAATAGATGACTAAGCATAGAATAAATTGAGCAAGTTTCCCAAAACTACAAATTGTATTCACTTACTAATGGTATTTTCTCATTTTACTATTGTTGGCAGCCAAGAAGTTTGGGGTTAATGAATTTGTGAACCCAAAAGATCATAACAAACCTGTACAAGAGGTTAGTTCATTCTAAGTTTTTCTCCATAATTATTTATACTTTCATGGAAGAAAGACTGAGATGTTAATGTTGCTCAACAGGTAATTGCTGAAATGACCAATGGAGGTGTGGATCGTTCTGTTGAATGTACTGGCAGCATCCAAGCTATGATCTCAGCATTTGAATGTGTCCATGATGTAATTGAATCAGAACTTGTTCTTTTTTTAATTTGTTGCTATAATGTTATTATGATAAGTTATTTACTAATACTGAAACTTAAATATTCTCTTCCCTTCTCAGGGTTGGGGTGTTGCTGTTCTTGTTGGTGTGCCAAGCAAAGACGATGCTTTCAAAACTCATCCTACGAACTTCTTGAATGAGAGGACTCTCAAGGGTACCTTCTATGGTAACTACAAACCCCGAACCGATCTTCCTAATGTTGTGGAGAAGTACATGAGAGGGGTAAGCTTTTTATACTAAACTCTTCATTGTAGTCTTAACAAGTTGATATGTTTTTTTTATTCATGTTGCTAATGGATCTCTTCATTGGTTATAATTCAGGAGTTGGAACTTGAGAAATTCATCACTCACACTGTTCCGTTCTCAGAGATTAACAAGGCTTTTGATTTGATGCTGAAAGGAGAGTCCATCAGGTGCATCATTCGGATGGACGAATAAGCTTAACAGTGAGGAAATTGTCCCTGATAGGGGACGGTTCTCTTTCAGAGAAAAAGAAAAAGAAAAAAACAAAAATAAACGTCTTTTGTAATCCCTTTTAAAAGTTATCGAGTTTGTGGAGTTTGATTTTGAAAGTAGAGAATGAATGATAGGCCTTTTCCTACTGCCATTGTGTAGTTTCTGTTTCTGATAAATAAAAATATTGTTGTCAAATTCTTGTTCTTGTCACATTTTTAGCATTTCTTTTATCTCAGTGATATAGTTGCATGTCTGAATTCTTAGTTCCCAAATTGGCATGTTAATGTTGATGTGTGATAAAATGCAACCGTTTATGGTCTTATCAACATAGGAATTTATACATAATACATCATCAACATGTTGAGAATTCGTCAATTTTAACAAGGAGGATATCATTGAAAGAAGAAAAAAAAACAGCTTTAAGTGTGAAAGATTAAGATCAATAATAACACAAATCTTTCAATGAAGTCTTTTATTTTCAAGCTTTCTGCTGATGATCATGATCAGGGCTTCTAGGATCATTGCCTTCATTGGCAGTTGATGATTGTTTTTCCTGCAAAGCATGACCAAATTCCTCATTCTTGATGATTTCTTCGTCAATGTGGACATCATCGTCAACTGATAGCACCACCACTTGCTCACCACAAGGGCCAGGCACAATGGCTTCAGTGACATGCCTGTGCTCATCAAAATGGATGATATCAGTTTCTTGTTTCTTCTTTTTCATCTTCTTGATCAGGCAAAACAGAGCAAAAGCCAGCACTGAAAGGAACAAAAGGCCTCCAAAGGATACAAACACAATCACTATGATAGTTGGGTGGTGTTGGAACTGGGTATGGTGGTGGAAGCACAGGGTGGTGCGGTGATGGTGGTGGAGGAGTGAAACAATGTGAGGGTGGCGGTGGCGGATAGTTGAAAGGGTGGGATGGTGGTGGAGGAGGGAACTGAGGGAAGTTGAAATGAATATTTTTCAGAGTGTTTTTATCTGATCTTATGTTCTTTTCTGATGTTATGGCTTAATTGAATTTATATAGCAAGAACTTTGGGGTACGGATGCATTACAATAATAACTTGGATCTCATTCTGAAAGGATTGGTTGCAGTGAAAAACACTTATGACTAGTTCCTTAGCTTATTTTGCTTCTCCACATTCTTCTCTGTTTTTTATGTATTGGCCAAGACGTGTAAGAAACATTTTTCTGTAACTCGTTTACAAGAAAATCATCATTTCTCAGAAGACATATTCATGCCACCTTTGATATGTGCAATATTTGGTATTTGAAATGTGTGTAAAACACTTGAATTCAGAACATTTCTAGATTTATCACTGACTTATTATCTTATTCTACATTTTGCTTTACACTTTGAAGAAAACAAGATATATTGAACGGGATAAATTATTCCGTTTATATTACTTGCAAGCTATCAATTTTGTTGTGATAAGAATGAGCAACGTGGATGCCCATTCCCATGCAAGACTCATATTTTCAAAGAGAGAATGAATATTAAATATGTGTTGAAAATCAAGACCCCATGCATGTATAAATAGGGGGGTATGGTACGAGGCTTTATACACAACAAGAAATAAAAATACTATCTCTTTTCTTTCTTACACAGAAGCAAGTAATAAGAAATCTATTCTCCTTATATTTCTACTACAATTCTTTCTCTTCTTTTATTTTATAAGTATTTTAAATTCTATTTTCTATTACTCTTTACATATAATATTAATAGCAATATTAACCATCTTTATTATATTGAGATTGCAACAATAAACAGATGCGATTCTCTCTCTCTTTATTTTTAATACTTCTTTCTATCTTTGTATATATATACACATTACAACATATAATATTATTATATATATAAATTATTATTGGGCTAATTATTTTAATACTAGAGTCTTCTATTTGTACATCTCTATTATATATCTTTTATTTCACAACACGTTATCAGCACGAGACTCTGATCAAATTTTTAGGAAGACTCAGGTAACAAATTTTCATTATGTCAAAACTCTCTCATCTTGAATTCAATGCTCTTGACATATCTGGAAACAATTATTTATCATGGATACTAGATGCTGAAATCCATCTTGATTCAATGGATCTTGGAGATACCATTAAGGCTGAAAATAATGCATCCCAGAAGGATAAAGCCAAAGCCATGATTTTTCTCCGTCGTCATCTTGACGAAGGATTGAAAAATGAATATCTTACATTAAAAGATCCTGCAGATCTTTGGAAAGACCTTGAAGAAAGGTACAATCATCAGAAAACGGTGATACTTCCTCAAGCCCGGTATGAATGGACGCATTTGCGTTTACAAGATTTTAAATCTATAAATGAATATAATTCTGCAATGTTTCGGATCACCTCACGAATGAAATTGTGTGGGGAAAAAATAACTGATCATGATATGTTGGAGAAAACTTTCTCAACCTTCCATGCATCGAATGTGCTCCTGCAGCAGCAGTATCGAGAGAAAGGGTTTAAGAAATATTCTGAGTTAATTTCTTGCCTTCTTGTTGCCGAACGCAACAATGAGTTGTTATTGAAAAATCATGAAGCGCGCCCAGCTGGCGCCGCCCCATTTCCTGAAGTAAATGCGGCAAATCATTACCCCAGAAGAGGTAAATGGCAAGCTTTTAATAATAAGAAAAATTATGGAAGGAAAAGGAATTATGTTCAAAAGAGAGGATCTCACCAGAAGTGGGACAAAGAAAAGAATATCGGGCAGAATAAATCAACCGAGGAGAAGTGTTTCCGCTGTGGTGGAAAGGGCCATTGGTCTCGTACCTGTCGTACCCCAAGGCACCTAGTCGATCTTTACCAGGCATCTTTGAAAAAGAACGATAAAGGAAAGGAAACAAATTTTGTTTCAAATGATGCTGAGAACTCCACCACTCATTATGATGTATCTGATTTCTTTGAGGACCCTGAAGGAAATATTGGCCATTTGATCAATGATGGAATAGTTTAATATGTGAAATTGTGAAGTATCTATGTAAATAAATAATGTAAAAAAAAATTTATTGTTAAAGTTTTATTTTCTATGTATTTAAGTTTCAAATGTGATGTACATAAATAATGAAATATTAATATTTATGAATTTTGAAATTATTAATTGTGTCAAATTTTAAAATAAAATTTTGGTATATGACATTATTTTATGTACAGTGTTTCTTAGAAAATAATTCTGATCAAGTATTCAACTTAACTATGCATACTACTCATTTTATTATTATTTGTTTTTGAAGAATGGCAAGGATATGTAATGAAGATGTATGCCTTGCGGATAGTGCAAGTTCACACACTATTCTCAAAAGTGATATATATTTTACCCATCTTGTGCCAAAAGAAGAGTGTGTTAATACTATTATTGGCTCAGGCAATGTGATAGAAGGCTCCGGAAGAGCTATAATTTTGCTTCCTGGAGGAACAAAATTTATAATAAATAATGCACTATTATCTACCAAGTCTCTGAGAAACTTGTTGAGTTTCAAAGATATTCGCCGAAATGGATATCATGTTGAGACGATGAATGAGGGAAATCATGAGTATTTATGTATAACAACTCATGATTCAAATAAGAAAGTTATATTAGAAAAATTACCCTCACTTTCATCTGGGTTGTATTATACCAAGATTAGTGCAATTGAATCACATGCCACTGTAAACCAGAAGTTTACTAACTCAAATGAGTTCATAACTTGGCACGACCGATTGGGTCATCCGGGAACAACCATGATGAGAAGAATTATTGAAAACTCTCATGGACATTCACTAAAGAACCAGAAGATTCTTAAAACTAGTGAATTTTGTTGTGCTGCATGTTCTCAAGGGAAGTTAATTTTAAGGCCATCACCAGTAAAGATTGGATTTGAGTCCCCTGAATTCCTAGAAAGGATTCAAGGTGATATATGTGGACCTATTCATCCACCATGTGGATCTTTTAGATATTTTATGGTCCTGATAGACGCATCTTCAAGATGGTCACATGTGTGCTTATTATCTTCTCGCAACCTGGCGTTTGCGAGATTACTGGCTCAAATTATTCGATTAAAAGCACAATTTCCAGAAAATCCAATTAAAGCAATTCGTCTTGATAATGCTGGTGAATTTACTTCCCAAGCTTTTGATGCTTATTGTATGGCTAATGGAATAAATGTTGAACATCCAGTAGCTTATGTTCACACACAAAATGGGTTAGCAGAATCACTTATTAAGCGCCTCCAATTAATTGCTAGACCCTTGTTTATGAGAACAAATCTCCCAACCTCGGTTTGGGGGCATGCAGTTTTACATGCTGCAGCACTTATTCGTTTGAGGCCAACGAGTTACCATCAGTTCTCTCCTATGCAATTAGCTTTTGGCCAGCAGCCAAATGTTTCCCATTTAAGAATATTTGGGTGTGCGATATATGTTCCCATTGCACCACCTAATCGCACCAAAATGGGACCCCAAAGAAAATTGGGGATATATGTTGGATATGATTCTCCCTCTATAGTGAGGTATCTTGAGATACAAACTGGTGATGTGTTTAAAGCCCGGTTTGCGGATTGTCATTTTGATGAATCAAAATTTCCAACATTAGGGGGAGAGAATAAGCTTCCTGAAAAGGAACTTAATTGGAATGCATCATCGTTGATGCATTTAGATCCTCGATCAGCGCAATGTGAACTAGAAGTTCAAAATATTATACATTTGCAAAGAATAGCAAATGAATTGCCTGATGCATTTTCCGATACAAAGAGGATAACCAAATCTTATATACCAGCGGAAAATGCCCCAATTCGAATTGATGTCCCAGTAGGACAAGTAGCTACTGAAGCGAATTCACGCCAGAAGCGTGGCAGGACGGAAAATGTCCCAATTCGAATTGATGTCCCAGTAGGACAAATAGCCACTGAAGCAAATACACGCCAGAAGCGTGGCAGGCCTGTCGATTCCAAAGACAAAAATCCTCGAAAGAGAAAAGAGGTAAATATGATTCCTGTTGAAAAAGACATAGTAAAGACACCTGCAGTTGTCCAAAATTCTGATATAACGCCAGAAGACGTTCAGGTACCTGAAAATTGTGAAAATGACGAGATCTCGATAAATTATGTCTTTACAGGAGAGAAATGGGACCGAAATAAGACAATTGTCAATGAAATATTTGCATATAATGTGGCAGTAGATATCATGCATGAAAGTAAGGATCTTGAGCCAAGATCAGTCGAAGAATGTCGACAAAGAAATGATTGGCCAAAATGGGAAGCAGCCATGAAGGCTGAATTAGACTCACTTGCAAAACGTGAAGTCTTCGGACCTGTAGTCCGTACACCTGAAGATGTAAAACCTGTTGGATATAAGTGGGTATTTGTGAGAAAACGAAATGAGAAAAATGAAGTTGTGCGCTATAAAGCCCGACTTGTGGCACAAGGTTTTTCACAAAGGCCCGGTATAGATTATGAAGAAACGTATTCCCCTGTAGTGGATGCGATAACTTTGCGTTATTTGGTCAGCTTATCTGCATATCATAAACTACATATGCATTTAATGGATGTGGTAACAGCCTATTTGTACGGCTCATTAGATCGGGATATCTATATGAAAGTCCCTGAAGGACTAAAGATATCTAAACCATCCAATGAATATTCGCAAGGGTTATACTCAGTCAAATTGCAAAGATCTTTATATGGTCTAAAGCAATCTGGACGAATGTGGTATAATCGTCTTACTGAGTATCTGGCCAAAAACGGATTCAAGAATGATGATATCTGCCCGTGTGTTTTCATAAAGAAATCTGCATCCGGATTCATTATAATTGCTGTGTACGTTGATGATTTAAATATCATTGGGACTCCTGAAGAGATTCCAACAATTATAAAAACTCTAAAAGAAGAGTTTGAGATGAAAGATCTTGGAAAGACTAAGTTTTGTCTCGGCCTACAGATCGAGCATATAAAAAGTGGGATCTTTATTCATCAAACAACATACACAGAAAAGATCTTGAAAAGATTTTACATGGATAAGTCACATCCATTAAGTACCCCAATGATTGTAAGATCTTTAGATGTGAAAAAGGATCAATTCCGTCCTAAAGAAGAAAATGAAGATATCCTTGGTCCTGAAGTACCATATCTTAGTGCCATTGGAGCGCTAATGTATCTTGCTAATAATACGCGACCTGACATATCATTCGCGGTGAATTTACTAGCAAGGTATAGTTCCTCTCCAACCAGAAGACATTGGAGTGGAATCAAACAAATTTTTCGATATCTTCATGGAACGGTTGATATGGGATTGTTTTATCTCTATGGATCCAAGTCACAACTAGTTGGCTATGCAGATGCCGGATACCTGTCTGATCCACATAAAGGGAGGTCTCAAACAGGATACCTATTCACATATGGTGGTACAGCTATATCATGGAGGTCCACGAAACAGACGATAGCAGCAACCTCCTCTAATCATGCTGAAATACTGGCGATTCATGAAGCTAGTCGCGAGTGTTTTTGGCTGAGGAGTCTGATTCAATATATTCTGTCATCATGTGGACTAATTGATCACAAGATAGCTCCAACTGTCCTGTTTGAAGATAATACATCATGCATTGCTCAACTTAAGGGTGGATACATCAAAGGTGATAGAACAAAGCATATTTCTCCCAAATTCTTCTTCACTCATGATCTTCAAAATCAAGGGACAATTGATGTCCAACAGATCCGTTCAAGTGACAATCTGGCAGATTTATTTACAAAGTCACTCCCAAAATCCTCCTTTGAAAGATTGGTACATAAGATTGGGATGCGCCGATTTCGAGACATTAAATGATGTCGGCAAGAGGGGGAGACTGTACTCTTTTTTCCTTGGTCAAGTTTTTTTTTCCATTGGGTTTTTCTTGACAAGGTTTTTAATGAGGCAGCCCCATCATTAAAGGATATTGTACTCTTTTTCCTTCACTAAGGTTTTTTTTCCCACTGGGTTTTTCTTTAGTAAGGTTTTAACGAGGCAATAATCCTAAATGGGCATCCAAGGGGGAGTGTTGTGATAAGAATGAGCAACGTGGATGCCCATTCCCATGCAAGACTCATATTTTCAAAGAGAGAATGAATATTAAATATGTGTTGAAAATCAAGACCCCATGCATGTATAAATAGGGGGGTATGGTACGAGGCTTTATACACAACAAGAAATAAAAATACTCTCTCTTTTCTTTCTTACACAGAAGCAAGTAATAAGAAATCTATTCTCCTTATATTTCTACTACAATTCTTTCTCTTCTTTTATTTTATAAGTATTTTAAATTCTATTTTCTATTACTCTTTACATATAATATTAATAGCAATATTAACCATCTTTATTATATTGAGATTGCAACAATAAACAGATGCGATTCTCTCTCTCTTTATTTTTAATACTTCTTTCTATCTTTGTATATATATACACATTACAACATATAATATTATTATATATATATAAATTATTATTGGGCTAATTATTTTAATACTAGAGTCTTCTATTTGTACATCTCTATTATATATCTTTTATTTCACAACAAATTTATAATCCAACAAATTGCAAAAGATCTGATAGACTTCATTTTGTCTGAATTTATTCTAGTTGATAATAATGACTGATGAGACTAACAGAGTTTCGAGATTAGAGTATAAAAATGAAGTAATAGAGGCCGTTCAGGTTTCATTCTTTAATATTTTGACATACAGTAACAGTAGTAATACTTTATGAGAATCACTTAACTAAAATAAAATTTTTGTGAAATAAGTCACCACAATCAATTCTACAGACATAAAACCAAAAGAATTTGATTCCGATACATATCTGATAACCCTTTAAAATGGCAATAACACTCAAACACCACCACAATTACAAAATCTTTGTAACGCTTATATTTAAAATCAAATTAAATGATTTTAACATTAAAGACGGGTATCAAAATTATATGATCACAAAGACATTTAAGTATTTAACCAATCAAGAAAATTGAAGCTGAGTGGGCTATACTAAATAATAACAAAAGATTTTAATTATTGAAAATTATTTAATTTATCGTGTTTATTTTAGAAAAACTAATATTTTTGTAAAAAATATTTTAACAATGACTCTCACCAACACTAATATCATTCGAGGAAGAACACACACCTCGCAAAATCATAAGAAAAAATAAGTATACACAAATGGAAGATCCTAATTCGGATAGAATTTACAAAGAAAGTTGTAGAAAGAGGGCACTAAAAAAATCTAAAAGTAAATATTTGAAGAGACAATCTCTCTAACAACATACAAGAGAAAGAAGGAATAACAAGATAAACACGGAAAGAAGAAATAAAAATATAGCTTTCTATACTTGTTACTAGTTGCAATGCTGCCAATGCAATGAAAATTTGGGATCAACAGCATTACTCGGCAATTAACTACGCCGGAAACGGTGCGTTTAGAACCGAAGGCTTAAGACTCGTCGTCTTCGGTCCTTAGTGGTGGTGGATCTGAAATTCTGCAACCCCTCTACCAGATTCGCAACCCTTTGGCGAATTCAACAGTGTTAATCATCTTCGATTATAATCTCTCCACTGAGACTTAGATCGATCCATATTATTCGAGTCGCCACTACAAAAAAAATGGTGCTCACGTCCTCTGCACGTGACTACGTCAACCGCATGCTGCAGGACATCTCCGGCATGAAGGTCCTAATCCTCGATTCCCAAACGGTACGCACCACGATCTCAACGAATCAATTCATTTTCTCTGATATAATTCTTCATTCATTGTTTCAATTATGATGTTGGCGTTCATTTTTCCATATGATTGTAAATTCGTAAATATGTGTTGCTGGTTATGGTGTTGAGCTACAACATGGATGTGAAATGTGAAATTGATGGTGTAGGTGAGTATTGTGAGCGTTGTGTATTCACAGTCAGAGCTTCTTCAGAAGGAAGTGTTCTTGGTGGAGTTGGTGGATTCCATAACCAAGTCAAAGGAGCTTATGTCGCATCTCAAGGCCGTTTACTTCCTTCGCCCTACGACGGAGAACATCCAGCATTTGCGCCGCCAGCTCGCCGCTCCTAGATTTGGGGAGTATCACCTATGTAGGTCTTTTAAATCTTTACAGATGCTGTAGTATATATAAAGCAATCCCTATTTAGGAATTCCGTTTTGTATATTTTCCCTAGTTGAAGTGATAATTTTTTTTTCTCGCATTGATTCGAAGACACTTTGTGAATGCATTCTGAAATTTACAGTTTTCTCCAACATATTGAAGGACACTCAGATTCACATACTTGCTGATTCAGATGAACATGAAGCTGTCCAGCAAGTTCAGGTAACTGCTTTTGCTTGCGCTGTAAACATGGGAACTTTTCTATCTATCCGTTTTATGATGATAGATGACTGCACACGTTCTTGTGCTGGAACCCTTGAACCCCGCATCTCTTTTTGTAGTAAATATGTGATCTCAAATGCTGGGATTTGTATTGCGAAGTTTAATTCTGATGTAGTTTTTGTTACGATCATTCAGGAGTTCTACGCAGACTTTGTTGCAGTTGATCCTTATCATTTCACTTTGCACATCCCTTCAAGTTATATTTATATGCTCCCAGCTGTGGTGGATCCTTCAACACTGCAACGCTTCTGTGATCGGGTTGTTGATGGTGTAGCAGCTGTCTTTTTGGCATTAAAACGGAGACCAGTTATTAGATATCAAAGGACGTCTGACATTGCCAAAAGAATAGCACACGAAGCAAATGTGAGTAGAATTTTTGACATAATTATGTAGTCACTTTTTCTCAGTAGATAATATATATTATTTTTATTTTCCTGTTTATGTTAGACAATCTTATGCATTTTAACTTTTGCATGTTTTTAAGGTGCGTTTGCATGTGTTTTTATTATTTTTTCTTTTTTAATTGTTAACTTTTATCTTTTAAATCTTTATAATTTTTATTTTTCTGAACTCACCATGCATATCTCTAGGCATACTTTTGCCACAGATGTAGCCATCTTATTGTTGTTTTATCTGGCAATATGTGTATCCCTATGTGTTATAATTTATCATGCATATGTAGTGAAAACTAATTTATATTAATGGGCTTCAAACAGAAACTGATGTACCAAGAAGAAAGTGGTCTTTTTGATTTTAGGCGAACAGAAGTTTCACCACTGTTGTTGGTGCTTGACAGGAGAGATGATCCTGTAACCCCATTGCTCAATCAATGGACCTATCAGGTATCTATGGGATTAATGCTATAGTCAGTGCTTACTGACAATCTTACAGCTTAGCTATCTGATAGTTTGTTTATTCATAAAGTAATTCTTGTTTGTGGCCTTATCCTTTCCAGGCTATGGTTCATGAATTGATAGGAATCCAAGACAACAAGGTGGACTTGAAATCCATTGATAAATTTTCAAAGGATCAGGAGGTTAGAGAGACTTTTATGCTGTTTAATCACATTAGCAATATCTTCGAGTTTAGATTTTATACAAACTGAAAGAAATATCGTGCTATTTGCTGTTGCAGGAGGTTGTGTTGTCGTCGGAACAAGATTCATTTTTCAAAGCCAACATGTATGAGAATTTTGGAGATATAGGTATGAATATCAAGCGGCTGGTTGATGAATTTCAGCAAGTGTCAAAGAGCAACCAGAACATCCAAACGATAGGTTTGTATTTATAATTGTCTCACATTTCAGAATAATAAAATTCCTTCTGCTATTACACCTATTTTTATACATGGCAGCATAGTATGTAATTAATTGATTTATGGTTTGACTCTTGTCAGAGGACATGGCCAAATTTGTTGACAATTATCCTGAGTACAGAAAAATGCATGGGAATGTGTCAAAGCATGTGACTTTGGTAACAGAAATGAGCAAGATAGTACAACAGCGAAAACTTATGACAGTTTCACAAACAGAACAGGAACTGGCTTGCAATGGAGGACAAGGGGCTGCGTTTGAGGTATGTATTAATGATTAGCAAAATTTCCTTTGCTTTTGCTCAAACTTCAAGAGTTATTGGGTGATGGTCTAATGTATTCTACTATTCTCTCTCACTCAAAGAAAAGGCTCTTTGGAGATGAAAAAAGGGGGATATTCTTTTTGAGCGGTGCTGGCGGTGCAATGTTTTTTAATTTATTTTAAGCTCTGAATATTTATGCATGTTTCTTTGTATGGTTATGATAAATTAGAAAACTCAACTATAGTAGTTTGCTCATTTCAGTGCTACCATTCATCTCAAAGGATATTTTATCTTGTAATTATTCTGTTCGTTGCCTTAATAAGCTTCATATTGTTTTCATAGAGAGTTGATTTGTTAATGGGGTAAAAATTTATTCTGTTCTCGGTACATCGTTCTGCAATCGGGGACTTCTTGACATATATTTGAATTTCCATCAATGATGTGAAGTAAGGGCAAGGATACATGGTGAAGTATAGGTGTAAAATCCTTTCCCTTGGCCAACAACCCATGCTTACACTAGCAGATTACAAGATACATAAAGCAATTTTTTTAGTGTCTTATTATCTTCCCCCAATATTTTTTCTCGATGTTTCTAATTGTTATCATATGTCCTGGCAATGGCTTTGGAGTTTAGACTAACAAAAGTGACAATTTCTGTCTCAATGTACTATCTTCAGGCAGTGACAAATCTACTAAATGATGATAGCATATCAGATGTGGACCGGCTGCGTTTAGTCATGCTATATGCTTTGCGATATGAGAAGGATAGCCCTGTTCAGTTAATGCAGCTTTTCAACAAACTGGCTTCCCGATCTGCCAAGTATAAATCTGGGGTAAATTAATCTATGATGTTGCTTTCTTCTTGAATCCTTTTATCCTCAGGCATGATTGCCTGTCCTTAATCTTTTAGTGGATGTTGTCCATGTTTTAAACCTTGGAGAAGTAGTGTGTTTGGTAAAGTCAATTTTGGGTCATATTGTCATTTTATATCCTTGGTTTTGGATTCCAGAGAATAGAAATATATGTTAACTAGATTAAATTGCGAAGAACTGCAAATAGATGGAAAGTACCTCTTTACAAATAAATAATGTGGCTATGCATGCCTGCAATAGTTGCTGATATCGATATTTTGTTTTTGACACAACAGCTCGTCCAGTTTCTTTTAAAGCAAGCAGGTGTTGACAAGAGAACTGGTGATCTTTTTGGAAATCGAGATCTAATGAATATTGCCCGTAATATGGCCCGTGGGTTGAAGGTATGCACAGAAGTATTATGATTACCATGCCCTATCTTTGATAGAATAAGTTCAACTCTAAACAACTTCTGTTTTGAGATTTGCTGCAGGGTGTTGAGAATGTGTATACCCAGCACCAACCCCTTCTTTTCCAAACCATGGAAAGCATCGTCAAAGGACGGCTGAGAGATGTGGACTACCCATTTGTTGGAAATCACTTTCAACAAGGAAGGTTTGTTGCTATTAAATCTAGCAGTTGTATTTTCTTTGTGAATTTCTAGAAGTCACACACACAATAGAATTGTGGAATAGTATGAGTTTTTATATTTAATGATTACATGACAATTGACATGCAGGCCACAGGAAGTAATCATCTTCATTGTTGGTGGGACAACTTATGAGGAGTCAAGATGTGTTGCTCTACAAAATGCCAGCAATCCTGGAATTCGGTTTATACTTGGTGGCTCTTCTGTTCTCAATTCTAAGAGGTATAATGAAGTGAATAAAATAGTTTTGATTCAACTAGTGGTCATTTCATGTTTAGTGTATTCCAAGTGGGCTTTCAATTTGATGTCCAATGCCAATAATTTTGAGTTGATAGTTCCAGTTTTGTTCTTGTATTGATTGACTACAAAACTTGTTAGTGTTCTGGATTTCTTAGCTATAGTCGTGTGTTTTATTTGAATTTGCAGGTTTATTAGGGACCTGGAAGAAGCTCAAAGGGTAGCTCGTTCGAACACCAGCATTGTTTGAAATCCATCCAGGCACAATTTGCATTTTGAGGGCTATATAGAAAAATATTTTGCAGCTTTGGATTGGGAATTTCTGTTTTGCAACCATGTACATGTATAAAAATAGTTGCAGAGGGAGCTCGATGTCGGTATAAACACAATCCAT
Organism: Arachis hypogaea; assembly: GCF_003086295.3. NCBI lineage: Eukaryota > Viridiplantae > Streptophyta > Magnoliopsida > Fabales > Fabaceae > Arachis > Arachis hypogaea. The sequence goes on from NC_092055.1 coordinate 13,951,105, forward strand.
TGTTGTTGCAGATAGTTATTAACCCTAATTTCGATTGGGTTGTAGTGGTTGCTGCTTGCGGATGAATGCGATTGGAAATTGAAATACCAAACATAAAGGGCACGCCACTCCCCCCTTTCTTTTGTTCATTCATGGGGTAAAAAGTAGACACGAAAGTATAGGAACAAAGAAAAGAAGTAAATCTTTTTTGTGTAGTTTTTCTTCATCATTTTGGCTAATCGAGTCTCAATTTTGTTTTTATTTTTATTTGAAGAGTCTGAATGGTTTTGCTTACACTTACTGATGAAAACAATTTTGTATAATCTTGTAATGAATGTCCCATTCTTTTGTATACTTATACGGATGTAGTTCATTTGTAGATTCATGGCTTCATATATTTTTATAAGTCGAGGTTGTGAGAATGAGTTGTACTTGTGATTAATGTTTGCTCCGATTGATAGCTTTTTTATGTCTGAGGAGACAGGAGAGTGTCCAAGTAGGTTTAAATAATAGTAGTATCGTTAAAATAATTTGAGATAAAAGAAAGTAGGTTTGCACGATTAATTGAAATGACTTCATAAAATTTGGTATGTTTGTGAGGTTGCTCCTTTTATAAAATATTGAGTAATACTCCAAATAGGTCTCAAGGATTTGGTCGTCTGACAGATTTATTCTTCAGAAAAATTAACTAAGTCCTTGATCTCTAAAATTGTTAGATGTATGTCATATACGTTCCTGATTCAGGTTTAACTGGTTAATCGAATAGTCTCTCTTACGTGGAGGTGATCAGTGTGACGTGTCAGGTTAAAGGCTACCAAGACACATTGGTCTGTGTACACGTGTCCAAAACGACGTCATTTAAGGACTTCTTCAAACGACGTCGTTTTGAGTAGGACAGATTAGTTCAGGCATGCCCAAGCTTTCTCATGCCAGTGTTATAAAACGACAGCAGCGTGTGAGAGGCGCAATACGTTGCCGTTTCAAAAGAGGGATCAACATGAATTAGGTCTTCATCTTTAACCCCAAGTCTGTCTCCAACCCATGTATCTTAGTATGTGAGAGAGAGTTTCTGGATTCGAAAAAGGTGATGGCGAGTGGAGGCAGCACATCAGTTGCAAGTCGGAGACGTGGTTGGAGAACTATTGATGCTTCCGTGTTGACAGGGTTCGACTGGCTTTCCAAGGGGGCGACTTAGAAGAGGACCTAATGTGATTGTTGCAAATGTAGCTTGCAAGGCTAGAGGCTCTGATCTTAGGGTTCATTTCAAGGTACGATGTTCTATTTACCTTTGGAACTTTATAATTTCTTACTTTAATGTGAAATCCCGGAATTTTAGAGCTAAGCCAAAGAATGTTTGTACTTTGTAGTAGCCTTTTAGGGATATGATAATCCATTGTTGTTTTGGGTGAACCTCCGTTCCTATTTTGTGGTTGATTGTTCAGAAAATGATGTGACAAACTATATCATTTATGCTTGTGGGGTTGGGTACTTCAATATTGAACAATTGATATAGTGAATAACCCTTAAAAGAACTGCATTTATAATAGCAATGGTTAATGTTTCAAGTTGCTGGTCCCTTGTAAGTTGAAGATTGCCGTTTTCTTTAATGCACATTTGATAATTTTGTCGAGGAAAATTCTATATTGATAAAATGTATAAACACAGTTTATATTACTCATTTTTGTTCTATATTTATTGAGATGGAAATAAGAAATTGTGTTGTAAAATTTTCTGTACAGAATACCAGGGAGACTGCCTTTGCAATCAGGAAGCTGCCCCTTGTTAAGGCAAAGAGGTACCTGGAGGATGTTCTGGCCCACAAACAGGCTATTCCATTCCGACGCTTCTGCGGTGGTGTTGGGAGGACTGCCCAGGCCAAGAACAGACATTCCGACGCTTCTATAAATATTTTATTAGAAAAGTCTAGGATAGGGGCCAGCACTTTTTTAACAATCTGGCCAGCACTTAATCATCAAAAGAAAAGTGAGTGATCTCCCACCATTGGATGTAATCTCACACCATTAAAAATACTATTGATAGCCAATTGATGGTTACAAAACACAAAACTTGCTTGTCCCTAACATTCCTCTATTTTATTTATAGTATTAAGTTTATTTCAACTATTTACTGCTTGTGTACACCAAAGTGACCAATTTATAATGTAAAATACTAGTATAGTTAATAATGTGTTAATTAATTTTAGAATTAGATTTACTCAAAGGAAAATCTCTTCTATTATTAATAGACTTGAAAGAGAAAATTTATTATTCTTAAGTCAGATATATGTATTATCCAAAGATGGTATATGTATTTGGCAGAAAATTTTAATCTTCAAGTATGATAAATATGGCATTTATTTTGTATGTTAGTATATTATAGAATTTTACCCAAAGGTAAACTATAATATGCTTTGTTATGTTCTGTAATCTGAGTAGATGATAAAATTAAAATTAATATGAGCATTGTATGATTAAATGACAAGTATTTCAATTCGTTCGCAAGCTTCATCTGTTACCATGTTTAATGGCTTAAACTTCTCTGAATGGAGTGAACGAGTGAAGTTCCATTTAGGTCTTTTGGATCTTGACTTGTCACTTTTAGAAGAGAAACCCATTGTATAAGGATGAGAAGTATGCACTTAAAGACATGGGAACATTCTAACAGATTAAGCCTTATGTTTATGCGAATGACTACTGCAAGCAATATTAAAATTACCCTTCCACAAACAGAAAGTGCTAAAGAATATCTTGCGTTTGTGGAAGACCGCTTCCGTTATGCTGATAAGTCACTTGCTAGTACATTAATGTCACAGCTCACGACCATGAAGTTTGATGGGTCTAAGAGCATGCAAGAGCATACTATTGAGATGACTAATATTGCTACAAAATTAAAGTCACTGTGTGTGACAGTTGATGACTCTTTTATGATGCAGTTCATTCTGAACTCACTACCTTCTGAGTTCGGAGCTTTTCAAATTAATTATAATGTCATGAAGAAAAAATGGGACGTTAATGAATTGATTGAAAAGCTCATACAAGAAGAAAATAGACTTAAAAATTGTGGTGGTCATTCTGTCAACTTGGTTCAAGGAGCTAGCAAATCAGAAAAGAAATTAAAGGCAAAGCCCAAGAATTTTAAGAAAAAAGGACATGCCAATGCAAAATAATGTCATTTCTGTAAGAAGGAATGACATTTCCAAAAGGATTGTCCTAAACGTAAGGCATGGTTCGAAAAGAAAAGTATATTTGAAACATATGTATGTACTTATGAATCAAATTTGATTGATATTCCTCATAATTCTTGGTGGCTTGATTCTGGTGCTACAACTCATGTATCTAATGTAATGTAGGGATTCCTTACGATCCAAACCACAAGCCAAAGTAAAATATTCCTCTACATGGAAATCGTGTGAAAGCACCAATTGAAGTAATAGAAATTTATCGTTTGATGTTAGATACAAGCTTTCATTTAGATTTACCTAAGACTCTTTATGTACCTTTAATGTCTAGGAATTTAATTTCTATTTCAAAGTTGGACAATTGTGGTTTTTCTTTTAATGGTGGACATGGTTATTTTAATTTATTTAAAAATTCTAATATTATTGGTTATGGTGTTTTAATTGATGGCTTATATAGATTAGAATTTTTTGATCAATTTTTTAAATCCTTGCTTATTGAGTACCAGAATGACACAGTTAGGCCAAATACGCCTAAAGAAAGTTCTGCATTCTTGTGGCATAAACGCTTGGGTCACATATCCAAGGAAAGAATGGAAAGAATAGTAAAGAATGAGATTTTACAAAATCTAAATTTTACTGATCTTAGTTTATGTGTGGATTGTATTAAGAAAAAACAAACCAAACAAAACAAGAAAGGTGCCACAAGAAGTAGTCAGCTATTTGAAATTATACACACTAATGTATGCGGACCTTTTGATGCTCCATCTATTGGTGGAGAAAAATATTTTATCACTTTTATTAATGACTTTTCACGTTATGGATATGTCTATTTGCTTAAAGAAAAGTCTCAAATAGTTGATGCTATTGAGATTTAGATTAAAGAAGTTGAAAGGCAATTAGACAAAAAGGTAAAAGTTGTTAGGTCAGATAGAGATGGTGAATATTATAGAAAACATAATGAAACAGGACAATGTCCTGATCCATTTGCAAAACTTCTAGAAAGATATGCCATATGTGTACAATACACAATGTCATACACACCGCAACAAAATAGTGTGGCAGAAAGGCATAATTGAACGTTATTGGATATGGTTAGAAGTATGATGAGCAATTCTTCTTTACCCAAATTCTTGTGGATGTATGCATTAAAGACTTCCATATATTTGCTAAATAGAATTCCTAGTAAAGCTATTCCAAAGACTCCTTTTGAGTTATGGACTAATAGGAAACCTAGTTTACGGCATTTACAATGTTGGGGTTGCCCAGTAAAAGCAAGAATATTTAATCCACAAGAAAAGAAATTAGATTCTCGAACAGTGAGTGGCTATTTTATTAGCTTTTCAGAGAAGTCTAAAAAGTATATTTTTTATTGTCTAAACCATAGTCCAAGAATTGTAGAAACTGGTAATGCAAAATTCTTTGAAAATGGTGAAGTTAGTGGGAATGAAAATCATCAAAATGTAGAAATAAAGGAAATTAAAGTTAATGTTCCTATACATGTTAGTGTTCCTTTATCCACACCTACTCAAAGAGTTGTTCCAACTATTGTTGAACACATTAATAGTGATGAACAATATTTAAATGATAATGCTCCCAATGAAAAAACTAACTCACAAATATCAGAAAGAAATGAGTCTCAAGAAATACCATTGAGGAGATCTCAAAGGGAAAGAAAGTCAGCTATTCCAAGCTATTATGAGACTTATTTACAAGAAGAAGATATTGGAATATCTAAAGATCCAGTTTCATTTACACAAGCCATAAATAGTGATGATTCAGAAAAATGGATTGATGCCATGAAAGAAGAGTTAAAATCCATGGAAGATACCAGAGTTTGGGATATTGTTGCATTGCCAGAAGGTGCTAAATGTATTGGTTGTAAATGGGTCTTCAAAGTTAAGCGAGACTCAAAAGGCAATGTTGAACGATATAAAGCTAGACTTGTTGCTAAGGAATTTACTTAAAAGAATGGTGTTAATTGTAAAGAAACATTTTCACCTGTTTCTAAGAAAGATTCATTGCGTATCATTGTGGCACTTGTGGCTCATTATGACTTAGAGTTACATCAAATGAATGTAAAAACTGTCTTTCTGAATGGTAATCTTGATGAAGAAGTTTATATGGATCAACCTGAAGGTTTTTCAACTAAAGGAAAAAGGTCGTATGGTGTGTAAACTTAAGAAATCAATATATGGACTAAAACAAACCTCACGACAATGGTATATTAAGTTTAATAATACCATTCTTTCTTTCGGTTTTGAAGAAAATGTTGTTGATGTATACATATACCGAAAGGTCAGTGGGAGTAAGTTTATCTTTCTAGTCTTATATGTTGATGATATTTTGCTTGCAACAAATAATTTGGGAATGTTGCGTGAGACTAAAGAATATATTTCAAGAAACTTTGAAATGAAAGATATGGAAGAGGCATCCTATGTGATAGGAATTAAAATTTTTCGTGATAAATCACAAGGATTGTTAGGATTGTCTCAGAAGGCCTATATAAATAAAGTTCTAGAAAGGTTCAACATGAAAAAGTATTCTGCAGGAATTGCACCAATTCAAAAAGGGGACAAATTTAGTCTTATGCAATGTCCAAAAAATGACATAGAACGGAAACGAATGGAAGGAATTCCATATAGTTCTGTAGTGGAAAGTCTTATGTATGTGCAAACTTGCACAAGACTAGACATTAGCTTTGCAGTAAGAATGTTTGGAAGGTATCAAAGTAATCCTGGAATGGATCATTAGAAAGCTGCAAAGAAGGTTTTAAGATATCTTCAAGGTACAAAGAATTATATGCTCATGTACAAAAGGTCTAGCCAATTAGAAGTAATTAGTTATTCAGATTCAGATTTTGGTAGATGTGCTGACACAAGAAAGTCTACATTTGGCTACTTATTCTTATTTGGAGAAGCTGCCATATCATGGAAAAGCTCCAAGCAAAGCGTTGTGGCAACATCTACTATGGAGGCATAATTTGTAGCATGTTTTGAAGCTACAAATCAAGTTTTATAGCTGCAAAATTTTATTTTAGGACTTGGCATTGTTGACTCAATTGCTAGGCCATTGAAAATTTATTGTGATAATTCTGCAGCAGTATTTTTCTCAAAAAATGATAGATATTCTAAAGGTGCCAAGCATATGGAAATAAAGTACTTTGGCATTAAGGAGGAAGTTCGAAAACAAAGAGTGTCCATAGAACATGTTAGAACAGAACTTATGATTGCTGATCCATTGACTAAAGGATTGCAACCAAAGACATTTAAGGAACATGTACATATAATGGATCTTGGTTCTTCTGAATGATGCTAACACTCTGAACTCACTATATTTATTTATGTGTTTTCTAAACATTGATAGTTTGTTGTTTCTAGTTAAAGTAATATTATTTTATGAGTTATAACATAATGATCTAAAAACTTTATGGGACCGATATAAAATTGTGTTATTTATATAGCTTGTGTAGTAAGATTCTAGTGGTTGTAGTATATGGAAGGAAATGTGTTTCATATTAAATGCATGACTGTCATAACTCACACAAAGTATTTTATCATATTTAAGCAATTATGTAACGTGTGAAAATATTATTACACTTAGGCCAAGTGGGAGAATGTTGGAAGTTTATTGTAATTTAAACTTTTGTTGTGGCCAAATTGTAATTATCTATAAACTATTAATGATTTAATCTCATCCTTAATTCTAATGTTTGATGGACGCATTAGATTTAAAGATAATAACACATAAAAGGTGGTCCTCTCTCTGCCTCTATACACGATGTTTTTATAGTTTCCACTCACTTAAAAACACTGAGAAACTGTCATCCTCATGAACGTCTACAAAAAAGGAAAGGAAAAGAAACCAGTCTTAAAGTTCAACTCTACAGTGTCCAAAACTCTTCTAAACTAGTCTTAAAGTTCAACTCTACCGTAACCAAAATTTATTATGACAACCAATTCAGGTATGAAAATCATAATTTTTAAGATCTTAGTTAATGCTTCCGCTAAAATAAGTTTACATTATGGTCACACTCTATATGTTGGAAAAAATTTTCAAATGTACCAGTACACTGCTATTTCAATAATTTTTAACCATTAATTTTATTTATAAAAAATATATATAATATATATAATTAAGATCAATAGTTAAAAATAATTAAAAATTTAAGACACCGATATACTTGAGAACTTTTTTTTATGTTGATGTGTAATGATTGGTCTTTAGAAAGTATAAACAAATTGTAGGAACTATTTGATCTTATTATCTTGGAAACATACATAATCGCATGAAATTGTTTTCCACTAAATTTTTTGTTTTGACTGAGTATTTCGTTTCTACATATCACAATTTTTTCATTATTAAATTCATAAAGACAAGCTCAAGAGGAGCAAACCTATGTTGGTTAAGCACTTATCATCCCCCAACACTAATAAAGCACATGACAAATCAAACAAAGAAAAAAAAAAACTAAAATTCTATTCGTATACTCAAATTTTTTTTGTTTTATTTTTTTTTTTTCTGTTTAGCAACATCTTTCTCATTTTAAATTTTCATACTTCTTTTTTCAAGTTATTACATTTTTGTGATGGGTGTACCAAACATGGCATTGCCCAAAACAAAATATACAAAATAAGAGCTCCTTATTTTAAAATTGTTTGTGTCCAAATCTTCAAGTTCAAAGTCTCTATGTCCAGTCCAAAAAAAAAAGTCTCGCTATGTGCATCAACTTAACAGCCTTGAAAAATAGTAACTCAAAAATCCTGCAGCATATTGAAACCCTTATTCCGCAGCTGAGGCCCAGCACAGTTGGCATACCTGTCCGCTTCATACAAGGCTGCACCCGGGTTCAAATCCTAGCTGAGACTAGTTGTTGGTTTAAGAACCCATGATACCCATGTTAGTGTGTGAGTGTGTTGTGTGTGTGTGAAATATGGGTGTAATGCCTAGGATTGGGAGCTGTCTAATCCACTTGACCAAAAAAAAAAAAAAAGAAACCCTTATTCCTAGTCAAAATGTCAAATCTTCAAATTCAAATCCTGATATATACTGCCAAAGCCAACCTAAGAATCTGTACGCAATATGTATTTCCACCAAAATAGCAAAAATAATTCTTACATGATATATTGGAGTTGGAATGTTTATGGACAAAAGAAACAAAAGAAGGTTGATGAACTCTGACACGCATAGTTTGGATTTGTTTTGGTATTGAGATTCTGTTTTGCTAACTGGACAAAAGTAAATTAATGAATTCTACGTAAATAAAATAAAAGTTGGTTGAACATTAACAATAGTTGGTGATAAAATTGATGGTCGGTTTGCTGCCTCATTAGGGAAATAGCGACATGTTTGACTTAAAGATTATCGGAAGACGCTTTTTTTGGTACAGAAGAATAAAAAATTATATTGATGTGGCAAAAAAATTTGACCGGATTTGTATTAATAGTGGATGGTTATCTTTATTTTTGGAGGCTTAAGCGAAAATATTAAATAGACTTCAATCTGATCATTGTCTCATCCTAGTTCAATGCAAAGGTCGGCCCCAATCGAAAAGGAACAGATCCTTCCAGTTTATTGCGGCTTGGACTATCCATCCGGAGTACAGAAATATTGTGAACCAATCATGGCGGTCTGGCTATAGAGAGGTGCATGGCAAGTTTTCGGAAGTGCAGAAGAACTCTCTAAAGTTTAATTCTAAAGTATTCGGCAACATTTTCGTTAGGAAAAGCGAGTTGGAGCCCCAAATTAATTTTCTACAGAAGCGGCTGGAAGTGATGGAAAATTCTTCTATGCGGCAAAAAGAGCAACAGTTAATTGAGGATTATAATAACACTCTTGTACAAGAGAAACCTCTATGATTTCAAAAATCCATAGAGCATTGGATAAAATTCGGAGATAGAAATACCAATTTTTTTCATGTTCAGACTCTAATGCGAAAGAAGTATAACAAAATTCATGATCTTTTTCTTCATGATGAGGTGTGGAACACGAATCCGGATGTTCTTTGCAGTAAGGAAGTTGAGTCCTTTTTTAAAAGCTTATTCCGCCAATCAGAGAATGCGGATTTGGGATGTCTTGGTGAAGTACCACTTCCTTCCTTGAATGAGGACGCTTGCTGTAACCTCACAGTGCCAGTTATATTGAAGAAAGTTAATTCGGCATTGTCTTGAATTGAAAAATAAATTGCTAATTTCTTTTTTTTTTGAAACAAAGGAGCTCAACACAATAAAGTGGAGCATACAAACCAGAAAATAAAAGAAGTCTGCCTACACAAGAGTTATCAATTATCTTGGCATCTCCATTAATGGCATCAACACCCACATGGACCACTAGAAGTCCATTCTTGGTAGCTCAAAACCGTCCTGCTTTGTATTTCCTCCACACCTGCTTCTTTATTCCTGAAAATTCTATCGTTCCGTTCCCACCAGATGTTCCAGATCACTGCAAAAAACTCAATCAGCCACTTCCGTTGCTCTTGTTTTCTACTGTACATTCCAGTCCAACTTTCAAACAGCCCTTTAATGGTACCAGGAACAGCCCAATTTGTACGAAAATACCTCAACTAAGTGTACCACACCTGCCATGTAACCTCACACAGAAGAAATAAATGATGCACAAATTCTATCTCCTTTTTACATAGAACACAGACATTATCACTATTAGGAATAACACCCAATCTGCTCAACCGCTCCTTGGTGTTAACTCTACCAACTAGCACAAACCATCCAAATAGCTTCACTCTCGGAGGTACCACGCTTCTCCAAATTGCTAATTATTTAAGTTGTTAAATTGTTAAATACAAGTTTTGAAATTTGAGTGAAATACTCTACTACAATTTTGTGAAAATTAGTAAAGCTAATTTTAGAAAATATATAAATAAATAATAACTAAATAAAATGAGAGGTAATAAACAATCTTAATTTATAACCTTAGAATTTTAGTGGTTGAAAAAGAGAAGAATTATATACCTCTAATTGACGGATGGTTCATATTGAAGAGACTCACCTATAAATTGAGTTTTTCTTTAATTCATTTCAATCAAGTCATCCAAAGAGAATAACATAATATTTCTTTGAGTAGTTTTCTTCTATATATATAGAGAGAAGTGTGTTCTCCTTTTGTCAAGAGAGAGTGTTATTGTAGTCTCCTTGTGAGAGAGAGAAGTAGTAATTCTCAAAGAAAGTTATTCAATTGTTTCCATATTTTATACAAATTTCTAATTTTTCATCTCTATATTTTGCTGTGTCATTTGTCTGGTACCTAACAGTGGTATCAGAGCCAAAGGTTGCTGATTAATATATTTTTTTTTTCTTCGCTGCGAGTTACCGTCTAAAAAAAATGGCAGCAAAGTATGAAATTCCGAAATTCAGTGGGAGTAATTTTTCCTTATGGAAATTGAAGATAAAAGCCATTATGAGAAAAGACAATTGCGTGACAGCAATTGAAGGTAGACCCACTGGAATTACAGATGAAAAATGGAAGGAGATGGACAACAATGCTGTTGCAAACTTACACTTGGCACTAGCTGATTCAGTTTTATCAAGTGTAGCAGAGAAAAAGACAGCAAAGAAAATTTGGGATGCTCTCACCAAATTATATGAAGTCAAGTCACTTCACAACAAGATATTCTTGAAGAGAAGACTTTATACTCTTCGAATGAGTGAATCCACATCGGCAACGGATCACATCAACAATCTAAATACGCTATTTTCCCAACTCTCATCGTTGGAATATACCATAGCGGAAAACGAACGTGCAGAGCTCTTACTTCAAAGTCTACCAGATTCATATGATCAGCTTATCATTAACTTAACTAATAATGTTTTGACTGATTATCTTTCTTTTGATGACATGGCTGCTGCGGTTCTTGAAGAAGAATCTAGGCGCAAGAATAAGGAAGATAGATTAGAAAGCTCAAAACAAGCAGAGGCTTTGTTGATGACAAGAGGAAGATCAATGGAGCGTGGTTCCAGTGGGAGTCAAAGTAGACCAAAGTCACAAAGTAAGAAGCAGATCAAATGCTACAATTGTGGTCAGAGAGGGCACTTCAAGAAAGATTGTTGGAATAAGAAGAGTATAGAGAAGGTTACAGAAGGATCAAGTTCTCAAGGATGTGTTGCGAGTACCTCTGATGATGGAGAAATCCTGTATGGCGAAGCAACAATTGGTTCTAAAGGCAGCAAACAGCTAACTGATGTTTGGATTGTTGATTCAGGAGCAACATGGCACATGACTCCTCATCGTGATTGGTTTTGTACATATGAACCTGTCTTAGAAGGATCTGTGTTTATGGGAAACGATCATGCCTTAGAAATTGTTGGAATAGGTACTGTCAAAATAAAAATGTTTGATGGTTCTATTCGTTCACTTCAAGGGGTAAGACATGTGAAGGGCTTGAAGAAGAACTTGTTGTCGATTGGGCAACTGGATGAACTTGGCTGCAAGACCCATATTGAAGGTGGGATCTTGAAAGTTGTTAAAGGAGCTCTTGTGGTAATAAAAGCAGAAAAGATTGCAGCAAATCTATATATGCTTGTGGGAGATACTTTGCAAGAAGCAGAGGCATCAGTTGCTTCAACAAGCCAAGAAGAAATGACGATGATATGGCATTGCAAACTAGGCCACATGTCAGAACGAGGCTTGAAGATTCTTGTAGAACGTAATCTCATTCCCGGGCTCAAATCGGTAAACTTACCATTTTGTAAGCACTGCGTTACAAGCAAACAACATAGATTGACGTTTGGTAGATCAACTGCTCGGAGCAAGCACATATTGGAGTTGATTCATTCTGATGTGTGGGAATCACCGGAGATGTCCCTAGGAGGAACAAAATATCTTGTATCATTTATTGATGATTACTCTAGGAGGCTATGGGTGTACCCGATCAAGAAAAAGTCAGACGTGTTTGCGATGTTCAAAGAGTTCAAAGCAAAGTTAGAACTTGAATCTGGAAAGAAGATCAAGTGTTTAAGGACAGATAATGGAGGAGAATATGTTGATGGTGATTTTCTAACATTTTGCAAGCAAGCAGGTATTCAACGACAATTCACAGTTGCATATACGCCTCAGCAAAATGGTGTAGCAGAGCGAATGAATAGGACTCTCCTAGAAAGAGCACGAGCTATGTTGCAAACTGCAGGTTTAGCCAAGTCTTTTTGGGCAGAAGCTGTTAAAACCGCCTGTTATGTGATAAATCGGTCACCATCAACCACAATTGGGTTGAAGACACCAATGGAGATGTGGCAAGGTAAGCCACCTAATTATTCTTCTTTACATATATTTGGTTGTCCTGTGTACGTAATGTACAATTCCCAGGAAAGAACAAAGCTGGACCCAAAGTCTAGAAAATGTATATTCTTGGGTTATACTGACGGAGTTAAGGGGTATCGCCTGTGGGATCCCACTGCCCGCAAGGTAGTTGTCAGTAGAGATGTGATATTTGCAGAAGATGAATTGCAAAAAGAACAAGAAAATGACAGCACTATTAAAGAGATAACCACTGTTCAAATAGATGAAAAATGCAGAGAAGGTGATCTTTCTGAAGCAGAACCACAGCACGAAGAACAAGAAGCAGAGGCTAATGACATAGAAGTTCGTCGATCCACTCGACAAAGAAGAACACCATCATGGCACTCAAATTATGTTTTGACAAACCATGATGCATATTGTCTTTTGACAGAAGATGGAGAGCCAACAACTTTTATGGAGGCTATGCGCAATCCAGACGCTTCTATGTGGATGACAGCAATGCAAGAAGAAATTGAGGCATTACATATGAACCATACCTGGAAACTTGTTGAACTTCCAGCAGGTCGGAAAGCCATTGGTAACAAATGGGTTTACAAGATCAAACGAGATAGTAATGATCAGGTGGAACGATATCGTGCAAGATTGGTTGTCAAGGGATATGCTCAGAAAGAAGGTATTGACTTCAATGAAATATTTTCTCCGGTGGTGAGACTAACTACTATTAGAGTAGTTTTGGCTATGTGTGCTGCATTTGATTTACATCTAGAGCAATTAGATGTAAAGACTGCTTTTCTTCATGGAGAACTTGAAGAAGAGATATATATGCTCCAACCAGAAGGTTTTGAAGAACAAGGAAAAGAAAACTTGGTTTGCAGGTTAACTAAATCTCTGTACGGTCTAAAGCAGGCGCCAAGGTGTTGGTACAAGAGATTTGATTCTTTCATTATTAGCCTTGGATACAACAGACTTAGTTCAGATCATTGTACTTATTACAAGAGGTCTGGTGATAATGATTTCATCATTCTACTGTTGTATGTGGATGACATGTTGGTGGTAGGTCCCAACAAAGATCAAATCCAAGAATTGAAGGCACAGTTGGCTAGGGAGTTTGATATGAAAGACTTGGGACCAGCAAACAAGATTTTAGGGATGCAAATTCACCGAGACAAAAAAGATAGGAAGATTTGGCTATCGCAAAAGAATTATTTGAAGAAAATCTTGCAACGCTTCAATATGCAAGAATGTAAGCCAATTTCAACCCCACTTCCTATGAATTTCAAATTATCCTCAAGTATGTGCCCTAGTAGTGAAGCAGAGAGGATGGAAATGTCTCGAGTACCGTATGCATCAGCGGTGGGAAGCCTTATGTATGCCATGATCTGTACAAGGCCAGATATTGCTCAAGCAGTTGCGGTGGTAAGTCGATTTATGGCAGATCCGGGTAAAGAGCATTGGAATGTTGTTAAGAGGATCTTGAGATACATCAAAGGAACCTCAAATGTTGCATTATGTTTGGAGGATCAGAATTCATTGTCAATGGATATGTCGACTCAGACTTTGCAGGTGATCTTGATAAACGAAAATCTACTACAGGCTATGTGTTTACACTTGCAGGAGGAGCTGTGAGCTGGCTATCTAAATTACAGACTGTTGTAGCTTTATCTACTACAGAAGCTAAATATATGGCAGCTACACAAGCATGCAAGGAAGCTATTTGGATCCAAAGGTTGATAGAAGAACTCGGGCACAAACAACAGAAGATTTCTGTGTATTGTGATAGTCAGAGTGCCTTGCACATTGCAAGGAATCCTGCCTTTCATTCAAGAACAAAACACATTGGAGTACAATATCACTTTGTTCGGAAAGTAGTAGAAGAAGGAAGTGTTGATATGCAGAAGATTCACACTAAAGATAACCTAGCAGATGCCATGACAAAACCAATCAACACAGAAAAGTTTGAATGGTGTAGATCCTCATACGGCCTATGGAATACATGAGCAACATGAATTTTAAAAATTTATCAAAATTAGCTTTAAGTGGGAGATTGTGAAAATTAGTAAAGCTAATTTTAGAAAATATATAAATAAATAATAACTAAATAAAATGAGAGGTAATAAACAATCTTAATTTATAACCTTAGAATTTTAGTGGTTGAAAAAGAGAAGAATTATATACCTCTAATTGACGGATGGTTCATATTGAAGAGACTCACCTATAAATTGAGTTTTTCTTTAATTCATTTCAATCAAGTCATCCAAAGAGAATAACATAATATTTCTTTGAGTAGTTTTCTTCTATATATATAGAGAGAAGTGTGTTCTCCTTTTGTCAAGAGAGAGTGTTATTGTAGTCTCCTTGTGAGAGAGAGAAGTAGTAATTCTCAAAGAAAGTTATTCAATTGTTTCCATATTTTATACAAATTTCTAATTTTTCATCTCTATATTTTGCTGTGTCATTTGTCTGGTACCTAACAAATTTGGCACATGTTCGTGGTCAATGTGTGCCCATGTTAACTCTACCTCATAATTTGCTGATTTAAGCTCGACTGATTCCTGTGAGAAAAATAAAAAATAAAAAGCTTGATTGATTCAAACCACAACAGGTTTGCAGATGTTTCGAAAATGTATAATTACCAAATACTTGATCTCTACCACCTTTATATGAAGCAAATCAATTTATGAACCCATCAATGAGCCACATCTGAACACAAGTATTTACATTTGTGCTGAATGCTGATGTTGCTATTACCATTCTAAGCATTGGTACATGAAAAATGTAAAAGAAACTAACCCTTTTTAATAATATCAACTAATACTTTATTTTTATATTTTTAAAATTTAAAATTTAATATAAAAATACTTTTATGAGCCAAATGTTAACCAAGATAATGAATTTTATGAGCCAAATGTTTATGAGTTCTGATTTTGTTAAAAATTAAACCAAAAATAGCAAAAGAGACTCTTGGAGCATATAATGAAATGGTCCAAGCTAACATAGGCAACCAGCATAGATCAAGGCTTCACTTTTCACTTGGTCAGAATTTCAGAAAGATATGTCCGTTACCATTGTTGACATAATACAACAGACTCTGTACATACTTGAACCTACGTCAAAGAAGGTCAACAAAAACATCAAAAAATGCCTTTGGTAATGGGAACCGGAAATACGAGGACGCTGTTACTTAAGCGCAAGTCGAAACTATTTACAATGTGTGCTGGTGATTGACTAATTTCTAAGAGTTTTCATTCTTCATAGCCCTTAAAATGGGATCATTCTCCTCATCAACTGAACTGTCGTCGTCGTTGTCGTCCAGTTCATCTAATTCATCTAAAATCGACTGGTTAATCCTCTTCCGAGACAGTCTCCTATGCTTCTTTGGTTCCAACCGTGGTTCTGCCTGCTGAACACCCATATCTCCCATTTTGAACCTGAAAAGTGAAAAAGCATAAAAATATAAATAAATAAATAAATAAAACTAAAATAAGATACCATAAAACTGTGCCACATAATAATCTCACTTAGATAGCATTAATGTGTCTGATACTAGAAATCTCCATACAAGAGTTAGACAGGCACTGAATTGCAAGCAGAAGTTTCATCATGAATTTACTTAACTATTCCAGTAAGAAGTATTTTGCACTGCTATATACCCCAGGAAGGATAATTTTTCTCCCCTGCTGCTACTTTTCAGTTTCCATTTTCCACCATGATGTTTACAAGTACAAGCAAAGAAAATGAAAAACAAAGTCACTAGATGGACAAGATTCTATGGGAATTTCTTTGGTGAGGAGTGAATTGGGTGAAAATTGAATATCGTAACTAAATTTTGAAGAGGAGTGTGCATTGCACGTGATGTCTTTATTTTTTTTTTATTTTTTCTCTGTTGTAAAAAAAAAAATCTTCACTATTCATTAAAAAACACTCTAGCATGCTCCTACTTTCATGTCATAATATATGGAAACTAATGTATATTAGATTATAATTTTAAAAGGAATTCCCAGTATCGTGTATAATTCATAATTTTCAACTTGCTTTTCATACCTTACATCACCTTCTCTTTTAGTTCCAAATGTCCTTAGCTGGAACTCCTCTCTGATTCTGATCTCATCAAGCAGTTGAAAATAGTATGAATATCTTTCCCAATCGCCCTTCACAATGCACCCAGGTTCACCCAGATGTAGACAATTATTAAATGAGCATTTTGCAGGCTCATTGGCACTAACCATTTTCCTGATCTGTATAGGGAAAAACAAATATAAGACCAGATAAACAGGTAAAATTCTATCAACATTGAATTTAGCAGATCATAACATAAGCAGTACGAACTTCAGGAAAAGTCTGTGCAAGAGACTGCTTTGTCACTTTCAATAAACTAGGCTGGTTAAATCCAGGTGTGTCGGCAAGATAACCCCCTCCAGACAATGGAAGCAAAGAGACATGGCGAGTAGTATGCTTCCCTCTGCCACTTCTTGTTGAAACCTCCCCAACTCTCTGTTCTTCAAACCACTTGCTACCTAAAATCTAGAAATAATGCAGGTGCACAAATCATACAAAGTATTAAAATCTCACACACATAGTAGCAGACATCAAAAGACAAAGACAAGGACATGAGAAAGAAAACCCACGGGTTCGAACCAATTCTCCCCTTCTTCAGCATCACAAACACGGGGATTGCTTCTGAGTGCATTGATCAAACTAGACTTCCCAACTCCACTAGGACCTACGATCACGGTTGTTTGGTCTCTCAATTTGAATGCAAGTAGATCAAGTCCATGTCCGGACTCCACGCTGCAGAAAATAGGCTCGTAGCCCCAGCTGCGCAACCTAGCCTTCCACGAACTTACAGCCTAGAAAACACGCAAAGCAATTATTAACTAGGCAGCACAAGACAATCACAGCCAAAACGAAAACCCAACACAATAACTAAAAGTGTCAGTGATGCTTTCTAGCAACAAGTTGAGAAACTCTGATCAACATCCAGACAATTCCAACCTTTAAACAGTCTTTATCAAAATATACAATAGAAGGTTATAACCATTCGACGAAACATAAAGAGTCCAGTTTCAGTTAATAAATAAGTCTCCCCTCCCTCTCCTTTTCTTCATCAAACAACCAAACAACAATGCAGCATGCAACTCCTTGTGACTCCATTCCATTCTATGCCTTCTCCATTCATTTCTTTATAAGTAATTCCTCCTCTACAGTCTGATTAAACTCCATGTTCACCCTCAAAAAACTCTCAAAATATAGCCTAAGATCACATATCAATAAAATTCCAAGGGCATAGTCATTTCTTTTCTTTTCTTTACAATTAGTTTAGTTCTAGAAACAATCTAACAGCCATATCACAATATCACAAACCAAACAGGAAAACAAAATCAGAAGAAAAACCACGAACCTCTCCATCCACAAGCTCAATCTTATTGAGCGCAAGGGTGAGAGGAATACCAGTGGACTCGGCCTCAACAAGGAACCTTGTGAGCATAAACGGCTCAACCTTGGGTTGGTCAAGCGAAAAAAGCACAAGCAGGTGATCAACATTGGCGACGGGAGGGTCAAGAATCTCGTTATCCCTCTGGAACACATTCTCGATCATGCCCCTTCGATCAACCCAGTCAATGGAACCTACTAGAACCTTGTCACCAACCATCACTCTCCGCTTTATCTTCTTCAGGAGCTCCCTCACCACGCACAGTAGCTCCAAGCCAGCCGAAGAAGAAGAAGAGGCTTCTGGAAGTTTCATTCTGGAAGGTTCTTGTTCTTGGACGATGACGCGCATGAAGTTGGCCTGGGAGGCGGCGACGATACCGACGGCTTGAGAGTCGGACAAGGGCGGCGAATCCTCGAGGGAGAGGACGGGAGCCAAGGAGGAGGAGAACTTTTTGAAGGTTTGCTTTGCTTTCAGGAGGTTCTTGCTTGGGGGTTGCTGTTGCCGTTGCTGGTTAGGGTTTCGGTGGTGTCTGGCGGTGGCCGCCGCCGCGCCGAACGGGAGGCACCGGAAGCAACGGTGGAGGATGGTGTTGAGAGTTGGGAGTGGTGAGGCGGGAGACACCACGGTGCGGTGGTGGTGGCGGAGGATCGAGAACGATGCGAGCGACATCAGGGAAGCTGGTGAGTGTGGCGTTTTGGAAATGGTCGGTATAGAAAAGAAAGAGAGAATCACTTTTTCTTGGTTTTTTTTCGAAGTTGGGTTATTACTTGTTTCCAGCAGGTTCTTTGTTTCTCTGTTATTAGCTTATTATTATCCATTTTCCATTTTGAGGCTTAACTGAAACGGGTTGAAGGGTAGTGATGCAGCGACGGAGTGTGGTTGCATTTATCCAAACGGCATTTTTATTTAGCGGTCGTCTATCGGATTGATGATCATGGAATAGTATTGTTACTAAACGACACGTTTTGACACACCAAAACTAGTGTCCCCGTTCTCATAATGGGACCCGCAGTCAGTAGGTGGCAAAGCGGGCCGGCCCACCCCAACCGTCCTACCCCATAAACGAGGTGGGCCGGTCCACTCCTCCAATTAAGATGGATTCAAAATGCTAGCCCATCTCGCTTTATGGCGGATTAACGGATTGGCGAGCTAGCTGCCTAACCTAACCCGTTTGACTCTTTTTTTTTTTTAAATAAAATTCATTAAAATTAACTAAAAATAATAATTAAAAATCAAATACAAATAAAAAATAGTCAAATTATAATATAATTTTTTTAATTATTTTTTTATTTTTAACTTCAATAAAATTGTTCAAAATAATATTTGTCAATAGAATCATCTTTATTTTAAAAAATAAGTCACATAATTTAAACAAATATATGAAATTGTAAAATAAAATAAATAAAGTTAATAACTAAAAGAAGAATAAAAATAAAAACAAAAAAAGTGTTTGAAAATTCTATAATTATTAATTTTATAATAGTAATCACTCTTTTATTTAATAAAAAAAGAAAAATAAAAATCTTCGACCCGACCTGCCCCGCCAAAACCCGCTAATTTGGCAGTGCGGGTTTGGCGAATTTTTTTAATTTGGCAGGCTCCAAATCCTAGCCCGACCCGCCTTTTTAGTGGGTTTAGTGGCCGGCCCGACGAGTTCAACCCGTTTTGCCACCCCTAACAATAAACCAAACTATAATTATCAGAATCGAACCGGTAATCAATTCGATCATATGATCAGATTATCAGGTTATTAGTTCAATTGGTAAATTATTGATTCATTGATTAATCCGGTCATAATTAAAAAAATATAAAATTATATAAATAAAATTAAAATAATATCTTAAAACTTAAAATATAAATCTTTACAAATATTAATAATTTAATATCAATTTTTAAACATAACTAATAATCTAAAAAAAATAATAAACTAGTCTCTAGTATAAAATACGTTCTCAATTTAAATCAACAAGAACAAGTGAAAGATAACACAATCAGTAAATCAAGTCTAAGGGTTGAGCTCAAAGTCGGCATCAATATCTTCATAGGGCAAATTTGGAGTTTGATCAATATTTTTCTCATTTTAATTTGCAATCATATCTTCCATAGCATTGTTACTCGGTCCATCATTATCTTGGTCATCTTCCAAATTTTAATTGATCTACATTTATGTATTTTTCACAAATCAATATCAAGAATAATTCGTAATAGCAACTGGTAATTAAAATATTCAAGCAATTGAAAATTTTACCAAGGTTATCCAAAGTTGGTTGAATGGACATATTTGCCAAATCATTTCGTAGAGCATCAACTTCTTTAGGAGTTAAAAACAGCAGTGAATCTTCAAATATCCAATTCGAATGGTCATCAAATGCATCAAGACAAATTGGATCATAGTTTTGCTTTCTCATTTGATTCCTATGTTATCAAGTTATGTAATTACTAAACTAAAGATTAAATTTTACTGAACAATACTTTTTAAAATTAGATAAATAATTATAGAAGATACCTTTGTTGTAACCTCAAGTTATAATGAACGAAACAAGATTATTAAGCTTTTGATGTTTTAACCGATTCCTCTTCTTTGTGTGGATGTATTCATAAATACTCCAATTTTACTCACAACCCGAAAAACTACAAGTTTGATTTAGAGCCCGTTTGAAAAGTAGCAGAAGCTACTTTTGTTGACTTTTGGATTATGAAAAGTCAGAATCTGTATGTTTGGCACCATTTTAGAAAAAGCTTTTAACTTCCCAAAAAGTTAATTTACAGCTTTTTGAAGAAGTAGAAATATATGACTTCTCTACTTCTCGATAAGTCATTCTACCACTTTCTTAAAAAAAATTAATTTCAAAACAAAAAAATCTACTTTCCTTTTTGACTCTGTGAAAAAGACTGAACCTTCACCACCATTTTTGCAAGGTCTGCTAGAAGCACTGGCCTTCCACCATCATTCTCACGCAATGTTCCAAACCTCACAATTTTCACGTAATGATTCATGTGATGGAAGTATTGATCCTCCACCACTATTTTTATTTTTAGACAATATTGCATTTGAACAACCTACTGCATATATTCTTTCTAAGTATTTTTTTATCATTTTATTACTTTATTTTTTATTATTAAATTTGTATTTAACTGTGGTATGAAATTTCAGTTTTAATTTTATTTTTTTCACATGTGATTTTATAACTTGATATTATTTTCATAGTTAATTATAGCAAGTTCTTGACCTCAATAAAGGAGAAAGGAGTAAAAAAAAATAAAAAAACAGCAACAAAATATACATTGACACATATTTTATATTTTCACCTACCATATCATATATAATATTAGTGATTAGGTTATGTAAAATCAACATTCAATATTGGAAAGTATTTGTTATCATCGTTATTTTAATATTCATTCTCTTCTGTAAAAAAAATTTATTTTTTGAGTTATTTATCCAAACACTACAACTTTAAAATAAGTACTTTTATAACTAAAAATTCAAACACAAAATAACTTATTTATAAGCTGAAATTAATAAAAGTCCTTATGCTTTAAGCTCTTTTTCCAAAAGAACTTATTTAAGTTATTTATCCAAACTGGGCCTTAAAAATTAAAACACGAATGGCTAACTTTTGTAAATTTGGTGCTCCAATTTTATAAGATTCCTACCATTGGTCTTAAAATTAAAAGAGGCAATGCATTACTATTAGCTTTTTTAATTAAATAAACTAATAAAAAAAGATAAAAATCAAATAAAATATTTACCTGGCATCACTGTGCTTCGTTCACGTAGTGCAGATTGTCTTCCAAAATCATCTTCAATATTTTTATATATTCTCATCTCACTTGTCAACTTAGAATTCAATTTTGGATCACCTTATACATATTTCTCAATTACATCTAGTAGGCCAGAAGTAGTTTACTTATGTTTTTTAAATTTATCAGCATTGAATCGAAAAGCAGGATTTAACCAATAGCCAGCAGCATAAAGAATTTTGCGAAGTTGTGAATCCTAATGAGTATCCAACATTTTCAAGTAAGGCTCCACAATCTTCTTTCTTCGTTGAAACCTCTTCACCATCTCTTCTCTAGCCTTATAAAAAGTTTAATAAAGAAAATCCATTGTAGTTTTATCTTCATTATCCACAATACGGAACACACAAACAAGTGGCTCAGTAAGCTTGATAATATCTATACATAAATTCCAAAATTTAGAGTCTAAAACTTGATCCACAAATATTTTAGTTTTAGCTTCTTTGGAGTAGGCTAAGATTGTCCATTCTTTAGAAGTTACCATAGCTCTTAATGCATCTTTTTGAGCCAGAATACTCTCTAAAGCTATGAAATTGGTAGCAAAGCGAGTTGGAGCTGGATGAAGTATTTTTTGCCCACCAGTAAACTTCCTCATCAGATACAATGGATGACAATGATTATATATGTATTTAGTAATTTTTGAAGCATGTGAAACTGTCTCACTTACTTCATTCAACTTTTCAATATCTTGCAACATCAAATTAATACAATGCGCAACACAAGGAGACCAATACAACTTAGGAAATTCAGTTTCTAACAACCTTTTAGCAGCAACATAATTTGCAGCATTGTCTGTCACTATATGAACATCCTTAAAAAGCTTAAACAATAAATCATCAGTCTTGGAGGCATGAGAAGCATCAACAAACTTTAGGAAGATAGTTTCTTTAGGACAATAAACTAAGAAGTTAATTAAAGTGCGCCTACAACAATCAGTCCATCCATCAGCCATGATAGTACATCTAGTTTGCTTCCAAATTTCACGATACCGTTCAATAATCTTTTTTACATCCTCCACCAACTTACTCAACAGATATCCACAAACTCTATCAAAGTTTGGACCTTTATACCCTGCACCTATGTTTGCAATAGCATCAATCATTGGTTGGTAGTATGCTGAATTAACTGCATTAAATGGCACAGAAGCATCAACCATCCATCTTGCAATGGCAATGTCACATTTTTTTTTTTCACAATTTCTTTACTTTGCAATACACTTTTTAAAGTTGGTTGGAGCAATGTAACTCCCTAATTACCCTAAGCCTTACTTCATGCCGTAAAGCAAAGGTTAATTAAAGGTTACGACAATTCTAAGACTTATACATATTATATATAGAAAGGAATAATAATTCTAGAAGTCCGATGAAGGAATAGGCCCAAAAATAGAGTTACAAAAGCACAAAATATTCTCACAAAGCTACAAACTTAAGGTACAAGATAAAAATATAAGATAACAAAATATGAGTACATATAAGAGGATATAATAGTAATAAGAAATCAGCCTCAGCCCGCGAAGTTTAGGCCGACTAGTGTTATACAGACATACTGAATTTTGAAAGTTAAAACAGCATATACAGATTGTCTCTCAAAAAGTAAGCCTCTAAGGCAAATAAAATACAAAAGTGAGAGTACTAATAAAAATAGTCAAAGGACTCCAAAACATGATAAAGGTCCTCCATTCTGTCACCATCAAGCAACTCACCGAGGTGGATTGTGACCTGCATCTGAAAAAGCAACAACAAAGTATGGAATGAGAACCTGAGGTTTTCAGTATGGTAACAGTACCCAGTAATGTAAGATATAAGACCTCAAGATGCCAGAGGCAATCCTAGAGCTTCATATCATAAGATTCAACTTAAAGCATACTAAAATTAAAACCATAACTTTAAAACCTTTATAAAAAGGGGTAAACTAACTTAAGAGATTTCTAACTATCATTTTACCGCTGTCCCACAGCTTTTGCCAACCTAACCGCCATGCGATTCCATCGCCACCACCTTCCGATCCTCCTCAATCCCAGTAGAAAACACAAGTAATAGCAATGCAAGTAAAGCACAAGTATGAGCATGTATATCGAGTAATTCAGGAAGCAACTAAGCATGTTATACAATTAGGCAAACAAGTCAAGTCGACAAAGCAAGCAATCAGATAGAATATGCACATGATGAATGCCTGTCTTATTGGCTGTGATATCACATTGTCAGTTCAAATGCCAACCTGACACACCTCTATGGAGATGTCGCCTTTCGGTCTCATATTGGGAACGCCCGAGGTATCGTGCCCGGATCACAGTCCAGGATGTCAGTGCCTGCACGCTATAGTGATTCCAAAAGGATGCGAGCGAGACACTCTTGCCACGGACCTCATATCTCAACGTAAGCGGGACAAACCACCGCCCTTACGCCGCCGCCACGACCTCGACAGGCGGGATTAACTAAACCGTCCCTGCCAGGCGCATAGCGTCTCAACAATTTTAGTATAAAATAGTAATTTAGTGGTTTTCAGAAATCATTTTATTCAGTATATCAGCAATCCATCATTCCATTCTGAGTCCCAGACTCGTCTCAACCACCATCAATTTATAATTTTCACAATTCATAGTCAGTGATCATCAACACAATACTCCGCCTTCTCACTCAACCAAATCCGTCCTCAGTACTCCAGAAACTTAAGTCTCCGTTTTCTAAGCTTTTTACAAGAAAAATATCTAATTAAACTTACCCAAAGCATCCCCCATGTTTTGACACCTAAAAACAAGCTAAAAGATCTTAGATAAGTGTTACGAAAGTTTATAAGCTTGTTGGAAAGGTAAAACAGACAAAACAAGATTTTTATTGAAAAACAGGATAGTGTGTGTACGCATGCACAGAAGAATTTTCAAAAAGTGTGCGTACACATAGAAGTGTGCGTACGCACAGAAGGTAAAAGTTTTCATTTTAAATACACGCACAGATCCGTGTGATTGCCCTGAACAAACTGCCACTCCCGGCGTGTGCGTGTGCACGAGGTTGTGCATACGCACAACTTGCAAATTTCGCAGGGTGTGTGTGCGCACCAGAGTGTGCTAGCGCTCCCAACAGTAGGCACTTCTTTGTGTGTACGTGCGCACAAGAATGTGCGTACGCACATTTTTTAGATTTTCACAGAGTGTGCATGCGCACGGGGTTGTGTGTACGCACAAGTCAAAAATTGCCACTAATCAGAGCATGCGCACAGCTGTGGGCGTGCGCACACAAACCAGAAATCACAAATTCTGCAACATCACAGAATTCAAATTTCTGACTCAAACTTCCAATGATCATATCTTTCTCTAAAAAATTTAAATTTTTACAAAATTTATACCGTTTTAAAGCTCCTTAAATTATCTTTAATTTGATATAAAATTTATTTAATTTCAAAAATTGTAGCTCAAGATATGATCCGTCAAAGTTCACCAAAAATCCATTTTTACCAAAGTTCACTAAGTGCTCAAAACTTCAAAATTTACAACCAAACCAAATCAAAGCTTAGTCCATCTCACCATAAAACACTACTATTCAATCCAAACCTATCCTATGGGTCACTAGATCAAAACCATCACAAGCATTTACATCATCACACATTATCAATTTAACAACACCATCATGCATTCTCAAATCCAACAATCAATTCAATCAAAACCTATTCTATGAGTCACTAGCTTAAGTGTCCAGAAATATTATATATTACATCGAGAAAACCGAAACCATACCTTGACCGATTCCCAATATGTGCTATACACCAAAATTTGTGCCCAACAAGCTTTCAACCACCAACAAATCACCAATTCCAATCCAAATGCTTCCAATTAGCCAACAATTGCAAGAACTTAAACTAAAATCATACCAAATACTACTAATCAACTTAGGGTTACCAAAATCACAAATTCACAAAGGTAAAGAGTTTTCTTACCTTTTTCGATGGTGTATGGGGCATAAACCACCAATAACCCAACCTTAGAGACCACCTAATCAATTGAAAACACAAAATCTACTCAAAACCAAAACTTTAAATTTTGAATTTTTTAGGGCTGAGATGTGGGTAAGGATTTTCAAAAATCATACCTCTTAGGTTAAATGAATCTAACGGACTCGACGAGAGCTTCACATAGCTGCTGACGGTACGTGAATCGGAACACCGTAGCTCGAGTTATGAGCGATTGAATGTGGATGTGAATAGTAACCTCGTAACCCTTGCTCTCTTCTTTCTCTTAGGTTGCAGCTGCTGTAATGTGGTGAAAGTGGCTGAAATGGCCACTTAATTAACTTATATAATGTTGGGGTTGGGCCCAACTTAGGCCCGGTCCAATCCGTTAGCGTTTTTGGCCCGTTTGGCCAAATTTTAGGCCAAGCCTTTTAAATTAGCGCCCGATTTTCAACTTTGATTTATTTCCTAACTTTTTCTATTGTTTTTATCATTCTCGCCCAGTACCGAACAGACTTAAGCCAGTACTGCCGGTTAATTTATCGGTACGCATTTTTTATGCAATTTTTTGAAAAAAATTACATTTTCCAACTCAGAAAAATTTACTGAGTCCAAATATCATATTTAAATTTTCTAATTAATATTCTAAATTTCTGGATCCTATTATGAGCAATTAAATTATTATTATTTTAAGTTAATTAATCAATTAATTAATTCGCAATTCTTACATTGAAGATGAAAAAAAAAGTCTCTATTTCAGTAGTTTTTTTTCCTTTTCTAGTTGTAGGTGGTGGCAACCTTGTCTTTGAATGTTGTTGTTGTTGTTGTTGTTGTTGCTATCGTGCTTCAAGCTCTTCTATTCTATCAAATTCTTTTTCAACCTCATCACATGCTCTATAATTTTTTGCATAATTTTCTTGAGCTTTCCTTTTCTTATTCATAAATTCTTCAATATTTTACCCAAATTGATAAGCAACAGCAGGTGGAACCTTTTTGCACTTCTCAACATCTCCTCCTTTTTCCAGTCAAGTGATACTTAAATCGATTAATCCCACCACTCCTAACAGGTTTGTCACAATATATACACATCATAGTAATTTTTCCTGTTTTTTTTCACAATTTGTTTACAATGACCCCAAGCAAGATCAATCTTTCCTCTATTATTATGAGCTCTTTTAGTGGTAAGATTAGGGGTAGGAGTTGCTAATGATGCTTGTTCTTGAGATGGTGGCATTTCTGATGGTGTTTGAGATGAAGACATTTTTAAAATTATAGCAAAAGAAAAAAAAATATTTTTAGCAACAAAAGATTTACTTAAGTAAGTTTTTAAGCAACACAACAATCACCACTATTCCACCAAAGTTTACTGATTCAACAAATAACAACTCTAAAAAAAAACTAGCAACAAACAATAACCGCTCTAAAAAACACAGCAATTCTAACAACATAGCAACCATCTACAAACAACAAATCTAAAAAACTAAATACAACAGCAGCAACCACCAAATTTAACAACAATTCTAACTAAAATTCGCTCAGATTCAACAACTATTCTAAAAAATCAAATACAATAGTAATAACCACCAGATTCAATAACAATACTAACTAAAATATGCTCAAGTTCAACAACTCTAAAAACTAAATTAATCAGCAACCACCAGATTCACATATTCAACAACAATTCTAGTAAAAGACTAGGGACAAAAACTTGAAGAAAGCTCACCTGGTTAACTGGTTCCCAGACTGCGACACAAGAGAGCTTTCTAATTGTATTTGGTTCTGTGAGCTTTCTGATGACCACCACCACCCCCCGACTGACCTGAGGGAGCAGATGCAGAGATGCTGCTTGATTGGTTCTGTGAGCTTTCTACCGCTGACAAAGTGAACGCAGGGCAAGGACACGGGACCGCGACGATGATCGAGGTGAGGAGACGAGGTGAGAGGCTGAGAGAGCGACGAGGTGAGGCTAAGAGTGATGACAGACTAACGAGGTGAGGTGAAAGACGACGAAGTGATAAGGTGAGGCCGTGAGGGACTGCTAAGTGCAGAGCTCGAATGACGGAGAAACGAGGTTGGCTGGGGGGTTTCGGGGGTTCCACTAGAACTCTGATCAGATTAGGCTATTAGGGGCAATTAAAGGGGGGGGGGATTAGCATTAGCCATTAGGGTTTCAAGTTTCAATGAAAGGGAGAAGGGGCAACTGAAAGGCTAATGATGCCGTTTCAACATTAAAAAAAAAAAAAAACACACGATCCGGACCAAGTTAAATTAACCGACAAGATCATCGGTTTTAACAAAAAATTTTTGGATCGAACCGAATTTCATCGGGTTCATTGCATAATCGGTTCAACGAATGATTTGGTCCGACTAAGTGACTGAGTTTTCGGTCGAACCAGCCGAGTGGAGCCGAATTTGATAACAAACTAAACTTCTCTAAATCTTTTCTTTAAAAAAATTAAACATTTTTATGTCTCTAAAATTTTGGATCAAAATCAAAATGGTATAAAATCATTCATTATCACTATGAATGATAGTTTTGGAATATATGACTCTCTCTCTCTCAACAAATATGAATACTTTATGCATTTGAAAACATTAGCATAAACAAGCATGTGTCATATAAAATAAGCATTGGCATCAATAGGAATGCTTGGAGGATCAAGGACGTTGGGCACAACAAAAGCATGACATCTTAGATTAGGTCATATTTCAATTCAAAGATTGAATATAATGAAATCAAATTATCCTTTTATTGAAAATAAGTCGGCTCAGGATTCGGTGGTCCCAAAACGTTTGGACCACTTAGTGGTCCCATAACAAAACATGTTTTTTAAGTTTTTTAACAATTGCTACATAGTCCTTTAACTAATTTTAATTATAAATTGACCCCATATATTTTATATAATTATAACAACGATTTTTTATTTTATAAATAATTAATTTATCATAAATCTATCATGTTTATTAACAATCAAGAACAAAAACAACAACAAATTATATCCTCCATTGATCCTAATAAAGCTTTTGGTCATTCCAATTCATTAAAATATTAAATTTGATCTCGTGGCGTTCGTCTATGGCTTCCAATTCGTGTTTCCTTGAAATTCAATCAATTGATTTATCAAAACAATCGATTGGATTACAGTGTATCACAAAACAATCGATTGAAAGTTGTAAGGTAAAATGGTTTTCGCTTAAACCAATCGATTGTTTATACTTTCCAATAGAATGAATGCCTCAAAACAATCGATTGTTTTTGTTACCCAATCGATTGAATTCACGAAAACAACATGGATTTGCCAAATACAATCGATTGGAAAGTGATGAAATTGAAGTTTTAGCCAAATTCAATCAATTGGTAATGTAATCCAATCGATTGGAAGGTGATGAAGTTGAATTTTTTGCCAACTTCAATCGATTGGTAATGATACCCAATCGATTGAAATGTGATGACTTTGAATCTTTTGCCAAATTCAATCGATTGGTAATGCAATCCAATCGATTGAAAAATGATGACATTGATATGCCAAATAAAAGATATGCCAAATAAAAGATATGCCACCTTCCAGTTTCTGGTACAAATTTAACATCCATTCGGGCTTCACATCCAGTTCTTGTTTCCAATCTAGGCTCCTTCTTCCTTTTTTCCATCGTGTAATATTTCTCCATCCTGAATCCTTGCCTATGACATACAAACTTTTGTTTGTATATCTCGCCAGTACTATTCTTGAAGGTCTTGCTCTTCCTTGCACTAAAGCCCTTCGACTTTGAGTACTTCATATAAAAATAATGCAAGCTGCAAAGTAAAAAAGTGGTATTTGCCAATTTCCTCCGCAAAATTCTCACTAAATTTCAAAGTTGTAATGTCTTGCACGGAGTCAACCGCATAAGCGGCTTCAAGGATATCTTCTGACATATCAGATTCAGAAAAAAACGCTCCTTCAGTAAATTCATCTCTGAAATCTTGTTCGAATTCATTCTGTTCATCCATCATATCTTGGTCACTTACTAGCTCTTCTTGTTGGTTAAAGTCATTGTCCTCCTAGTATTGCTCATTCATCTCAGTGTCCGTAAATATACCTGACATCTTAAAATGTCCAATGAAAAAAAAAATCAGTACACTCCGTCTTATAACATTACATAAAATAGATAGATTCGTATATTGCTAGCAGGGATGGATCCAGAGATTTTAATACTGAGGTGCCAATTTTTATATAATTTTTTTTAATCTATAAAAATAATTAACATATAGTTATTGGAGTTAGTTTTTTAGTAGATTTATTAAGATACATATAATTATAATTTTTTCCAACAATTTTATTTTTAATATGATAATTACATAAATAAATATAACTTTAACAATTGTACATTACAAATTTGTAAAATTTCATATAATTTATAACGGGATTTGCTAAAAATGATCCCATATCTTATTAATTAAAATTCATTCTTTCAAAAGTTTTTAAAAAATTTGAAAATAAATTATAAATTATTAATTAATTGAAAGACACGGTACCATTGTAGAATACAAGATATACAATATCTTTATAAAATTTTTCTTTTACCAATGTGAATTTAGAAGAATTAATATTTTTTACAAGAAAATAATATCTACAGTACATAATGTGATTACCAAAACATAACTACTTAAGTTATTATTAATATAAAAATATGAATGTTAAATATATTAATATAAAAAAACAAATTATTTAAAAAAAATAAATATAGAAATTATTATATAAAAACTAATTTGAAAGGTACAAAGACTTGAGGGTATGATATTAAATTAGTTAGGTAAAAATATTAGTGAATTAACAATTAAGACATAAATCTATTACATAGTGAAAAATAATACATATAAAACTATTAAATTACCTAATATTTGTTTTTATTTTTTAAACACAAATCTTATATATAAGTATAATTTCTTAAAATTTTGGGGGTCCAGGCCACTACTCGCCCCCTCTAGGTCCGTCCTTGATTGCTAGCTAATTAGTAATAAAAAATAATAACATCTATTTACTTTTTAGTAATTCTCAATATCTTGTCAGTTAATAAAAGATAAAAAAAAACATTTTTTCATTACACAATCAATTTTACGAATAAAGTATCGAAACGAATAATTGGAAAATTAGAGATTCTATCCACTTACCTCGATTTTGCAATCAAAACGATGGATTGTTTTCTGAACACTACAATGAAAAAAATTGATTGGACCTTTGCTGATTGCTGCAACGGTGATTGTCAATTAACGATGAACAAAAAGTGGATATTAAATAGACGGATAAAAAATAAAAAAAAAATTGGATATTCAGTAGATGGATGGATGTTCGAAAGAAAAACAATGAAATTTTTTATAAAGAGAATGATACACAATTTTAATGGTGGGATTGAATAATTGGTGATGGATTATTCACCAATTTATAATGTTAATATTAAGGAAAAGATAAAGATTAGAGTATCTAAATCAAAATAAAACCTTAAAAAAGGAAGATAGAATTTTAAAGATAAGATAGATGAATAAGAAGATAATTTTTAAAAACGAAAACAAGACTGACATAGGCGTAATACATCGCGTTCCAATCGATTGAATTATCATTTCAATCGATTGAATTTGAATTCACACACACTACAATCGATTGAAATTGGCAAATTCATATTGTTTGGGTAAATTCAACCGATTGAGTCACAAAAGCAATCGATTGAATTTGGTGAGACCCAGGTTGTTTTGAAGCATTCAATCTATTGGAAATTCTAAACAATCGATTGAATTACAAAAATCTAATTTTTATTCATCGTTCAATCGATTGGATCGTATGACCAATCGATTGAGTTATGCGAAAACCATGCTTTTGGCAATTTTCAATCGATTGTTTAGTGGTAAACTGTAATCCAATCGATTGAGATATAATTCAATCGATTGATTCATTATTCCAATCGATTGGTTTTCGCAGAAAACACAATTTTATGATTCCTCGCGAACGAGACGAATCAAATTTAATATTTTAATAGATTGTAATGGCCAAAAAATTATTTTTGTTTTTTATTGTTAATGAACATGATAGATTTATGATAAATTAATTATTTATAAAATAAAAAATCGTTTTTATAATTATATAAAATATATGGGGTCAATTTATAATTAAAATTAGTTAAAGGACTATGTAACAGTTGTTAAAAAAACTTAAAAAATATGTTTTGTTATGGGACCACTAAATGGTCCAAACATTTTGGGACCACCGAATCATCCTGAGCCAAATAAGAGTCCTATTGACTCTTGCGACTCATGTTACTATGCAAAGTAAAAACAGAAACCCTTTCCCTTTTAGCTTATTTGTTTCAGAATCCATTTTTTTTATTAGTGCATATGGATATTTAGGGATCTATAGGTGTTACCTCAATAAATGGATACATATTTTTTTACTGTCATTAATGATAAGAGTAGATATACATTGCTATTTTTCATGAAATTCAAAGCTGAACTTAGGTCATTTGTGCAAAATTTTGTAGTTCTTGTCCAAACACAAATCGAAAAATTTCTTAAAATAATCATAACTAATAATGGAGATGAATTTAATTTGCAATTATGCTATGAGTCTAAGGGCATAGTGCACCAAACAACATGTGTTGAAACTCGCTAATAAAATAAAATTATAGAAAGAAAATATCAATATATTTTGGAGGTCATTAGGGATATCATGTTTTACTCTAATATGCTTAAAAGGCTCTAGAACTATGCATCAATCCATGTTATTCATATTATTAATAGGTTTCCTAGTGAGGTGTTGCAAAATTCCTCTCCATATCAGATTCTAAAAGAAAAATTGCTAAACATTAATTATCTTAGAGTGTTTAGATGCCTAACTTATGCTTCAACCTTGAATGCTCATCGAAAAGAATTAGACAAAAGAAATAGAAAGTGTATTTATCTTGGTCACAAAACTAGTGTTAATGGCTACTTATATATGACTTGGTAAATAGAAACATGTTCATTTCAAGGGATGTTGCATTTTATGAAAATCTTTTGCCTTTTGCTGAAAAACAAACCATGTGCATATAATTGAACCACCACTGCTGCTTATCAGCGCTGCATTCAAATTGATCCATTTGAGCATACACGTCATTCATTTTCATCTCAACATGCACAACAGTTTAAACTTGTTCAGTTAGATAATTTGCACAGCATTACAATTACACAATTTGTCAACCAAACTCCTGCATCAATTAAATATACTCATTCTACTAGAAACTTAGACATTAGCATTTCTGAAATCAGAAATCTTCCATCATATCTAAAAGACTTTCATTGCATGACTATCCTCATCTGTCTCACCTCACACCAATCAACCTTCAAACCTTATCTCACAAGTGTTGTCCCAAGAGTCAGCATCAACATAAAAAAATGCATCCATTCATAAAGAGTCCAAAACATAGGAGGAGATCATTGTTGATCCAAATTGGATAAAGGCTATTAATGATGAGATAGATGCTTTAAAGAGAAACATGACTTGGACACTAACCAAGCTACTAGTGGATAAAAAGGTAATAGAGAGCAAATGGGTATTCAAATTAAAACTGAACCCTGATGGATCCATCGAGAGATACAAGTCCGGATTGGTTGCTCATGGATTTACTCAAACCATGGGAGTTGATTATAAGGACACTTTCAGTCCGATTTTAAAGCATGACTACAACTTCTTTATTAAGGATTCTTCAACTGGTTTCACTATCATTTTGGTCTATATTGACGATTTTGTGCTTGCTGGTACTGATTTAACCGAGATTGTTCACATAAAGCATTATATTCACGAGTTGTTTAAAATCAAATATCTGGGTGAATTGAAGTATTTTCTTGGCATGGAGATAGCTCAAAGCAAGATGAGGATCACTATGTGTCAATGAAAATATTTTCTTAACCTACTCAAATATTATGGAATGCTTGCTGATAAAGCTATTTCAACTTCTATAGACTATACAACTCAACTGTCCAAGCATTCAGGCACTCTTCTCACTTCCACTCCTGAATAGGAAGCTCATTGGAAACTTCTCTATCTTACAAACACACAACTTGCGATTTGTTATACAATAGCCAAGTTAAGTCAAGTTCTAGAGTATGCAAATGATAAACATTTTGAAGTGGCTCTAAGGCTGTGTTTGTTTGTTGAGACATGTACACTAATTATTAGATACAGTGGTACACGTGCACTATTTATTTGTCGAGACACAAATTTAGATTGAGTCGATGGTACACAGATACACACACAATACATGTATTTAGTGTTCCTCCTTAAAATTGAGACACGGAAACAGAATGTATAGGACACAAAATTTGACTTTTTTATTCCTAATTATTTTTTAATTACCGATGTATAAGACATAATATATTTGGTTTATATATATGTGTCTTGTACATTATTACCAAATACATTATAAAATTTGTGTATCTTTATGTCTATGTATTTTTATGTATTTGTGTATGTGTTTCAAAAACACTAACCAAACGCAACCTAAAAGTTTTAAGGTATCTCTCAAGGGAGCTCTTGCTATAGAATTGTTTTTCTTCTCTACTATAGATTTAATTCCAACCGAATTCTAACAGTGATTAGGGAATATGTCCAAATTTCACGAGATCAATTAGTGGGTATTGTTTTTTCTTAGAAATATCCATAATCTCATAAAAAAGCAAGAAGCAAAATAAGATGGTAACATCATAAAATATAGAATACTAGCTTCAACAACAAGGAAGCATAGTGGTTTACTTATATGTTGAAGGAGCCGAAAGTTGAACAATTAAGACTTGTAACTATACACTATAATAGTCAATTAATACTGCACATAGCCACAAATTCTATTTTCTACCAAAAGACAAAACTCATCGAAGTAGATTGTTATATTGTGAGGGATAAATGACAGAAATAAATCACTAAGTAAGTTCATACTTGTTTCGAGTAAAAATCAAACTACAGATATTCTAACCAAAGCGTTGACCCCTAATCCGTTTTAGACATGTCATTCCAAACTTGGACTATTAGACTTAAATAATTTCAATTTGAAAGGGATATTACATAATAGAAAAGTAGTTACAATTAGTCATAGAAAATAGTTAAAAATTAATTGTGTGATTAGGAGTTAGTGTGAAATGTGTGGCTCTAATTTGTTTACTTAGTTAGAATAGAATCAATTATTTGTAGTATAGATAACTAGTATATAAATGATAGTAATAACTTAATGCAAGTTAAGCTTTTTATTTTCTCTTTCTAGTGCAATATGCAACTCTTCTCTCTCTTTCTCATTCTCAGAGCAATTCACCTAAATAAATTGTTTCACTTTTAAAATTACGTAAATGCATTGTTTTTAAAACGAAAACACAAATACATTGTTTCATATATCTAGAGAAACTGTTACTGACAATAGCGGTTTACATAAACACAGAATCCACATGAACACAGAATCCACATGATTATGGTTGGTCATAAACTACTACTGCCAGTAACGATTTATGTACATTGAGACACGTGTGTAAACCGCTAGAGACAACACAGCGGTTTATGCTGAGTATGAAAATAAATAGTAAAACTAATTTTTATCTAAAAAAATAATTATAAAACAAATAATTAATGGTATATACTATTTAAATAATATTATAAATAAAAAAATTTAATTTATTATTTCACAATATAATTTAAAAAATATAAATATGCATGTAATAAATTTTTTATTTGTATTTATTATTAAAAGTGATACCAAATTATAAATAAAAAAATACAATACTCAAAGTATTAAATTATATAAACCAAGACTAATTTTTTTTTATTCTCATCTCTTTTAAAATTTATAAATAATAAAATAATTTATTTTTAGTCAAAACTTCACTAAATCATATATTTTTCTCTTTAAAAATTACTTCATTCTCTTTTATTTATATCAACCATACAAAGGAGATTGGGAGAGTTTGGAACATGGGTTGTGTTCTTTGCTATTCTAGCTAAATATTTTTTTTTTATTGTGCAACTTTGTTGTCTTATGTCAAAAAATAAAAATTATTTGTATTTTATAGTTGATTGATTGGATAAATAATAATGATAGCATCATAATTTTGATGAATAAAATAAAAAATATAAATATGCATGTAATAAATTTTTATTTGTATTTATTATTAAAATGAGATTAAATAGCAAATCAAAGAGTGAATACTCACAGAATACTCAAATATATAAACTAAGACTAATTTTTTTTATCTTCATCCCTTTTAAAACTCATGAATGATAAAATAATTTATTTTTAGTAAAAAACTCACTAAAGCATACATTTTTCTATAAAATAATTTTTTTATCTTCATTCCTTTTTTTATCTTCATCCCTTTTAAAACTCATGAACTTTTGGCTAAAAATAAATTATTTTATTATTTATAAATTTTAAAAGAGATGAGAATAAAAAAAATTAGTCTTGATTTATATAATTTAATACTTTGAGTACTATTGTATTTTTTTTTGTAATTTAGTCTCACTTTTAATAATAAATACAAATAAAAAATTTATTACATGCATATTTATATTTTTTAAATTATATTGTGAAATGATAAATTAAATTTTTTTATTTA
This sequence comes from Arachis hypogaea, assembly GCF_003086295.3. NCBI lineage: Eukaryota > Viridiplantae > Streptophyta > Magnoliopsida > Fabales > Fabaceae > Arachis > Arachis hypogaea. The sequence goes on from NC_092055.1 coordinate 13,987,282, forward strand.
TGATATTATTTAAATAGTATATACCATTAATTATTTATTTTGTAATTATTTTTTTAGATAAAAATTAGTTTTACTGTTTGTTTTCATACTCAACATAAACCGCTGCTGCTTCTAGCGATTTACACACGTGTCCCAATTGGAAGTAACGGTTTATGACCAACCATAATCATACAGAAACTGCGGTAGCCAACAGCGATTTTCAGTGGCTGGCAGCAGCGGATTCTGTGTTTGTGTAAATCGCTACTGCCAGTAACGGTTTCTATAAATATATGAAACAATATATTTACGTCTTCGTTTTAAAAATAATGTATTTACGTAATTTTAAAAGTGAAACAATTTATTTAAGTGAATTGCCCTGGTTCTCATGCTCAATTTTTTTTTTCCTTTCAACTGCTATCTTCTAACTTCCTTATCTCAATTCTTCTTCTTCTCAACATTTAAACTCACACCATAGAATTGATGAGAGTTGCTTCATTATTTAAACTGTTCTTTCTATAAAAAATATTTATTCTTTATATATTAAATCCATTTAATTAATTTTTTTATTATTATAATTTTATCAAATTTTTAATTTAACTCTTATAATTTAAATATTATCATTAGATTCTTATATTATATACAAAATTTTTAATGAAGTCTTCAATAATAGTTATTTTTTAAAATACAAGACTAATTCTATAATATTTAATTTGCTTCTAAAATACTTCACAATTCATATTAACTAGACATAAAAGCAACTATTTCAAGAACATTTCGTATTTGTTTTAACAAAAATAGTTAGCATAGATCTAATTGAAAATTTTTAATCTAATATAAAAATCTAATTTCAAACTTTTAAATAATAAAAATTTAATAAAATTATAAAAATTAATAAGATAGTTAAACTTTAGTCATCTATAAAAGCCTTCTTTTAACACCTTTAATTTACCAAGTGCATTAACTAAACCTATTTTTATATTATTCATAAGTATTTTCTAGACACTAATTAGTAATTAATAAAAAAATATTTGTATTCTTTGTATATATCTTATATGAATTTGTTTATAATATAAAAGACAAACTTTTATTTTCTCTCTTTTTCTCACTAATCAATTTTAATACTAAAAATGAAAAATATACATATAAAATATAAAAAAGAAAATACATTATCCTCCTCTTAACAAAAGCCTAATTTACTAATCATCTCTCCAGTCCACCAACCACAGGCTGAGGTAGGTGCTTCAAATTGTAGGGCTCCAGTTGGCCACTCCCTCACTTTCGTGTTTGGGAGCTGTGAAATTGATTGACTCAGTGAGTTGGTGACTCGTGTCTGGCGCTCCAACAACCACACGGCCATACCTCTCTCTGCCGTCAACCCTAGATTTATAGGTTAATTAAAGACTTAAACCTGTCTTGCAATTCTTTTGAGATCTATAAATTAAATATTATAATTTTTTGGAGATTTATTTAATATTTGTTCTCTTAAAAAATTATAACTCTGTTATATTTCTTTATTTAATATATTTTAAAATTATAAATAGATAACAATTTTTTTATAAGCCTAGTGTCTTGTTGCTCTTTTAGAAAAGAATAATTGAGAATTCTAACTAATCTTTTTAATTATCCTTCTAACTTTTAAACAATTTTTTTAATTTTTATCTTTTATTTTTTTAAAAAATAATATATGTTTTTAAATTTTTATTTTTTTAAGTATTAAGAGGATAATTAGGACTCTCAAGTCTCAATGATATTTTTCTAAATTTTATATTAACTTATTTTAAAGCAATATATATAGCAATATATGATATAATATGATATGATATGATATGATATGATATAAAGGTATTTAAATTTAAACCAATTCAAATTAAACCGTTCATCCAACTCAATTTAAATAAAAAATTAATTAAAATCGCACTAATTTAAATTTGATTGGATTCTATTTTTTAACAAACCGCATGGATCGGATCAGATTTTGGATCGACTTCTCAAAATCGATCCGATCCGATCCGATTCAATCCATTCCAAACCATATAATGTGCTATAATATTAATATTTTATTATTATATTTAAAATTTTATTTATAATATATTTAACTTGGTATACATTTTTATATTATTCATGTATTTTTATTATTTAATAAATATTTTATATTTAAAATAATTTTCATTTATTTATTTTAACTAATATATACTTTTATTTCTATTGTTATGTTATTATTAATTTTTTAAAATATTATTGAGATTTATTATATTATTATTGGTTATTTAAAATTTGATATTAAAACTTGTTGTGTGTATTTAATTTTTTTAATTTATAAAATTACAAATCCAATCTAATCCAAATTACTTAAAATTTAATCAAATTTTTTTAAAAAAATATCCAATCTAAATTACATCACAAATAAAATTAATATTCAAGTTAAATAAAATTTTTAATTCAAAATCAATTCCAACCGTAAACATTCTTGCTACCACAATTTTTTTTTGAAACAAAAGAAGTTCAACACAAAAGAGTGGAGCACAAATAATTAAAAAATAAAAGATATTTGTTTACATAAAATCTAACAATTCTTATTGACATCTTTAGCATTGTCATCAACACTCACAAAAATCATTGGAATTCCATTCTTGGGAGCTCAAAAGCGTCCTGCTGTGGACGTTCTCAACCCCTGTTTCTTGAAATATGTGGCGCTCTCTAGTCTTCCTAGAATCAGTGATATGCCTAAAAAATTTTCCAGATTCCTCACGCTAGAGTAATTTCTTGCAAATCATGGGAAAATTATTCTAATAATTGAGTTGACTGGTTTAAAATTAGTAGCACGTCTTAATATATAGCAGAACCAAAAGATTTATTGGTGCTATATATACTACTAAAAATAAGGAGACAGAATATATTATTTGTCAGGAGTCAGGACTGAAGAATAATAAAACACTCGTGATCAATTGTGAATTGTCATCTTCGGTATATTTAATTTGAATTGAGGATGTTGTGGTTAACCTTCATTTTCTCTCCCAAATAACTACTATATAAGAATATTATTAATGTTCTTCCACGGTTGATCACCACTTATATAACTCAATTCACTTTAAAATTAATTAATTAAGATTCAAGTGTGAATATCCCTAAAAAATATTCTGACATCTAAACAAGTGTTTGATATATTCTGATGTAAAATTAAGATTAATTCAAAATATACATTTTTTTTCTAAAAATGTTTATCTTCTATAAATGTTACTAAAATATAACTGTTGATCAGATTTAAATAAACTATAACAGATTTTTTATACATTTAAATAATATTATCATCTAAATCTAACTAAGTAGATCCAATACCAACAAAAACCACTCTTGGAATTACACGTACACATTATTTACGTTATCGTCATCGTTGTCTTCTTCTTCGCGTTTTTCCTCCTCCTCCTCTTGCTCTTTCTCCTTCTTCTTCTTCTCCTACTCTTTCTCCTTTTTCTTCTATTCCTCCTTTTTCTTCTTCTTCTTCTTATTCGCGTGTTTTTTTGTCATCATTCTTTTGTTACTGCTATTATTGTTGTTATTACAGTAGAAAGTGAAGGAGGAAGAGAAGAAAGAGTTTTGGATTGTGCAGGAGAACGAGTCCAAATGCATTTTAATTCACTCAGAAATGAACCAAAATTATATAATGTTTGCGACACAATTAACTCAAAAATGAACCGAAATTACATAATGGACCGTGACACAATTGCGACACAATTAACTCAGAAATAAACTAAAATTTACCATAATGATTGCGACACATAAACTCAGTTTGAAAACAAATGTACAAACAAAACTGAATCATGAACAAAAACACATTCAAAATCAATTTTGGATCAAACAACATCATTAATGTGTTTCTTCTTATTTTTTGTTTGATATTTTTTCTCTTTTTTTGGTTTTATTCCTCTTAAGAAAGTGAAATAAGAAGAACTATAAGAAAATTAAAAAAAGAAAGAGAAGATGAAAAGGAAAAAGATGAAAAAGAAGAAGAAGCAACAACAGAAGATGAGGAGGAAGAGGAGAAGGAGTTTTGAATTGTACAGAAAAATGAGTTCAAATGCACATTAATTCACTCAGAAATGAACCAAAATTATATAATGATTGTGACACAATTAACTCATAAATAAACCGAAATTACATAATGGACTGCGACACAATTAACTCAGAAATGAACCGAAATTACATAACAATTGCGACACAATTAACTCAGAAATGAACCAAAATTTACCATAATGTGATTGTGAGACATAAACTCAGTTTGAAAATAAGCACACAAATAAAACTGAATCGTGAATAAAAACACATTCAAAATCAATTTTGGATCAGACAACGTCATTAATATGTTTCTTCTTTTTTGTTTGATATTTTCTTCTTTTTTTCTTAATTCTATTCTTCTCAAGAGAGTAAATAAAAAAGAATTTTAAAAAAATAAAATAAGAAGGTGAAGATGAAGATGAAGATGAATAAGAAAAAGATGAAAAAGAAGAAGAAACATTAAAAGATGAGGAGAAAGAGGAGAAGGAGTTTTGAATTGTGCAGGACGAGGAGTCCAAATGCACCTTAATTCACTCAAAAATAAACCAAAATTACATAATGGACTGCGACACAATTAAGTTAGAAATAAACCGATTACATAATAATTGCAATACATAAACTCAGTAAAAAAAAAAAGCACACAAATAGGATTGAATTGTGAATAGAAACACATCTAAAATTAATTTTGGATCGAACAATATCATCAACATGACAAAAATTTAACAATAACAACGATATATATAATGAAGAAGAAAATAAAGCACGAGAAGAGAAAAAAACCAAAAAAAGAAGCGCATGATCCAAAATTATTTGGATGAATTTAAATGTTAAAATTGCTTGGACGTGGAGAATAATTTAAACTCTACAAACTGGAAGTTATAACTGAATTATAAGAGGAGTGCTAGGGGCCAGTACTTTTGTTAAATTCTGGCCAGCACTTAACCATAAAAAAGAAATTGAATAATTCTACACCATTAGATGCAATCTCGTACCATAAAAAATATCATTAATAGCTAATTGATGGCTAAAAATCACAAAATTTACTCACCCTTAGACTTTCTCGAATTATAATAACGTTCTTTTATAATAATGTTTGAATTATAGAACAGTTAGGTTGAATTATAATGCGCAGATCAATTAATTTTACTATATTTGTTTAATAAAGCGTTTTTATTGTGGCTTTATGCAAAAATTGTGTCCAAATAAAATGGATGATGAAATAAGGGGTGGCTATGTGTTATAATATATTATTCAATCCTAGTCTTGATGAGCTGTAAGCCTGTAACAGTAATCCAAATCCAATCTCTCAAGTTCTACTTGCCATTTATCCAAATTAAATATTAGCCAAAACAGTTGCACCTGATTCTGATCAAAAGAACGTCTCCATTGTATGAATGGAGTGTTTAGTGAGATAGACTAATTTTCTTTAAAGGAATTGGAATAACAGATTGATTAATTTTATTGATTATAACTAGCTTTAGCATGTCTTGGTATATTAATATTATATTTTTTAGGTTACGTTGGAAATAGAAACTCAATCTTATTCAGGGAAAACTCAAACCTAATTAACTTCGTCAATTAAACTAGCAGCGATGGGTTAAGATTTGGTTCGCTAGAATGTCGGGTCGTCGACTAATCCTCTGTTGATAAAATCCGAATAATTTTACCGATGTTTACACACAATAATTTTCCCCCTCCAATTCTACACATTCATCATATAATAACTTCGAGTCTTTATCCTAAATATATAAAATAATACAATTGGTTTTTATTTAGAAGTTAGTTATATTTATATTAATCATTTGTTTCAGTTTAAAATATGATTTTACAACAAAATAAATTAATTTTATAAGACAAAAATTATACTATATTTCTTGGCGGTTGCTAGCTGTTAGCACAAATTTCGACATATAAAAAAATTTAACCATAATTCATTGAAATATGGCATGAATAGTTGGCCATAGAAGAATTCCCCTTCGACCATAGCAGGAATAAAGGATAATCGAAGTCGAAGGCTTAATGATTTAAGGAATTAAGGAAAGGAAATAGGGTCGAAACCAGGATATATCACGTGGTAAATATGGATACACTGTAAAAATATGGAGCTTGAAGAATGAGACAAAATAAAATGTGGAATATTACGATAAAGATTTTTTAGGGTCAAGACAAGGTTATTGTTTCGTCCGAGTATTGGGGTGGCCAAACTTTAGCAATTTCGAACAGACTACTGGTGGAAAGGAAGAGCTATACGTCCGCCAGAATCGATCATTGCGGCAGAAATACCTGCAAAAGATACTCTGCCGCTCAAGTCAATAATAATCTCTAGTAAGTGTATCAGGTAAAATATGAAGACTGAGAATAGAACCTGATCTTAGTCGAGAATATTAGTTCGGCTTTATAGATGTTGTTTTACCTGTTTTCCGTGGATAAGTCCGAGTTTAGGGGTTGGTTATCGCATTCTGTTTTGGTGATCAGCTTTGTTTAAGCACGTTTCTTATTTTCGGATAAGTGGGCCCGATCTTATCTGATTACGTTCCGAGCTTTTTGGATGGCCGAGGTATGTGGGGACGTATCATAGCCCCAAGCTTGCCTTGGTTTGGACAGAACAAAGGCGAGCTTTTTCCTCGGTAATGTCATATACCTTGGCCAAGGATTTGTTTGGGCGTCTGCGCCCTTCAGCTCCCAAGCTCGGCTTAGTTCTATTGCTGGATTTGAAACGTTTGCAGCATTCAATGCTTGCTTCGTTGTTCGCGCTTTAAGGAGTGATTGATTTGACGTGTGCTGCATCTTCCAAGGAGCCCCTGACCGTGTGATTGAGGGGTTTTGATCGTGGGTTTTTGAATGGTTGGGATGGGGAGTTGACGTTTCGGATGTAACTGCCTTGTGTGCCTTATGTGCTTGTAATGAGCATGCCTTCTACATTTGCTCTTTGTTTTTTTTTTTTTTGTGACATTGTTTGTTTTCTGATAAGAAATGAGTAAAAAAGGTGAGTGCTAATCTGTGTTTTCTGTCTCTTCTTTCCTTGTTTGGTTTTCTTGTTTTTACTTCATGGAAGGCAAAAAGGTTTGCACTGATGAAGGTGATTTATACGGCTGGGTTGATGCTAGGGTTAGGGGTTTTATTTCGCAGTTTAGTGATAGGGAAGCTGTTGATTTACTGGGTTCCAATGTTTGGGTTAGGAGTGGTAGTGGTATTAGGATAGAAATACTTCCTTGCGAGGATGGTGACCGTGTTTTCCATCATTGTGATGATTGGTCCTTTTTTTACATGTATAGTTGCTTGTTCACTGAGTTAGGTGTTAAGCTCCCCTTCACCGATTTTGAGTGTGGTGTTCTTTATTGGTTGAATTATTCCCCTAGTCAGCTTCACCCAAATTCATGGGGGTTTCTGAGGGCTGCGCTTTTGAGGTGCTGATGGAATTCCTTGAACAGCCTCCATCTCTGCGGTTATTCTTTTCACTTTTTCGGGCTAAAGAAGTTGGTCGAGGTCTTTGGGTTAACTTGAATAGTTATCCTCGTCGTTCCATCTTTGGTCTTTACAAGTCTTCTTTTAAGGATTTCAAAACTATGTTTGTTAAGGTTAGGAGTGTGCCTGAAGAGTTTCCTTTTTACTTGAACGAGTATCTTGTGGAAAAATTTCCTTTGTCATGGTGTCCCGATCCGATGCAAGTCTTGGATGTGGATGATAGGTCTATCAATGATCAGATTGTGATGGAGTTTTTGTTTGAAATGTTGGGTCCGAAAGGATTATTGTCTGTATCCGAGTTGTTAAAATGGGATACTGATAGGCAAGATGTTCTAAATTACCTATGTAAATTAGTTGTTATTGTTTTGTTGCTGTCTTGTCCTCGTGTGTTCTTACCTTGTTGATTGTTGTGCAGGTGATAAGGCGCCGACTATTACTACTGCTGGGCTGAAGTCGTTTTTCAACCAAAGAAGGAAGGTTGAGAAGGAGGGATCAACTACTAATGCTGAGAAGGTCGTTTTAGGTCTTCCTGATCCGTCCCATGGACCCAAGCGAAAAAGGGGTCATGTGAGAGAAAAGGTTGAAACTCTTCAGGCTAAAGGGGATTCATCTGCTGAGCTTCAGATGGTGGAGTCGGCGTATGAATCGCAAAAACAGTTGCACGGTTATCTGGGGGACGTGCATGCTCGGTCTTTGTGGGGAAAATTGTATCCTTTCTCTGTGATGGCTGATGAGCTCTGCTGTTTTCCTGATGATCTGAAAATGATTGACGAAGTTGGTCATGTTGGGACAAGTCGCTTTTTGCAGGTATGTGTCACCTTGTTCAGTTATTATTATTATTTTTTGCATTGTTATGATGTTTTCTCTTCTGTTGTACTCTGCAGGTGATTGGTGCCAGGATTGTGGCCGTTGGGCGTGCTCAAGAGCTCGCTCTTGAAAAGGAAAATAAAGCTGCTCTGGATGTCGCCGAGCTATCCTTGGCTGTGGAGGAAAAGGAGAAAACTATTGTCGAGCTGTCTTCTTCTCTGAGATTGAAGGAGTCAGAGCTTGTTGAGGAAAGGCGTCTTCAACTTTCTTCTGCTGAAGAAGTGAAGACTGTTAAGGCGGAAAAGGGTTGGAGACCAAGGTCTATGAGGCCTTTGCGCAAGGCTTTGAACGTGCTGTGTCTCAGGTCAGGGTGTTGTTTCCTGAGACTAATGTGACAAAGCTCGATGCGACCAAGGTGGTTGTGAATGGCCAGCTTATGGATGTTGAGGCTGCTGCTGGAGATGATAGTGAGGAGTCCAGCATTGGTGACAAGGCTGATTAGGCCTTTTTATTTATGTTTTGTTTAGTAAACTTATGTATGGCTCTTTGGCATTGGACATGTGTTTAGCTCTGTTTGTTTTGCTTTTTGGATATTTCTGAGTATTATTCTCGGCTTTTGTTGGTTTCTGAGTATGAAGCTCGGTTTTGTTTGACTGTTAGCTCTTTGATTATAAGATATGTTAGTTATCCAGGATATGATAACACTAAAATTTTTTTTTGCAATAGTAATGACGTTTGTACAATGATTTGGGGGCGTCCGGCCTCGTTAAAACCCTCTTCGAGTAAAACCCATGTGGTGTGGGAAAAAACCTTCGAAGGGGAAAAAAGAGTACCTTCATCCGCGTAATACAGTGTATAATCATGATTGATATTCCCTAAGTGAGGAGACATTTCATGTCCTTGGAAGTTGATATCCTCTTAGGGTTTCTAGCTTATAAGCCCCCTTGCCGAGGTTTTTAAATACTCGGAGCGGTCCTTCCCAATTTGCTGCTAATTTTTCATGTGTTGGAGGTTTCCGCACTTCTTCTGTTCGTCTGAGTACAAGGCCTCCTTCATTGAAGGACTTGTGAATTACTCTTTTGTTGTGTCTTCATTTTATGAACTGTTTCCTAGCTTGTTGTTTTATGGCTGAAATGTCTCTTTCTTCTTCCACGAGATCCAGCTCAGCTATTCGAGTTTGCAAATTGTTTGGTTGATTGTAAAGCTCGACCCTTAATGTTGGGATGCTGACCTCTACTGGGATTAGTGCTTTTGCACCATACACGAGCTTGAAAGGAGTTTCTCCTGTAGCGGATTGGACGGTGGTATTGTAGCTCCACAAGATTTCTAGAATGAGGTCGGCCCACTCCCCCTTGGCTTCACCGAGTTTTTTCTTTAAGCCCTGCAAGATAATTCTGTTAGCTGATTCAACTTGCCCGTTGGTTTGCGGGTGCTCGACTGAGCTGAAGTGATGTTTAATGTTAAAATTTGTTAGGAAAGCAGCGATTTTATGGTCCGTAAATTGTCTCCCGTTGTCCGAGATTATCTCTCTTGGGATGCCATATCTACATATGATGTTTTTCCATAGGAAAGATCTCACCTTATCAGCCGTTATGTGTGCTAGTGGTTGTGCTTCTATCCACTTAGAGAAATAGTCTATTGATACTAAAAGGAACTTTACCTGGTCCGACGCTTTGAGGAAAGGTCCAAGGATGTCCAGTCCCCACCTATCGAAAGGCCAGCTTACCTCTATGGTGTGGAGCTCTTCGGCTGGGATCTCTGAAATGGTGGCGTGCTTTTGACAATTGTCACATGCCTTGACTTTTGAAATACAATCCCTTTTTATCGTCGGCCAGTAGTATCCTATTCGTAATATTTTCGCTGCCAGTGCTCGGCCGCCGATGTGGTTTCCACAAACTCCTTCGTGCGTTTCTGCCATAACTTCTTTAGCTTCATCCTTGCTGATGCATTTGAGGAGTGGTTGGGAGTGTCCTCGTCTGTACAGGGTATTTCCGACTACTGTGTAGAAGCTTGCTTTTCTTCAGAAGAGCGGCAAGTTTGGCTCCTCGTTTGGTATGGCACCTGTGTTAATGTAATTGAGAAAATGTGTTCTCCAATCTTGTACCTGCATGATGTTTAAAACTGTTTCCTGCTCGAAACTCGGCTTATCAAGTGTTAGCTGGGATAGCGCCGGTGTGTTTTCTGTTTGCCTAATTGTGGCTAATTTGGATAACACGTCGGCCCTGGTGTTTTGTTCTCGGTTTACATGAATAATATCAAATTTGCTGAATTTTGAGATGAGATCCTTTGTTATGAGCCAATATTTCTCTAACAAAGGATCTTTTACCTGGTACTCGCCTTTGATTTGATGCACTACTAGGGAAGAGTAACAGTAAACCATTATTCGAGATATCTTTAGTTGTTGGGCGAGTTTCAGTCCTGCTAGCAGAGCCTCATACTCCGCTTGATTGTTACTTGCGATGAAGCGGAACTGTAGTGATTGCTCGGCTATCACTTTGTCTCCTTCCTTTAGTAGTATCCTTGCTCCGCTGCCTTCTCTGTTTGAAGCTCCATCTACATGTATACTCCAACTAGCTTCTGTGAGTTGTGTTTCATTAGTCATCTCTGATACAAAGTCGACAAGTACTTGTGATTTCAGGGTTTTCCTTGATTCGTACTGAATGTCAAACTCAGAGAGTTCGACGGACCATTTGATTAATCGTCCTGCGAGCCCGGGTCTAGTTAGTATCTGCCTTAGGGGCTGGTCTGTTCGTACTATTATTGTGTGACTCTGGAAGTAGTGTCGTAATCTCCTTGCCGTGGTGATCAGTGCCAACACCAGCTGTGCAATTTTTGGGTACCTTGTTTCTGTTGGTTGTAGTATCCTACTAATAAAGTATACTGCATTTTGCTTTTTCCCTGTTTCAATCACTAGTACCGAGCTTATAGCATGGTTAGATACTGATAAATATAAATACAATGGCTTACCTGTTTCTGGTCTCTGGAGTATTGGGGGTGATGTTAAGAGCTATTTGAGCTCCATAAAGGAGTTTTCGCATTCCTCCGTCCATGTGAATTTCTTACACTTAGAGAATATTTGAAAGAAATGATAAGATCGGTTTGCCACTGCGGGTAGGAAACGTGACAGGGCAGCTATTCTCCCTGCTAGTTGTTGGACTTCTTTTATTGTCTTTGGACTTGTCATGTTCAATACTGCATTACATTTCTCTGGGTTGGCTTCTATCCCTCGTGAGATTAGCATGAAGCCAAGGAATTTTCCCCCTTGAACTCCAAAGGCACATTTGTCTGGGTTGAGCCTCATGTTATAAGCTCGTACTTGTTTGAAGACTTCTACTAGGTCGTCACAATGTGATCCCTGTGCGGGCTTTTTGCTACCATATCATCTACGTAAATTTCCATATTCTGACCTATTTGCTGTTGGAATACTTTGTCCATTAGTCTTTGATACGTCGCCCCTGCATTCTTTAAGCCAAAAGCCATTACCTTAAAACAAAAATTTCCATGTTCTGTTATAAAAGCTGTTTTGCTTTGGTCCTCTGGGTGTATTAGAATCTGGTTGTAACCAGAGTATGCATCCATAAAACTCAAGCTTTTGAAACTGGAAGCATTATCAACTAATTTATCAATGCAAGGTAATGGGTAAGCATCTTTAGGGCAAGCTTTGTTTAAATTTGTTAAGTCGACGCACATGCGCCATTTACTTGAGTTTTTCCTTACCATTACCACATTTGAGAGCCATGTGGTGAAGCAGATTTCTCTGATGAAACCTGCGTTGAGGAGTTTCTTAGTTTCTTCTAGTGCTGCTTGTTTTTTCTCTTCTCCGAGGTTTCTTTTCTTTTGTGCCACTGGTCGGATTTTTTTGTCAATTGCTAATTTGTGGCAGATAACTTCTGGGCTTATTCCTGGCATGTCGTCTGGTGTCCATGCAAATAGATCGGCGTTCTGACGCAGTATTTCTATGAGTTTTGTCCGTTCTTCCCCCCTTTAGTGCTTCTCCAATGTATGTGTACTGCTTTTCATCCGCTGTTAGTGTTACTCGGTGGAGGTTGTCCATTGGCTCGACTAACGTTAGGATCTCGCCAGTATTGTGTATTGCTTGGACTTGTGGCCGAGCTGTCTGTTTTATCTGGTTTTGCTTCAAATTGGCATTGTAACATTGCCGAGCTTCTTGGTGATCGGCGTATACTCTTGCTATCCTGTTTTCCTGCACCGGAAACTTGACATATAGGTGTAAAGTGGACACTACTGCCCTGAATATATTCAGGCGGGTCTTCCGATGATAATATTATAAGGGCTATAACAGTCTATTATTAAGTATTGGATATCAATGGATTTTGACATAGGGATCTCTCACATTGTTGTCTTCAGCCATATATGTCCCATGATGGGGACCCTCTCTCCGGAGAACCCAATCAGCTCTCCAGAGGAAGGTTGAATTGTTTTTTCTGATAATTTCATTTTTTTAAAAGGTAGAATAAAATAAAACATCAGTGCTACTACCTGGGTCCAGTAGTGTTTTTCTTACCAACAATTCTCCAACTTGGATGGAGATTACTCTGGGTCGTCGAGGTTAGGGGTTGCCGACTTGAAGTCTGACTGATTGAATGATATTGTGACGTCGGGGTCCTCCTCTTTCTTCGGATGCAGTGTTCCTTCGATTGCCAACATTGCTTTATAGCTTCGTTTTCTGGCCGAGGTTGTACCACCTCCACCTGCATAGCCTCCTGATATGTGGTTGATGATTCTTTTGGGCGGGTTGGGTGTTGTCTGTTCCCTTTTGTCCTTGTCTGCTGCTGTTTGTTTGTGTTTGTCTCTGTCTGAGTTGACCCCTTTGGATTTTCGACCTTCGACATATTTGTCTAGGAGTCCTTGGCGTGCTAGTCTTTCGAGCAGGTCTTTCGCGACGATACAGTCATCCGTGGTGTGTCCGAACTTCTGATGGAAAGCGCAATGTATGCTCCTATCCACGAACCTTTGGTCTTAGTAACTCCCTGCCCGAGCTGGTGGTTTCACGATTTTGGCATTGAGAATCTCTTTGATGATGTTCTCTCTTTTGGTGTTGAACCTGGTGTAAGTATTGAATTTTGGTGTGAGCTTGAAGGGCTTCTTCTGCTCTTTGTTATTTGGTGGTCTGAACATTTTGTCCTCATCCCTTCTGTGCGGTTGTTTGTCTGTTTTTTGGGCTTCGTGGAGCTCTTCAATTTTCATCTGGCCTGCAGCCCTTTCTCGGAATTCTTCTAGCGTTTTTGGTTTTGTTATTGCAATTGTTTCGCAAAATTTGCTTGGTCTGAGGCTGGCTTTGAGGGCATGCAGGTGGACCGCCGGATCCAATTCTTGAATCTCCATGGTTGCTTCAGCAAATCGAGTCATGTAGTCTTTTAGGCTTTCGTGTTGGCCTTTCTTGATGGTGCCTAGATAATCTGATCCGTGCACATATATTCTTGACGCAGCAAAGTAATCGATGAACGATCTCGCCAGTTCCTCAAAGGAAGAAATTGAACCTGCAGACAACTTAGAAAACCAGAGTAATGTAGCACCATCAAGGTAAGTAGGAAAAGCTTGGCAGAGCACAGGCTCATTGTTAGCGCCGTTAAAAAACATCATGGCTTGAAATTTCTTGACATGAGCTCGGGGGTCGCCGAACCCCTTGTACGGCTCAAGCGCTGTGGGTAACACAAAATTTTTTGGCATCTGGAACTTTGTGATTTCTTTGAAAAAGGGATTGTCGAGGGTTAGCTTTTCCTTCGGCGGGGTGATGTTTAGGGGATTTGTGTTGCCCTGGGCCGAGCTTTTGGAGCTTTCTCCCTTGTGTTTTCCGTTGTTCTGTGCAGATAACTTGGCTATCCTCCGCACTTCTGCCTGAAGTTCAGCGATTTGAGCTAGGAGCTCAGCTTGTGTGGGTTGAGGATTCTCATTGTCAGCCATCTTCGAGGATCGGGAATCCTGCAAAACAGAGTAAAAGACTAAACAAAGAGTATAGTAGGGTTAGATATATTCTGGGCCCCACGGTGGGCGCCAAGTGTTTCGTCTGAGTACTGGGGTGGCCGAGTTTTACCAATTTCGAGCAAACTGATGGCGGAGAGGAAGAGCTATACGTCGACCAGGATCAAACATCGCGGAAGAAATACCTGAAAAAGATACTCCGACGCTCAAGTCAATAATAATCTCTAGTAAGTGTATCAAGTAAAATATGAAGACTGATAATAGAACCTGATCCTTAGCCGAGAATATTAGTTCGGCTTTATAGACGTTGTTTTACCTGTTTCTCGTGGATAAGTCCGAGTTTAGGGGTTGGTTATCACATTCTGTTTTGGCGATCAGCTTTGTTTAAGCACGTTTCTTATTTTCGGATAAGTGGGCCCGATCTTATCTGATTACGTTCCGAGCTTTTTGGATGGCCGAGGTATGTGGGGACGTATCAGTTATGATAAAGAAATCAGATCGTGGTCAAGATCATTTAAGGGTGAGTCTATCTTCGTGATTTATAAATAAGAGATCATTTAAGGGTAAGTCTATCTTCGTGATTTATAAATAAGAGGAACTTAGAAAGACTCTGAAATTTTAATTAACAACACCATATCTAGGGTTGCACACGGATCGGATCGGATCAGATATAGCCTATAATTCTATCTGATCTGCACTGCACTCATCGGATCGGATCGGATATGATATCCGCATTTTTTCAAGTTGGATCCGATCCGATCCGCATACTTGCGGGTCAGATCGGATCGGATATTAGGTATATCCGCATAATTCAAAAAAATTGTTTTAAGACCCTTTTTTGCTCTAAAAAATTTATTTTTTCACCTGTTTAAGTCTATTTACTCAAAATATTATCAATAAAAGTTCTCTTAAATAACAAAAGAAAAATAATAACACAAGATCTAAGTTTAATTATTCTAAATTAAAGTACAATATAAAAAACTAAAAACAAGATATCATAAAATTCATAAAACAACACACTAAAATTCATATCACATTAGGGTTTACTTTCTTAAACAATGCTGTTTATATGAGATGTGCGGATATGCAGATCTGTGGATATCACTGCCAAATCTGTAATCCGATTCTACCATAGTGCGGATCGGATAATATCCGTAAAATTCGGATCGGATGCGGATAATTACCACGGATATGCGGATATTATCCGATCCATGTGTAGCCCTAACCATATCATTATATAAACTCATAAAAATTTCCAATCTTAGTGACATAATGAAAAAATATGGAGTACAAATACATGTGAATGTTGTAAGTCATCTTTTAATTTATTTATTTTTATTGTGTTTGATTCAGTTCCTTTCATTTCTTTACATTTTTGTTGTTATTCTATTTCCATTCAAATTCAAATTTTTTACACATTCATTTATTTAAAGTTTTCTTTTTATTTATTTTATTTTTTTCGTCATAAATTTGCCACCAATATCTTGACACAATTTGCTTTTACATTATTACTAAATAATTTTTGAGTCGAATTTACTCTTTTTCAGAAGAATCATATCTGTTCTCTAAATTGAGATCTTAATACAATTTTGATTCGATATTCTCTCAAAAAAAACCAAAAATCAAATAAAACACTAACAAATACAATGTATAAGTCCAAAAATGAATGTGAGAGAGAAAGAGAGAGTAATTTGCATAATAAAATACCGACGGCCTAAATTTTTGAAACTGTATAAAAAAACAAACGACTTGGGTGTTATTAACTTCTGAATCATAATTAATTTTTTTATATATTTATTAAATTATTGACGATCAAAACTTTCTTTAATTGTATTTAGAAATAAAAAAATAAAATTATCTTAAAAAAATTAACAACAACTACTTTGATGAATTATAATTAAAAGACAATAATATTAAGTGCATCTCAATTTACATGAAATATATCGAAAGATAAATTAAATGCACTGCTATTATTTTTTGATTGCATCAAATAAGAATTAATAGTCAAAATCGTCCCTAAAAGATACTTCGATTTTCATTTTCATCCCCGAAAGATAAAATTAATCAAATTCGTTCCCAAAAGATAACCAACCTGATCGCTTTAGTCCTTCCGTCATCTCCTGTGCTGAGGTGGCTAACGCTCGCTGACATGGCCTATTAACTGCCAGCATGGCACTCGCTTAGTGTACCTTCTTGTTGCTGATAAGATAAGTTTATTAGATCAATTCAAATCAGTACCTAAATTCATGAACCCTAATCTCAAATCCAAAGGAATCGAACCTCACATCGATAGCAGATTCCATGTTCCTAGGTTGTCCCTACTGCCGCCCGCGTCACTACCTACGCCTTCAACGCTGCCATCGCCAGCGCATTGACGTCGTTTGCATCATAGCCGTCGCCCAAAGTAGAACAAAGTCTATCATTAACGCCGCTCCTCGCCACAGATTCTGTCGCAGCTCTCATGCTTGTCCTTCGCGTCCTTGTCTTTCTGGCCCTTCACTAGGTGAAGGCCACGGTTGCACCCTCCAATGCAAACAAGTTGCGTACAACACTTCCTATTCCGGAGTCGCCACCCGTTATTACTGCTATCTTACCCTGAAACATCATTACTTATATTAATCCAATACAAGAGCCAAGCAAACAATGATACACAAAATATGGAATATGGAATTTGGTATTTAATTTAAAGGTATGAAATAAACAATGATACACAAAATAAAATTTTGATTACTACTTGAAGTTTATTTGATGGTTGGTAGTCAGGGGAGGTGAACTGGGGTGTTGGATCCATGACATATTCTTTCCATGGTTGTGTGTGTTGCTTCTGGGAAGCCATTACGAAGGATTTTGGTTCGAAAACTAAAAATGTACTAGGTTGTCTTCACATCAAGTTTAATATGGATTTTTCAGACTCAAGGTTCCTTTTTTCCAACCAATGTCAATTATTAGAGACGATATTACCTCAGAAATCCAACAAACAGTTGACAGATATGGAGCTGGATGAGTGTAAGGAGACCACATTACATGATGTCAACATGAAGGATGAGATGAGAAGAAAGCAGCAATAGCAACTACCACGAGGCATATAATGATGATGATGAGCAATCCATGCCTTGAGTGCAATTTGGGATTAGAGTTCATGGACTTAGGGACTGATTTGAATTTATCTAATAAACTTATCTTATCAGCAACAAGAGGGTACACTAAGCGAGTGCCACGCTGGCAGTTAACAGGCCATGTCAGCGAGCATTGGCCACCTCAGCGCAGGAGATGACGGAAGGACTAATGCGATCAGGTTGGTTATCTTTTGGGGACGAATTTGATTAATTTTATCTTGGGAGACGAAAATGAAGATCGAGGTATCTTTTAGGGACGATTTTGACTATCAACTCTATCAAATAATGTCAGTTCAAAAAGACATGCAACTCAATCAAACATGCACAAAATGTCACCAAAAGTATTAGAACAAAATTCTATAAACTAGTTACAAAAAATTCATGAACAAAATCCTTTAAAAATGGACAAAAATATATACAAATCACTCAAACATGCACAAAATAACATTAGAAGCACTACAATAATATTCTGTTGTCTAGTTACAACAAAAAGAGTACAACAATACTAAGTGCACCTCAATTTAGACAAAATACACCGAAAATTGTTACTAATTACCGTACACGAACTCACTTTAAAACATAGAAACACTCAAATATGAAAAAAAAAAACACATTCAAATCCCTCAAATACATGCAAATATAGCTAGGTTAAATTATACGAGAAATATTACGTAACATTTTTACACCATCTAACAAAGTTATCACCAAATGAACAATATAATGAGAACATTAACATGTAATTTAACGCAAGAACACAAAATCAATCTATTAAATAAACAGAAATTTGACTATCTAGTGTTTTGCGATCAAAAATGGGAAAGAGAAAAGTGAAATAATTGGACGATTAGTGAACAGCACCTTCAATAATTTTTTGTTTTCTGTTTCTGTGTCTCTTGGTGAAGATTTCAAAAATAGCTTTGAGATTTCTTTGAGTTTTTGCGAAGATTTTGATCGCCTTTGAAGTTTGATCGTTTTAGTTTTGATCGAGAGAGAAAAAGCATTTTTCATACTACTGAACAGTTGCAGGAGCGCGTGTTTACACACTCTCTAATTTGAAATAAATTTTTGTTGAACTTGGACCAACTTAATTGAATTTGAATGGCCAAAAAAATTTGTATGTATTCCGGCCCAGCCCAATCATGACCCGAGTTCGTCCCAAGTCACCGACCCGACGGGTCCACCGACCCAGATCAAGAGGCGACCGCACGTTACCTCCCACTCCACAAAAAATTTGCATAGCTAGCAGAAACTTCCAAGTAGGTGGGCCTGGTCACAAGGGACCCACCCGAGTACAAGGTATAAATTGGGAGGGATCTACCCCTCCCAGAGGTACGTCACCCTTCTAACCATAATTGGTCGCCTATTCGTACGTGTTGGTGGGTCTCCAACCAAGTGGGGCCCACAGTTTTAAAAAAAAAACAAATAATAAATAAATAAAAGAAGTGGCTAACAGCCATGGTGAGAGAGAAGAGTTTCATTCTTTTGAATGAAAAAGAAGGAAATAGAAAGCACGCCATCGAGGGAGAAGAGAAAATTTGGGGGAAAAGGGCATGCCAACCTTGATCACATTGACCTGGTAAACTTGCTCCATTTCTTATGAAATTTTAGTATGTTATTCCTGGTGTAGAGATGAACATTAGGATATAACTTGCTAGTTGTATTGCCTTCTCTTTTGCCTGATTTGAGATACCCACTTTGTGGAGGGTTTATGTTGATTCCATCAGTTTTGATGATGTATTCTGTTGATTGTTGAGATGCCCTAGTGTCACTAGGAAGACTGTTTGTATATCCATTATTCTGATAGTGGAAGATTTTACTGGACTAGGTCCCGTGGGTTTTTTGTCCCTCTTTTGGAGGGTTTTTCCACGTTAAAATTCTGGTGTCTGATTATTTAATTTCTGCCATTATATTTGCTACTTGGAACATCTTTGGTATTGTCTATTTAATCGCACAGGTTGTGGGAAAATTATTTCTGGTGCTTCCGCTGTTAGATAGGTTCTTGTTTTGAACCTTTGTTGAGTTTTCCCAACAAAGTGGTATCTAGAGCTTTGGTTCTTTATTTCTGTGCTGATTAAATGGAGGAAAATACTCATGGACCGAATATGGTCAAATTGAATTCCCAAAATTATTCAAGTTGGAAGACCCTCATGGAAGATATGTTGTATAGTAAGGACTTGTATGATCCTGTGGAAGGAGATAAATCCAAAGGTACTAAATCCGATGCTGAATGGAAGAAGCTGAATCGGAAGGCAGTTGCTTTGATTAGGCAATGGCTTGATCTTAATGTGTATCCACATGTTGACACTGAAACGAATGCTGAGAAGATGTGGAAGAAATTGAAGGAGTTATATGAGAGGAAGAATGTGCAAAACAAAGCGTTCTTGATCAGGAAGCTTGTCAATATGAAGTATGTTGAAGGTAAATCAATGCTGGAGCACTTGAGCATTTTTCAAGAGATAGTGAACCAACTGACAAATAATGAAATCACTTTGAATGATGAGTTGCAAGCCTTGTTGTTGTTGAGCTCTTTGCCTGATAGTTAGGAAGTTCTGGTTGTGACACTGACTAACTCAGCTCCAAAAGGAAAGTTGACGTTAGCAATGGTTAAAGAGAGCATGTTGAATGAAGAAGTCAGAAGAAGAGAGCGAGGTTTGACTAATGCCTCCTCCCATTCAGATGCACTTGTTTCAGAGTCACAGGGGAGAAGTCAAAGTAGAAAACCTCACAGTTCTGACATGTCAGAGAGTCGAAGCAAGTCAAGAGGAAAGTACAAGCCAAAAAAAAGGAGTTCATTTGTCACCATTGTGGCAAGCCGGGGCATATCAAGAGGTATTGTAAGTTCTTGAAAAGAGAACAATCAAGAGGAAAAAATGTAGACAAAGGTAAAGATAGTGATAAAGAAACTGCTGCTATCGTTTATGAAGATGTTCTTATCACATATGATAAAAATTATGTGAATCTTGTCTGTGATGATTCCACTTGGATTATGGACTCTGGTGCCTCATGTCATGTCACTCCGAGGCATGAATTTTTCACTTCCTATACTGCTGGAAATTTTGGCAAGATCAAATTGGGAGATAAAGGAGTGTGTGATATTATTGTTATGGGTGATATGTGGCTTGAAACTAATATGGGATGCAAGTTGCAGTTGAAGAATGTTAGGCATGCGCCAGATATGCGGTTCAATCTCATTTTAGTGAAGGCATTGGATCAAGAGGGGTATTGCACTTCCTTTGGTAGTGGAAAATGTAAGATTACCAAAGGGGCTCTCATTGTTGTTAGAGAAGACAATAGTCTCACTACTCTCTACTGGTTGCAAGCAAAGTTGTGCAAAGAAGATGTGAATATAGCTGATGATTCCTCTTCCGATTTGTGGCACATACGTCTTTGTCACTTGAACAAGAAATGATTAAGCGTCTTGGCCAAGAAGCACTCACTTCCAGTGAAACGTACAACTTTAAATACTTGCACTCATTGTTTTGTTGGAAAGCATGCTAGAGTATCATTTCATAGTTCTGGACCTCATAGGAGATCACATGTTCTAGATTTAGTTCACACTGATGTTTGCACTATGGATGCTAAGATACTAGGTGGTGCATCATATTTTGTTACTTTTATTGATGATTATTCTCGAAAAGTGTGGGCTTTTGTTTTGAAATCTAAAGACCAGGTGCTCGGTATCTTCAAACACTTTCATGTAAGTGTTGAAAGAGAAACAGGAAGGAAATTGAAATGTGTTCGAGCAGATAATAGTGGTGAATACAGGGGTCCGTTTGAAGAGTATTGTAAAGGACATGGGATCAAGCTTGAGAAGACGGTTCCTAAGACTCCTCAACATAATGGAGTTGCTGAGAGAATGAATCGTACTATTAATGATAGAGTTAGGTGTATGCTCTCTCATACAAAGTTGCCTAAATCCTTTTGGGGTGAAGCAATGAGGACTGCAATAGATTTGATCAAGCTTTCTCCTTCAGTTCCACTAAATGGTGATGTTCCAGAGAAAGTTTGGAGAGGGAAAGATGTCTCCTATAGTCACTTGAGAGTGTTCGGTTGCAGAGCTTTTGTTCACATTCCAAGAGATGAAAGGTCTAAACTTGATGGAAAGTCAAAGCAGTGTATCTTCATGGGTTATGGTCACGAAAACTTTGGTTACAGATTATGGGATCCGATGAGCAAGAAGATAATTAGAAGCCGAGATGTGATTTTTCTTGAAGACCAAACTATTGAAGATCTTGAGAAGACAGATAAGCCAACAATAACTGTTAGACGTTCTGTTGATGATGAACCTGGTCCTTCCACTAGACCTCCTGTTGATGGGGGAGATGTAAAAGTTGATAATGATGGTGATGATTCGCATGATGAACCTACACCTTAACCTGAGGTGCCAGATGTTGAAGTTCCACCTGAACCACCAGTTGAGCCTGAATTGAGAAGATCTACTAGAGAGCGTCATCCTTCTCAGAAATACTCTCTTCATGAGTATGTGATGAACACTGAGACTGGGGAGCCAGAGAGCTACCAGGAGGCTATGTCTGATGAGCATAAGGAAGATTGGTTGAAGGCCATGCAAGAAAAAATAAAATCCTTGCATGAGAATCATACTTTTGAATTGGTGAAGTTGCCGAAGGGTAAGAGAGCATTCAAGAATAAATGGGTATTCAAGTTTAAAGCAGATGAAAATGTCTCACGGCTAAGGTACAAAGCTCGATTGGTTGTGAAAGGCTTTGAGCAAAAGAAAGGTATTGATTTTGAGGAGATTTTCTCTCCAGTTGTGAAGATGTCCTCTATTCGAGTTGTGCTTGGATTGGCGGCTAGCTTGAATTTAGAGGTTGAGCAGCTTGATGTGAAGACTGCATTCCTTCACGGTGACATAGATAAAGAAATCTATATGGAGCAACCAGAGGGTTTCGAGGTTAAAGGAAATGAGCACCTTGTATGCAAGTTGAAGAAGAGCTTATATGGGCTGAAGCAAGCACCAAGGCAGTGGTACACGAAGTTTGATTCCTTCATGGAAGGTCATGGGTACAGTAAGACTTCTTCTGATCCTTGTGTGTATGTTAAGAAATTCTCTGATGGTGATTTTATAATTCTCTTGCTTTATGTTGATGAGATGTTGATTGTTGGTCATGATACTAAGAAGATTGAAAGTCTTAAGAAAGACTTGATCAGGTCCTTTGCTATGAAGGATTTGGGTCCTGTAAAGAAAATCCTTGGCATGAGTATCACTCGTGACAGGAAGAATGGGAAACTGTGGTTGTCACAGCAGAAGTATATTGAGAAGGTTTTAGAGAGGTTTAGCATGAGTAATTCCAAACCTGTTAGTACTCCACTTGCTAGTCATTTCAAGCTGAGTTCGCAGCAATGTCCTACAAGTGAGAAAGAGAAAGCAGAAATGAAGAAGATTCCATATGCATCTGTAGTTGGCAGTTTGATGTATGCTATGGTTTGCACCAGGCCGGATATTGCTCATGCTGTTGGAGTTGTTAGTCGGTTTCTCTCTAATCCTGGCAAGGAACACTGGCAAGCAGTGAAGTGGAATCTCAGATACCTTAATGGTACTTCTAGAGTTTGTTTATGCTTTGGAAGTGGCCAACCTATGTTGGATGGTTACATAGATGCGGATATGGCTGGGGATCTTGATTCAAGGAAGTCTACTTCTGGTTATATGATGACTTTTTGCAGGGGGAGCTGTGTCGTGGCAATCTCGACTTCAGAAATGTGTTGCTTTGTCTACTACAGAGGCAGAATACATTGTTGTTGTTGAAGCTTCTAAGGAACTCTTGTGGATGAAGAAATTTCTACAAGAGTTAGGCATCAATCAAGAGAAATTTGTGTTATTTTGTGACAGTCAGAGTGCTATCCATCTCAGCAAGAATCCGACGTTTCATTCCAGATCGAAGCACATAGAGGTTAGGTATCATTGGATACGTCAAGCGCTTGAGATGAAGTCATATGCACTTGAGAAGATCCATACTGATGATAATAGTTCAGATATGATGACTAAGAGTTTACCTGCAGTGAAGTTTGATTCCTGTAAAGAGAAGGCGGGCTTAGTGGAGCAGCCTATCCCCACTTGAGTTGGTGAGGGGGAGATTTGTTGGTGGGTCCCCAACCAAGTAGGGTCCACAGTTTTTAAAAGAAAAAAAAAAGAAAAACAAATAATAAATAAATAAAAGAAGTGGCTAACAGCCACAGTGAGAGAGAAGAGTTTCATTCTTTTGAATGAAAAAGAAGGAAACAGAAAGCACGCCGTCGAGGGAGAAGAGAAAATTTGGGAGAAAAGGGCATGCCAACCTTAATCACATTGACTTGGTAAACTTACTCCATTTCTTATGAAATTTTAGTATGTTATTCCTGGTGTAGAGATGAACATTAGGATATAACTTGCTAGTTGTATTGCCTTCTCTTTTGCCTGATTTGAGATACCCACTTTGTGGAGGGTTTATGTTGATTCCATCAGTTTTGATGATGTATTTTGTTGATTGTTGAGATGCCCTAGTGTCACTAGGAAGACTGTTTGTATACCCATTATTCTGATAGTGGAAGATTTTATTGGACTAGGTCCCGTGGGTTTTTTGTCCCTCTTTTGGGGGTTTTTCCACGTTAAAATTCTGGTGTCTGATTATTTAATTTCTGCCATTATATTTGCTACTTGGAATATCTTTGGTATTGTCTATTTAATTGCACAGGTTGTGGAAAAATTATTTCTGGTGCTTCCGCTGTTAGACAGGTTCTTGTTTTGAACCTTTGTTGAGTTTTTCCAAAAGTACGGACTCCGACTTTAGCATCGGAGTGTCCTTGCAGATGGCTCCACCCGCCGACAGACCGACGAATAGGCCGAACGCGCCGCTCCAGCAACTCACGCCCAGGTCCAAATCCTCTCATTCCCTTACTCCATTATTCACCTTACCGATCCACCAAACACCCGAGCAACCGAACAGTATGTATAATGTAGGATTTTTCTGAAATAAAATAAAAAAATAATTATTTCCCTAAACCCGATTTTTCAACTTTAATTCCCCAAATACGATTTTTTTTATTTTATTTTTTGCATGTAGGGCAAGTTCGCCGCATCTCTCGGCGAACTCTATAATTTTTACAGAGTTTGCCTGACCCGGCAAACTTCTATATTTTTATAAAGTTCGCCTTATCCCCTACGAACTTCAATATGCTTCTTCATAAATATCAGATTGGGTGAGGAAAAAAAGTTGGAAGGTTAACAATGGTAACCATTATCATCGTCTCCAAAGTACATAGGAATACACAAGAATAAGTCGTATTTTTTTTTTTGAAAAATAGTTATTTTTTTAATTTATAATTAAAAAAATTCTGGTTAAATATGACTTATTGCTGTGTACTTGTATATTTCTGAAAACGATGATAATGATTGTTATTGATGCCGGCAACATTAAAAAAGTTATGCTTATTGTTTGTGTACTTTACTGCATTCTTATATATTATTGTAGACGATGATAATGACTTTAAAATTATAATTTTTGAAAATTTGGGTGAAGTTTGCTAGAGAGTGTAACGAATTCTATAAAATCATAGGGGTTAGGCGAATTCACTCTAACAAAAAAAATCACATTCCTAAAATTAAGGTTGAAATATTGAATTTAAAAAAATAATAAAATTTTTTATTTTATTTAAAAAAAAAAAACTCGTATAACGTAACTACTGTATATACAACTTTTTAGGACCTAAATTAAATGGCACTTTTTTTTTACTGAAGATAGGAAACTCGAATTCGCAACCTCTTAATTGAGTATTGGGAGATTATGCCATTTGAGCTATAACTCATTGGCAAATTAAATGGCATTTTACCAATAAAATAGTTATTGAATTAAATTTTAAATACTTTAATCCATTTATATTTTTTTTTTTTACAAAAAATAAGAAACTCGAACTCGCAACATCTTAATTGAGTATAAGAAAACTATGTCATTTGAGCTATAACTCATTGCTAATCCATTTATATTTGCTCGTATCATGATGAATATAAAATATAAAATTATTATACGTTTACGTAATCAAATTTATACTAAAAGGGATACAAATTAAATATTAAATTTGGCTTACCTTTTCTTTTAGAGGCTCAATTTTATCGTTATGGAGGGCATGTGTGTGCTTTGCGTGGATATGGAGTTAGGGGGGACTACACACATATATGGGACAGAATTTTTGTCAGTGTGAGATGAAGGAACTCGGACCGTGCGAGTTCTTTGGATTTGAAAACTTTATAAACAAATCGCACGGTCCGATTTGTTTGGCAGCCGGATAGAACTCCAAGTACAAGGAATCGGACCCAACGAGTTGACATCCTAGGAATTGGTATGAAATCTCACGGTCCGAGTTCTTAGGTGAGAGTACGAATTGGTGATCAATGAACTCGGACCCTCCGTGTGGCAAGGAAACATAAAAATCTGATGGTCCGAGTTCGGTCTGAGAAAAATTTTTTTTTGGTTCAACTAAACCTAGTCGTAGGGTTCGAGTTCCTCAAAGGTTGTGATATAAAAGGGTGAAGTGAACTGGTAGGTGGGACAGAATGTGGGTCTTCCTTCTTCTTCAACGGCTGCGTCTTCCTTCTTCTTCAAAACTCTCTCTTTTTTTCAGTTTTGATTTTGATAATGTAGTATCTAAGAGCAAGCTTATGTTTCTTTTATGGTGAGTGAGAAAAATGAGTGACCGAGTTCAGCTAAAATTATTTTATTTTGGTCAGATTTTGTTAGAAACGGCTGAAGGAGTAAAATTTATTTGTGAGAGCCCAGTAGATATTGTTATTCCTTTTGTTATCTCATTTGAGGAGCTCAAAGGAGTAATCCGTGAAAAAATTGGTTCTGAGAGGGCAAGAAATATATCATGTATTCTATACAGATATCCCATACAGGTGTTTGGTGGATTCGTACAGTATCAATCCAAATATGTGACGGACGATGCAAGCATGCAGGAGATGTTTTCAATGTATATTGAAAACCGGTCTCAGATCTCGTTCATTGAGTTGTATGTTGAGTTTGAACAATCTGAGGCTGACCGGAATATTCTACAGGAAGATTATAATAGTGACAGTGAAGAAGAGTTCGAAAGCAACTATGAATTTGCTGTTCCGGATGGTGATGAAGATCAAGGTGAGAGAACCATGTGCCCAGATGTGACAGAAGTGGCAAATGCACTTGCAAACGAAGTGCCGTTTGAGGAGCCATCATTCATGCGAGTTTTAGACTTGGAAGCCATGCATGTTCCTGAATTTCCGGAATATATGACTGCAGGTACGTAATCGTGGTATAAGTGTTTTTGTAGTTACACATTGATTGAGGAATTTATTTTTTTTCTTTTATATGCTTCATGTGCTTATTAGGAAATAATGTTTATGCTGTATAAGATATGGTTGTAGCAAGTTGCATGAGTTTGTAACAATTATCGACACAGCTTCAATCTATTGTACGGTTCAAATGGCATGAACCGGACAGGACCGGCACGGTTCGTTTGGTTTTCCGGTCGAACCGGTCGGTCCGGTCCGGTTTTTTACATTTGCTGCTGATGTGCTTATGGTGTTTAGTTTGATATCATAAAATGTTGAACGATTTTTAAGTAAAGCATACTGGTTTTTTACATTTGCTGCGGTATAATGAAATTTATCTTATGGCATTTGTCCCAGCAGAAATTCCTATGGTCGCAGATGGTGAATTCGTCGTTGGGATGGAGTTCAGTTCCAGGGAAGCTGTTATTAAGGCGGTTAAGGAGTATACTATACGACGAAGCGTAGACTACCGGGTATATGAGTCTGAGCCGTTGACATTTTATGCCAAGTGTACACAGTATGGGTCAGGGTGTGATTGGCTTATCAGGGTTAGCTTGATCAGCAGGAAGTACTGTTGGGTTATAAGGAGGTATAATGGTAGCCACACCTGTACCACAGCCACCATTTCACAGGATCATTCGAAACTGGACTCTATCACAATTGCAGAAGCAATAAAGCCACTGGTTGAAGTTGATCCCTCCTTAAAGGTAAAATCAGTAATAGCTGAAGTGCAATCGAAATTCAACTACACCGTCAGTTACCGGAAAGCATGGTTGGCTAAGCAGAGAGCAATAGAAAAAATATTTGGAGGTTGGGAAGCATCGTATGAAGCCTTGCCTATATGGTTTGAGGCCATGTGTCACAAGGAGCCATCAGCTGTTGTCCATTTTGAGACTATGCCTGTATATCAAGGCGATGACTTGGTGGGTGATATTCGGGTACTGCATCGTGTATTCTGGAGTTATTACCCTTGTATTAGGGCATTCAGACATTGTAAGCCAATTGTCCAGGTAGATGGTACTCACTTGTACGGAAAGTATAAGGGTTGTCTGCTTGTGGCAGTTTCCCAGGATGGAAACAACAATATCGTTCCGATTGCGTTTGCTATTGTTGAGGGAGAGACTTCTGATGCATGGCATTTTTTCCTAAGTAACCTCCGTCAACATGTTGTTACTCGGGATGGAGTGGGTCTAATATCTGACAGGCACGAGTCCATAAATTCAGCTGTCGAACGAAGTAACGGAGCTTGGTCACCTCCTAGAGCTTTTCATATGTTTTGCATCAGGCATATAAAGTCGAATTTTCTGAGAAAATTCAAGGCACCTTACCTACAAAAATTGGTCGTTAACATCGGTAAACATTTACTAAATTTAAGGAAATTATTAGTAGATGTGCCTTAAATAAATCTATTGAATTTAATTACTTTGCTTTCTACATGCTTTGATCTGCTAGGGTATTCGAGGACGGTGCGGGAGTACGATGTGCGTTACCAGCGTTTAAGGGACCGCGGCGAGGCATACACAAACTGGTTAGACCGAATTCCTCGCGAACAGTACGCACTGGCCTTTGATGGCGGGTACCGATGGGGTCACATGACAACGAATCTAGTGGAGTGCATCAACTCAGTTTTGAAGGGTGCTCGCAATCTTCCCATTACAGCTCTTGTGAAGGCAACATTCTACAGGCTAAATGAGTTGTTCACCCGTAAAAGAGCGGAGGCGGAAGCCCGGATCAATGCTGGCCATGTGTTTTCTGAGATAGTGACATCGAAGTTGCATGCAAACCAACTTGCATCAGGAAACATACAGGTTAGTTGCTTTGACCGCCAGAATGAGGTCTTTGAGGTTCGTGAGATGCCAAGTGGGCTAGAGTTTGCAGTTGATCTACGTAGCCTTCGATGTGACTGTGGTGAGTTCCAGGTGGACCGGATCCCCTGTCGACATGTGTTCGCATGTTGTGCCAACCAGCGACTTGATTGGCGACTTTATGTTCATGATGTGTATAAGATGGATCAAGTGCGGCGGGTGTACCGAGCACGGTTTAGGCCACTAGGTAATCCCACCACATGGCCTGCTTACAACGGACCTCGGTTCATACCGAATCCGTACATGCGACGGGTGTCAAAAGGTCGTCCCAGGATGACGCGTTTTCTGAATGAGATGGACACGAGGATGTTACGTCGTCCTAGGCGATGTACTCTATGTGGTGCTGAGGGACATAGTCGAAGCAGATGCCGTCAGTTTGTTGGTTCAAATACCAACAGAGAAGCCCCCTAGGTTCACATTTTTAATATGATATTGTATAATAAAACCTGACTGAGCAAATGGAGGTAACATGACCTGCTATATGTAACCTTATAATTAATGACACTCTAGTATTATTCCATCTTTTAAAGTTTTTAATTTGTTCAAACAAAAATTAGAGTATAATCTAGATTTTTTTCCTTTATATATTTTTTAAAAACAGAAATTGAAATGTTAGATTTCAGCTTAAAATATATTTTATTTTTTTTAAAATTTCTAAAACAAACATCGGAAAATTTGATTTTTGTATTTTAAATCAAACAATGTCCTACAACTGCTTTGAAATATATTTTAGTGATACTATAAATAAGAATAAGAATTTTAAATTAAAAAGGAGGCTTGTTAATCATTTTTATATGATATTGTATAATAAAACTTGACTGAGCAAATTGAGGTAACATGACCTACTATATGTAACCTTATAATTAATGACACTCTAGTATTATGCTATATCTATATTAAGGTTTTAAGAGACATTATTACATGCTCCAGATGGCTGATACATCAATAATGTCCAACACATATAAAGTACTCTATATAAGGTCCAACACATACAAATAAGTCTAAATGATAAAATATTGTCATCATCACATAATGTCTAACCAATACAAATAACTCTAAACATTACATAAAGTCATCACAATACATAATATCTAACAAATACATATAACTCATAACATTACATAACGTCATCAATACATTAAGTTTAACAAAAACAAATAACTCTAAACAAAAGGAAAGAACTATTTTCTCATTTTCCACTTTACATCCTTCACAAAGTTTTTGCATTTCTTGGCCGCTTTTTTGAAGACAGAAGGGGTGAAACGATTAGCACTCCGACGTGGCGGATCAATCCTCAGATTGTAACCTTTGACGTTGTCATCTGGACTACGTGCCTGACCTGTAAAAAATTTTGAATAAACAAGTATGTGCAGCACATTACATATTCAAATACCAACATGAATACCACAAATCAAGAAGCAAAATCCAATAAGATATGCCATTTATGCAAAGAAAGTAAATAAGTCATGGAATATGTAATGCAAAATAGTAAACATAATACCATCGTTGCGAGATTCTTCATCCTCATCGAACTCTTCAATTTCATCCTCGTCGTCATCGCCCTCTTCATCCGGGTCATCTACTAGATACGCATCGGTTTCTTGTTCGAGTGCGTTAGTATCTTCCTCAACCCGTGCCATGTTACATCGGTTAGGATTTTGACTGTTCAGAACACCTCGTCCACCGTCACTCCTACTAGAGTCAACAGATACAAAGCCTCCAGAAGCAACGGATGAGGTATGGCCTGGATACCTTGCATCTAACGAATACCTGCCAGGCATGAAATCAGGCAGATCGCCATGTTGTGAATGTGCTCCTTCTGCGGACATGAACCCAAGCAACTGGCTGAAAGAAGTTCCATCACCTATTTCAAACTGTGACATACCCCAATATTGTTGCTGTACTGGAAATGATGGGGTGAACTGTGGCTGAGGTAGATACTGGGTTGAGGCCTGAGGTTGTTCTTGTGGAGGCGGAACTGGAGGTGATATATGTTGCTCCTGCTCTTCATTGTCCTCATCCATATCCTGACTACCCTCATCGGTATCTTCATTACCCTCATCCATATCCTCATTGCCCACATCCAGATCCTGGTTACCTTCATCATTCTCTTCACCCGCAAGATTCGACAAGGCTAAGCGGTTCCCATATGTTGATCGGTACCAGTTCAGGTAGGTATCCAAGGAAGGCTGTGAAGGCATGGGAGGTTCAGAAAGAACGTAGTGATACCGATTGGTCCAATGCATTACCCAATTTGAATGAGTCGGTGTCGTGGCCCAGTTAAGATTTTTAGGTCCAGTCAGAGTCTCTCCATGAGCCTTATCCAATTTCTGTTCCTGAGAAGGTACTCCCTGAACGAAACCGAACTGTCGCCTGAACCTATCCGTGGCATGCCACTCGATACATTCAAACGACACCAATGGAACTGTAGCGCTCCAGACAACCGATTGCATGTATATTTCAGCAGGAATTATATTCGGATCCACACGATCCACAGCATAGGCAACCCAGACAAACTGAAAAATTAAAGAAAACTCATTATTACAACCCACAATACATAACTCTAACACAATGACTACTGGTTTTGTCGAAGCCCAATATTCCCAAAAGTAATGCTTCTTTAATTAAAACACACCTGGCCATCCTGAAGTTCATCAAAGGCCTTCCTAAAGTGAGCTAGCTTCAGAT
This sequence comes from Arachis hypogaea, assembly GCF_003086295.3. NCBI lineage: Eukaryota > Viridiplantae > Streptophyta > Magnoliopsida > Fabales > Fabaceae > Arachis > Arachis hypogaea. Next base: position 14,018,496 of record NC_092055.1, read on the forward strand.
ATCTATATCGTCGGTCCCCACGCTCCCAGTTACGCCACCTAAGCTTATGTTATCAATTAGCTCAACTGAATGTTAAATATCAAGAAATGGATAAATTGTAACATAATATTACCTGTTTGCAAGTGGAAAACTGCGGGGTTCTCTAGGAAGCGGCGATAGATATGGCAATCGGATCCAAGCCCAACCCAGCAGCAGTGTTAGTGGACCATCTATTTCCTTACAGTTATAACGAGATGCCCTGCATAACGCCCTGTAAAGGTGTGCTAGGCATGCCGAACCCCAACTATACTGTCCAATATTAACAAAATCACGAAGCAATGGTAGAAATTTCCAGTGCACACCTGCCCCTGACTTATCCCCAAACAGTATCGTCCCAATCAGCAGCATAATGTGACACCTCACATACCTAGTAATTAATAACAATCTAATATTATAACATTTCTGTAGCCTTAGCTAAAATGATGGTTAATACATTAATAGAAAAATATCTAATGTAGCATATTAGGCTATTATGTCAACAATATTACATAGTCCACATGGCTAATACATAAATAACTTCAGCAACATAATATGATACCTTACATACCTCTGTATACTGATCTCATCATTCAATTCTAAATTCTCTTTTAGATTCCGGAGCCATGTCAGTTTTATGCAGCTTGATCTACAGTCCTCTCTACGAGGTGCAATCCCAAATTGAAGCAGACACTCCGCCTCCATGGCTTCAAAACTACTCATTGTCATCCCTGTGACTGGAAGACCATCTGTGGGAAGACCAAGTATTAGAGCCACATCTTCAAGAGTCACGGAACATTCACCAATGGGAAGGTGAAACGTATGGGTGTCAGGGTGCCAACGTTCGATTAGAGCATTTACCAATGCTTTCTGACACTGAACTATTCCAATCTGAGACACATGATAGAACCCAGTAATTCGTAAATGCTCCTCCACCCTATCGTTATACCGATCCGGAGGAAGTGGGTGGTTACATGTCAACATTCTTAATTTCTACAAAAAACATAACAAATAACTAGTCATATAATTAACAGTTACTAACTTACCATCATCAATCATTTCAGTAAATCCTTATATAACTAATTCTTTTAACTTCTAAAATTATTTAATTAATCCTTAAAATTATTAATAATTAAAAAATAAAAGTCATGACCTATACATTTATTTATCCTTAACAATCAGTATATGCCATCATCAACATTTCTACAAAATATTAACATTCGTATTCTAAAGACTATAAACATTGTCATAATTAAAAAAATAGCATGGCTTAATTAAAATAATCCTATTAATCATTAAGCATTAACATTTTTCTCAGTCACAATACCAATAACAATAACATTAACATTTAAATTCTTCTCTAACAGATATACTAACTTTTTTAAAGAAATATTTAAATATGATTAATTAACTAAAACATATAATTATACTAAAAATTAATATAATTTTTAAAAAAATCTCAACATTCTCTACTGAATAAGAGATCTATTTACTTCTTCTTTTATACCTACCGAAATCTTTTCATCATTAATAATGATAATGTTTTCTTGTTAATAATAATATTTTTTTACTAAAAATCTGCAAAAAAATTTTTTAAAAATTTAAGAAATATTGAAATATTAGTCATAATTAATCTATTTTTTTATTTATCAACTGCATTTTTTACCAACAATCACCATCATAATAATTAAATTCTTAATATTAATAATTATAAATATAACTAAATTTTTAAAACTTAAAAATAATTAAAAAATACTTACATAATCAAGATCACTGAGATAATGAATAATATGAAGCTCACATCGATCAACATCTTTAATTTTATATTTTTTGGGCATGATTCCTTCTCCTCCACCATGCAAGGATGAGCTTCAGAAATGAAGAAGGAAGTTTGAGAGTGAACTGTGTGTGCTTTCGTTTTCAGATGGTGAGAGAAGAGCAAATGGGTTTCTTTATTCAAACAGGGGCACCGTTCGGGGGAAAACCAGGGAGCGACGCGTGTAAAGTGCAAGTAGAAACTCCCACCGTGCGATTGGCTTCATCGAAATCGGACGGTCCGTGACATTATTCAACTCGGAGGGTCCGAGTTCGAAACTTGCTGCAGGGGATTGCATGGCACTCGGACGGTGCGAGTTTGGTTTAGCACTCGGAGGGGTCCGAGTTGTTCCCCCCCTGACACCACCATTCTGTGCAGCACTCCCCTCCCCCATATCAGCGCACTTCACCAGCTGAGGCTCCATATGTAAATTAAAAAGTGTCTTTTAGAGTGTTTGCTAATGGAATTAAAATAATCATTAAAACCTAAATTTTAAAGTTTTTTGTTTGTTATAAATAAAATCTTTTAATGTTTATTTTCTCCACAAATAATCTTATAGTCCTAGTTATCTAAACCCGTACAAATAATCAATCATCAATGATTACCATAATTAGACCGGGAGATTAGTATTACACGCTATTAGACTCTCACACCAAATAATTAATCAAGTCCAAAAAAGCTTGAAAAATATTTGATTGATATTGGTTTCTAACCATTTTGTCTAACAAGTGATTAATCTCTTATAACAAAATTGATAAATTGGTATTAATAAAGTAATTTCTTATTTTCAAAAAATTTAGATGATTCAATTGCTCCATTATATTATTTTTAAAAAATTTAAGAATTGATTAGTTTGTGAAAATATTTTTTATTTTTATTTTTGTATTTTTATTTTTTTAAAATAATTTTTATTTTCAACTTTTAACATTTTAAAAAATATGATTAGGTTGTGAAAAGAGAATTCATTTTCAAGCATTGAAAATAATGAAAATATGTTTGATTAGTCTATATTCAAAATGTATTTTTAATATTTTAGAATTAAAAATTATATTTTTATTCAATTATAATTTTAGTTATTTAATTTTTTATTCGATTAACATTAATTTTTATACAGCATCAAATATGAAATAAATTATTATCTTAAAATAATTAATTGCATCCATAATAAAAAAAAGATTATTTAACAAAAATAATAATAATAAGTTTAGGGTAAAATGCGATATTAAACTAAATGGAAGAGAAAATTACATGATTCTACCAAAGCTAAAAACGTAACTTGGATCACCCAAAAGCTAATTATTCTGTAATTCGAATGAGACTAATTCGAATTTGCTATACCAAAAGTAATTCGAATAAGTTAAATTCGAATTAAACAAGATCAAAGTAATTCGAATTGAACCAATTCGAATTATGCATGTATTGAATCCAAGGAGTAATTCGAAAAATTATATACAACTATATCTAAAAATTAAATTCATATTTATTAGATATTATATCCATACACCGATGTTTTTAAATTTGATCGTAATTGAATTTGAAAAAATGTCAAATTCTTAAATTAATTTATTTAATTGATAAATTTACTCATAACATCTATAAATTCATACACATAACATTCATAATTTCATATTAATAACATCCATAATTTTGTACTCATAATATTTATAATTTTATACATATGATGTCTATAATTAATAAATTTTTATAATTAATATTACCAAATTTTAAACTATGCATCTTATTGTATTCTTCAAATTATTTCATATGTGCACTAATAGATCATGATTTTATATTTTAATATTTTTATTTAATATTCATATCTATGCTTATTTATTGATTTTAATATGACGAGTTAATAATTATTTTTAAAAATTTATTTTTAACTTTTGTTTATATTTTATTTTTTATTTTTTAATAGTCTATACGTAAAATATAAGTTGTATAGTAGAAATTGTTAAATTTTTTTAATTTAACCTCCATTAATTTTGGCAGAAAAATTGTATTTTAATGGGTAATAATATGATTGAGGGATGTTAAGAATTTGATTTGGGAAAACTGATATTGATTTTGGAAAGAATATTAATGACTTCAAGCGCGCAGAAAAAAAGTGAGTAATAAAAAAATGTATGTCACTTAGGTAGCATTTGGTAGAGAATTAGAGACTGAAAGACTGAGACTGGGAGACAGAGACTAAGAGACAAAGACCGAAATAAATTTTAATATTCTGTTTGATGCAAAGTGAGAGACAGAAATTGAAACAAGAATAAAAGTCTAATTTAATTTGCACAAAAGATAAAATTGGAATTAATTAATTGAAATGATGGTATTTTAGGTATAAAATGTTATTAAAATTTCAGTCTCTGTCTCTAAAAATTTCAGTCCTCTGTGTCCCTACTTTTTGGAGGTACTTAAATACTGAAATTTTAGGGATAGAGACAGAAATTTTAGTGTCCGTCTTTGAGCCAACAAACATGATACTGTGTCTCAGTCTCTCAGTCTCTGTCTCAGTATCTCAAAACAAACGCTACCTTACTTATAAAAAAAAAAAATTTATACTTGACATTTTTATATTGTAATTACTCTTTATTTACCTAATTTAAAAAATTATCTAAACAAATGAATCTAATTGGATTATTGTTTTATCTTCTCAATATATTAAAATTAAAATTTCTAAAAATAATATTAAAAATTAATTTGTGTAACAAGTTTTAATAACTCCTACATGTGGCCCCCTCTCTCTTCCTTCATCGGTGGAACACGGTTGTGCAAGTGCAACCTAACACTGATCTCATTCCTTCGCTGACTCCAATTATTACCATTTTTCTTCATTTTTCACGTTTGAACTCGGTCCGCATTCTTGGAAAGTCTTTATCTTTCCTACACTTTTGCTTCTAATTCTTCTATAAATACCCTTTGCCTCTTACATCCTCTTTTCTCTCTCTCTCTCTCTCTCTCTCTTTCCATATACTCTTCACTCTTAATCTTATTCTGCTTCCTCTTTCTCATCATGTAAGTCCTTTTTCTCTTTTCATCCTTTTCTTCATCATTATTATTGTTATTCTCTTTCCATTTCTCTTATTACAGATCTAATTAGAGTTTTCTCCGTATGCTGTAATATAATTCTGAATCTAGTTCTTATACTCCTTAAATCTTCTATTGATTTCATACATCTCTGCTCAAATAACAGATTTATATTACGCTCTTTAACATTAAGTTCCTCTGCTGAATGAATTTCATACCTGAAAACGTTTCAACTTCCAAACAAGGCTTTTCTTTGTCTGGTTAGGTATTATTTTGATTCTTTGTTTGTTTATGTCAAATGTGAAAAGTGAAAAGTGAAAAGCCCATCTGAACTGTGTAATTTGATTTCAGATCTGGTGGCTACTTCCGCTTCTGGATTTTTCAGCAAAGAATATTGATATCTCATACATATCTTACAGATTTTCAGTGCGTGGAACTGCTAAATATGTTCTAGTTTTGCTTTGTTTTGAATCTTCCTACTTACTTAGTTCTTATCCCATGTTTTGATCTTTTAGTAGGCTGATTATGACTTCATATTTGTCTCAACTATGTCACAAGTTGTTCAATTTTTCTCAAGATTTCGTACATAGTTCATCTCTTTTGTTTATGAATTGTTTTTGTGTTGAGAGTTGCACATTTATGAGATTTCAACAAAGTAGTGGAGCTTATCTTTTTGAAGTGTTAATAATCAATATAGTGTTTTAGATTCTAATGTTCACTAAAATTAATGTGAAGTTTTGCACAATTATTTCTTTGTATGGTATTATTTGTAATATTTTTGGGATAGAAGCTATGAAAATCAAACGCTTGTGCTGGACAATAGATGACTAGTTGTAAATTTTTTTACATTAAATTGCATAAAAATTAAATTTCTGTGGATTCCTGTCCAATTGATGTGTATATTGAAAAGAATGCCGATTGCTTTTGTTAACCCTCTAGATTGAACTTTTTCCCAGTTGAAGTTTCCCCATTGACTATGTATGTATTCCCTCAAATATTGCTACTTGTGTTGAAAATTGACTTATCTTTCTCCTTGTTTAACATTTCAGCAATATAAACTCGAAGAAAATGGAAGTTATAGGTGGCTGAATGTTGCCAAGTTCTATGGCCTACACTGGTATGACTGTGTTTGTACCTATAATAATTTTGTTGATTATCATTGATTAGTTTATTTTTTTAACTTTAGAATGTAACAAATTCTTGTTGTAATTTATAGATCTTTGGGCAATGTGTAAGGGAGGATACAAGTTTAGCAGCCTAAGAAACAATTCGCTGACGAAGATAAATCAGAGCAATCACAGTAGTAGCAGAACTTGTGTTATGGAATTTGAATCAGACTGGACAAAGCACAGAAAATCATCCGCTTACACCGCTCACGTGATTCGTTCTGCAACATCTATCTTGCCTTGGTCTTGTAGAGTCCCAATTGGTGAAGGGTATCATGAATTCCTTTAATTATATAATTCACATTAAGACCTTTGTTCATTGTTCGGTTAATTGGTCACGGAAAATTCTCTACATCTTGGAGATATATGGTAAGTGTACTTGCTGATTTGGAAAAGATGCCTGGTTTTGTTGCTGGAAAGAAGAGATCTACAGGCCGAAACATGTGTTTCACCAATTTGGCCAATCAAGACAAGTTAACTTCTTTGCAAACCAATCATTTCTTTGCCTCTGAGGTACTGGAAAACGATGATAGCCCCATTCTACCTGGTCTGCCTGATGATGTGGCAAAACATTGCCTTGCACTTGTGCCTCGTTCTAACGTCCCAACTATTGGTGGTGTCTGTAAGAGATGGAGGTCATTTATTCAAAGCAAAGAGTTCATTACTGTGCGAAAATTGGCAGGAATGGTTGAGGAATGGCTCTATTTCTTAACAATGGATACTGAAGGAGAGGGAACTCATTGGGAGGTTATGGATCGTCCCAGTCATAAATGCCAAGCTCTTCCACCGATGCCTGGTCCGGTAAAGGCTGGATTTGGAGTGGTGGTTCTTAATGGAAAGCTTCTTGTTATTGCTGGATATTCAACTACAGATAGAAGTACCTTTGCCTCAGCAGAGGTTTACCAATATGACTCGCTCCTCAACAAGTACGATTTTCTTTTGTGCTTTATCTAGAAATCTATAACTGAGAGTACTTAAATTGCAACATTTGTCAATAGAGATGGTTTATAATAGGATGCAATGAAATTGTTACTTCCATTTATGTATCTGACCCTACCTGGTACGTAAGACTTTCGTGTTTTTGTTAATTTAGTTAGAAATCTGGGGAATATATTGCATATGATTAATTCTGATATGAAATCTAGTTCAGGATAGCCTCTTTTCCTGTTCATAATTTGGAGAACTTAATTGTCTGTTAAGCTTGTGAATTTTCTCCTGTAATAATTTTGTAAATTTTTCATGTGTGTTTTCCATTTTGGATATTAAATGCAGTTGGAGCAGACTATCAAAAATGAATGTGGCTCGTTATGACTTTGCATGTGCCGAAGTCAATGGCTTGGTTTATGCTGTAGGAGGCTATGGATTGGACGGTGAAATTCTCTCTAGTGCTGAGGTGTACGACCCTGACACCGACAAATGGACACTGATAGAGAGTGTCCGGCGCCCAAGATGGGGTTGCTTTGCCTGTTCATTGGATGGTAAGCTCTATGTCATGGGTGGAAGGTCGAGCTTTACAATTGGAAACTCCAAGTTTGTTGATGTTTATGACCCTGAAGTCCACAGCTGGGGTGAGTTCAAGAACGGCTGTGTTATGGTCACAGCGCACGCAGTATTGGGAAAGAAATTGTTCTGTATGGAGTGGAAGAACCAGAGGAAGCTAGCAATATTCTGTTCTGAAGACAATTCGTGGAAAATGGTACCACTTCCACTCACTGGTAGCTCCAGTGTTGATTTTAGATTTGGGATATTTGATGAAAAGCTGTTGCTATTCTCACTGGAAGCAGGACCCTCTTATCAAACTTTGTTGTATGATCCAAATGCAGCTAAAGGGTCAGAGTGGCAAATTTCTGATATAAAACCATCTGGTGTGTTCTTGTGCAGTGTAACAATCAAGGCATGAATATGAAATACTAATGAGGATCTGAACTTTGGAGAGTGGAGTGGAAGTGGAAGACTTCATTGGCTTTTAAGTTTTATACATTTTAATAAAGTTTAGGAAAGTAGTTTGTGTGTTTCATTTTATATTTTCCATTTCTTCCACGTGTTTTGATTATGTACTTCTGCATGTGTCTTTTATTTATTTGGATTACGGTATCATTTAAGTCTTATATGTGGCATAATATGGTGTATTAAGTCCCAGTATGGGAACTCTTGGGTTACTTTGGTACAATTAATTTATTGAATTTGAGGCTTGAGCAGCACTTTTTCAAATTATGGTGAGTGAATGATGATTAACAGTAATAGTCATTTCAATTATGGTCTACATGTTTGTGCGCCTGGGTGACTACTCTCCAATCTGATATGCTAAAGTCAAAGTCAATAATTGAAAGGGAGCATCTATGGTGTGTGGTTGGACCAAAAAAATTCGGGTCTCTCAGTGGCACTTTTTTTTTTTTGGGGTATTGTGGTACCTGTTGTTATTTCTGTTCTCCTTCACATATTTCAATCGTGTGAATGAATAGCACTTCAGATTTCAGTATTTTATCTCCTCAAATCTAAGATTAGTTTTAATGACATGAGTTTTTTGCGTTATACATTGGTCCAATTAACATTGCAAAACACTGGGCCTATGAACTTGTCCGTTCATGTGATCCAATAATTATTTTTTTTATTATACTACTATTTATATGAATGCATTATTATTGAAAAGGAAATTATCTTATATTAATTAGATTATTCACTGATCGTCACCAAAAAAAAAAAAAAGATCATTCACTGATCATGCATAATCAAAATTATTTGTTTTACTATACATTTTTAAAGTGAAAATTAATTAGTCTAATTTTTTATTAGACACAATCAATTAGCGTACTATGTTCATATATAAGGACATATCGTGGATTAAATATAATAATGCAAGAGTTACTATATTTACGGAATGAAATAATAACATGTACAATAATGTTACTGTACGGTAGTTCGGGTACCGGACAGTTCGGGGTGGTACTTCGGTTGGTAAGATGGGGTGTCGTCTGATTCTTGGTCGCGGGGTTGGAGCCGGAGCAGCCGACGTTCCGAGATCTTGGTGTGAAGGGGGGTGTCACCTGCAAAGACACTCCGACGCTCTAGTCAGTCAGGTGTGCAGGCGAAAAGTGGGTAATGTGATATGTGTGACGTACCTTGGGAGGAGAGTAGGACCCTTCTCTTATTACCTTGTCAGGAAAGTGGGCCCCATAGGATAGGGCCTCCTTCCAGGAAGTTTCCTTCTCTCCAGCTGTTACGCAGCTGGCAAGGAGGGTGCGTGGCCGGGTCGGTTCACACGCCTAGCTGGGCTGGGCCATAACAGTGCCCCCAATGCGCCAGCAATGGGCGTGAGCGCCGTTGGTGGCATGTTATGTTCTCCTTTGTGCGTCGTCGTTAGGTCGGCCGCTCGTGGAGAGGACGTGCCTTTTGCGCGTGTGTCTGTTCGTTGCTGGGGATAGCCTTTCGTCGCCTCGTTCTTCGCGTCAGGCATTTAATGCCCATAATGAGTTGTTTCGAAACCCCGCGCGCAAAGACTGTTTTACCTTTTGCCTTTCGCGCTTCTTGAGTCTGTGTCAGTTTTCTAATCCCCCAGTTAGTTTTGCATTTCATTTTCACTTCACTTCTTTGCTTTTACCATTTCCATCTTCTTCCCTCTCGAATTTCCCAGAGCAACATTTCTGCATCCCTGTGCATTCGCTCCTTCTTGCTCCCTTTCTACTCGCTGCAATTGTCCTGGTAAGCGTTCGCCCCTCATTCTTTGTTTTGCGTATATTTTACCTTCGTTGTCTATGCTCCTATATGCATGTTGCTCTTCTGGTTTCACTTGTGTGCTGGCTGACATTAGTGTTAGATAGGTGCATTAGGGGGTTACCATTCCAGGGCATTTATTTTTAGGCTTTTACTTAGGATTGGCTTCGGCCATGCTTGATTGCAATTGTTGAATAGGCAAAATGTAGTTTCAGGACCTTTTCCGAATTTCCAACCTCATATACTAACCGAGTGGTGCCCCCACTGTAGGTATGCCTCGTCACGTCTCACGATCCTCTACCTCAAGCGCGAGTTACGACCGATATGCTTGGGTGACCTCCGACGTGAAGGACTCCCCAAACCAAATGGGCGAGGAGGAGCTGGCCGAGTTCCGTCAAGCCGAGTACTTGTGCGGCGGGACTGACGAGGAGTCTAACTACGATGTTTCGTCCCTGCCCCTAACGAACGGTTGTACGAACTCAACCTCCACTCCCCCCGAGTTGCCGACGGGATTTGGTTCTACAAGGCAATGTTTACCCAATTGGGGGTTCGCATCCATTTCTCTTTCCAAATGGCGCTCCTTAACCGAGTCTCCGTGGCGCCGTCTCAGCTGCATCCGAACAGTTGGGCTTCCATCCGCTATTTCGAGATGGTGTGTGAATACTTAGAACTGTCGGTGTCCGTCGACGTTTTTCTTTATCTCTTCAACCTTATGAATCCTTCCAAAGAAGGGAAAGCAAGGAAAGGATTCATGTCCTTCCGATCTGCCCAGGGACGGAGGATTTTTGGCTTGTTTGAGGACTCTTACCATGGGTTCAAGGACAAGTACTTCAAGGTACGCCCAGTCAAAAGTCGCCATCCCTTCTAGTTGTCGTTAGAAGGGCAACGCCTCATCCCGACGTATTAGAGTTTCGGGGCGGGTCCAACACCTTTATTAAGGTGACCTACAAGGGGATGTCCGCTGTGGACAAAAAGATTGCCGACTTCACGACTAACCTATTTCACTATTTTGATGCAATGGAAATGTCTGCCGAAATGACATGCCTTGAGAATTTATACAACACCTTTCTAGACGGCAATAGTGATGAGGAAACGGCCGCCGAGAAACAGGATGCCCCACCTGAGAATAACGAGAAACAGGTGGTGTCCTCTCCCCGTGATGCCGAGATGTCGGACCAGAATGCTGATGAGGTGCATGCCTCTCCCGTTCATGGTGAGGCAGTTGGTCCTGGCGAGGGCTCGACCTCCAACCCTCAATTCGAGGAGGATGATATGAAGATTATTCACAACCCAAAGAGGAGGAAGCCGTCCTCCAGTCTCGAAGGAGCCCTCACTGTGATGGAGAGGAATTTTGATGACGGGAACTTTATAGACACGCAGCTGCTTCCTGGCACAGAGGAACATTTCCATGGCTCGGATCTTCCTGGGCAGGCGAGGTGGATGTATTGTTTTCTTCTTCGCGGCGCCGCCATAGTCAGGAAGGTCGAGTTTGAGCTGTCGGGAATGCAGTCGGTGCAGAGGAGGCTCGAGTCCTCTGTCAAGGCCAACAATCAATTTAAGGTGCAAGTTGAAACACTTCGGGAGCAGCTGTCCAAAGCAGAGGAGAAGCTCCGAGCTGTCGAGGAGAAGGCCACAGACGCTGAGGAAAAATTGAAGACTTCCGATGTAGCTGTTTCCCGGCTAGCTGAGCGGGAGTTGACTCTGGAGAGCCAGCTCAACGCTGCTCAGGACCGGGTCATTGCTTTGGAAAAGGAACTTGACGAGGCCGCCTCATTGGCCAAGACTGCTCAATCCGAAGCTGAAGAATATAAGAAGGAGTACAAAGAGACCGTGAAATAGGGGAAGATCGCCATCCTAATGACCGAAGAGGCCCTTAAGGCCCAGGTGAAGGTCGTGGCCCCTGACTTCGACACGTCGGAAATCGGGATCTTTAAAACCATCAAGGACGGCAAGATTGTCGATATGCCGAAGAAGTTATCTCTGTACTCTTGTATGAATTTTGTAATTTTTGTTTTTGTAGACCTCGTCGTGTAGTTTGATGAACTTTGTTGGATCTTAAGACTTTGACCTGCTTTAGTAGTCGCCTAATCGGCTTATGGTTAATGTTTTCCTCCGCTTACTTGGTAGTGCATTCTCGTTCTATTTTATTACCGTTTTGTTGGTATTGGTTTGTCGCTTGCGTTTGTTTACCGTTGCGTTGGTAATTTGACGAAGCCAAGTCGTGGCTTCATCATCGCTACAGCCGTTTGTTATGGCGTTAACTTAGTTGGTTTCCGGGGTGATCAGTCCCGGGGTACCATGTTGTTGCCTCGTTTAGCATGTATCATAAGAAGTTTGTCGTCGTGGGATGTGTAAGTGGGGAAAAGTAAACTTAACGAGTGAACATTAACAAGTGAACATTAATCGACAGTTGGACAAGTCTATTGCAATGATAAGTATTTAACAGAAGTAAATTATTTGATGGTAAAGTAAGAACCAGGTCTTACTGAGCTAGTCAGGTCGCCTACTCGGCGTGTTTGAAATAAGAATAAAATATTCTTAAGTTACCCGCGTTCCATGTTCTCGGGACTTCCTTGCCGTTGAGTCTTTCCAACTTGTAGGCGCCCCTACCGATCACCTCTTTGACCCTGTAAGGGCCTTCCCAGTTGGCTGCCAGCTTACCTTCCCCCTGAGTCGGCATCCTGATGTCGTTGCGCCATAGAACCAGGTCATTTTGTTCAAATTCTCTCCTGAGCACTTTGGCGTTGTAGCGTAGGGCCATTCTTTGCTTCAGCGCTGCTTCCGACAAATGGGACATTTCTCTGGCATCGTCTATTAGGTCCTTCTCTACAGCTTCTTCTTCTCCTCCCAGAAGCAACCGTGGGCTTGGTTCGCCGACCTCTACGGGTATCATAGCATCCACCTCGTATGTCAGGCGGAATGGGGTTTCTCCTGTAGACGATTGCTGGGTTGTGCGGTAGGACTAGAGGACGGAGGCGAGTTCGTCAGCCCATGCTCCCTTTTTCTTATCCAGTCGCTTTTTGAGGCCTAGCAAGACGACCTTATTCGCGGCCTCAACTTGGTCGTTCGTCTGGGGATGTTCCACAGATGAGAACTTTTGCTTTAAGCCTAAACCGGTGAGGAACTCTGTGAACTTCTTGTCGGCAAACTGCGTCCCGTTATCAGAGATAATGACCTCAGGGATGCCGAATCGAGTTACCATTTGCCTCCACATGAACTTTCGACAATTGGATGAGGATATGCTGGCCAATGGCTCAACCTCTATCCACTTGGTATAGTAGTCGATAGCAACTATAAGGTACTTGACTTGCCCTGGACCGACCGAGAAAGGTCCCAGGTGGTCGACTCCCCAATGTGAGAAAGGTCGGGAGGACGTTAGTAGACTTAGCTTGGTTGCCGGCGCCTTGTGGAAATTGGCGTTCTCCTGGCACTAGACGCATTTCCGTACGAATTCTTTGGAGTCCTTCATCATTGACAGCCAATAATAACCAGCTCTGATGAGCTTTCTTGCTAGGGTTTTTCCCCCGATGTGGTGACCGCAGCATCCCTCATGGACCTCCTTGAGCACATAGTCCGTTTGGTCGGGATGCAGTCATTTTAACAAGGATTGGCTGAGTCCCTTCTTAAACAACTGACCTTGTATGATTGCATATTTGGTTGCCTCCCTTCTCAATGTTCTAGCCGATTTCACGTCATTAGGGTTTTTCCGCTTTCCAAGAAGTCAGTGATCAGATCCATCCACGAGGGGCCTACCTTCGTCAAGTGGAGGGTGACCGCTGGCTCTTTTATCAAACCCTGAATGAGAGACCGGTTGCCAGCCCCTGGTTTTGTGCTTGCTAGCTTGGACAGGAGGTCTACCCGTGTGTTCCTTTCTCTCGGAACGTGTTGGATCGTGACCTCCTCGAATTATTTGCTCAACTCTTTGACCTTCTCCAGATACTTCTGTAACAGGGAGTCTCTGGCTTGGTAGGTCCGGTTGACCTGAGAAGTGACGACCTGCGAGTCACTACACACTTCTAGCCTTGTGGTCCCGACTTCTCGTGCTAAGATTAAGCCGCCCAGAAGGGTTTCGTATTCCGCTTGATTGTTTGACACTGGGAACTCGAACTTGATCGACTGTTCATATATGACTCCAGCGGGGCTCTCCAGGATGATCTCGGCCCTTCTGAACGTCTGGTTGGAGGCCCCATCTACGTGGAGCTTCCACCGTATGCTCATTGTCTCGGTTGGGTCCCCTGTTACTTCTACCAAGAAGTCGGCCATGGCCTGTGCCTTAATCGCATGCCTGGGTTCATACTGCAAGTCGTACTGGGACAGCTCGATGGCCCAAGTCATCATTCTTCCTGCTAAGTCGGGTTTCTGGAGTATCTGGTGGATTCCCTGGTCTGTCCTCACGACTATCTGATGGCCTTGGAAGTACTGTCGTAATCTACGGGAAGAGGTCAGGAGTGCAAGTGCCAACTTCTCTAATTTGCTGTATCTCAAGTCGGCTCCTTGCAGTGCTTTGATCACAAAGTAAATTGGTTGCTGAACCTTCCCTTTTTCCCGCACCAAAACCGCCGCCATCACTTCCCCCGTTATGGCCAAGTACAGGTAGAGTGGTTCTCCGACCTTCGGCTTCCCGAGGACAGGTGGTGTTGCAAGAATCTCTTTGAAATGGTTGAATGCTTCCTCACACGCCGGGGTCCATTCAAATGCTATCCCCTTTCTTATCAAGTTGAAAAATGGCAGGGCCTTCGCAGCCGACGCCCCGAGGAAGCGGGATAGTGTGGTGAGCCTTCCTGACAACCTTTGAACATCCTTGACATAGCCCGGGCTCTTGATTTGGAGTATTGCTTGACACTTGTCAGGGTTGGCCTCCACCCCTCTTTGGGTTATCATAAACCCTAAGAACTTTCCTGCTTCCATGGCAAAGGCACACTTGAGTGGGTTGAGCCTCATGCCGTGTTGTCGGAGGGAAGCGAACACATTTCCTAGGTCACTTAAGAGGTCTTCAGGCCGAGTGGTCTTTGCAAGGATATCATCCACGTATACTTCTACCGTTTTGCCTATGAGGTAGCTGAATATCTTGTTCATTAACCTTTGGTACGTGGCCTCGGCGTTCTTCAGGCCGAATGGCATTACCTTGTAGCAATATATTCCCCCCGGCGTTATGAACGATGTTTTCTCTTCGTTTGGCCGGTGCATCGGTATCTGATTGTAGCTAGAATAAGCGTCCATAAAGTTCAGATACCGATATCCCGCTTCCGCGTCGACGAGCGCATCAATCATGGGTATGGGGTAACAGTCCTTAGGGGCATGCTTTGTTGAGATCAGAGTAATCCACACACATCCTCCATTTTTCATTGTGCTTTTTTACTAGAACTACATTCGACAGCCATGTCGAGTAGTCGAGTTCCCGAATAAATCCCGCTTCGAGGAGGCTGGCCGTCTGCCTGGCCACCTCCTCTGCTGTTTCTTGTGACATTTTTCTTCTCCTTTGGGCCACCGGTCTGGCCTCCGCCTTGACGGCCAAGTGATGTGACATTAGTTGGGGGTCTATCCCTGGCATGTCGGCTGGCATCCAAGCAAATAGGTCACCGTTAGCCCTGATCATTTCCATTAGGGGTTTCTTCAGGTCGTGTGGGAGGTTTCTGTTCACGAAGGTGAATCCTCTGTGTCACCGACTCTGAACCTCTCTAAGTTCCATTCTGGTTCGGGTCTTGGCTTGTCGTTGACTCTAGCGTCCAAGTCGGCGAGGAACACTCCCGATGCCTCTTTAGATTTCTTCCTTAAGGAGAGACTGGCATTGTCGCAAGCGACTGCCGTTTCCAAGTCTCCTTTTATGGATCCCACGGATCCGTCATCAACGATGAACTTCATTACCAACATCTTTGTATTGATCACTGTCCTGAGATCGTTGATAGTCTTCCTTCCTAGGATGATGTTGTAGGCCGTGGAGTCTTGCAGAACCACGAACTCAGCCATTACCGATCTTCGCCCCTGTCCTAGTCCTACGGACACCGGTAGGGAGATTATCCCGTCTAGCTTGATGAAGTGGTCACCCAAGCCTACAACACCGTGCTGGTGAGTCTTTAGGTCGGCATCCCGTAGACCAAGGCATCGAACACGTTGCGGAACATGATATTCGAGTTAGCCCCGGTGTCTACGAGGATCCGCTTGATGAGGCCGGTTCCCACTCTGGCCGTCATGACCATGGGAGGGTTTTCCGCGACCTCATCGAACCATTGGTCCTCCGGACCGAATGAGATGGGTGGAACCCTCTTGGAGCTTCGCGCGGAAGATGAGGAAACCGCCAGGACTTTGGCGTCTTTCTTATGTGCCGACCTCGACCTTGGAGCCGCGTCTCTTGCTGTTACCACGTTCACTATGTAAGGCCGTGCTCGTTATCCTCTGGCTCATGACGTCGCTTCACCGCGCGGGTCTTGTCCTCTCCCTTGCGGTTGCGATCTCGTCTCCTTGGCTCCCAGATGAGATGGGAGAATTCGGCCAGTTTTTCATCCCGAATCGGTTGTTCTAGCGCGTCTTTCAGGTCGAAACAATCCTGTGTCTTATGTTCATAGCCCTTATGATAATCATAATAGAGGCTCTTGTCCCCCCCAGTTCGGTCCTTTAGAGGTCGGGGCTTCGACAAAATTCCCTTCTTGGCTATCTGTTGATAAACTTCTATGATGGGGGCGGTGAGGGGTGTTATTGGTGAACTTCCCGACTCGGGGGAACGGCCTGGATGTCTTGCCCGGACCGCCGTCTCTGGCGTGCTCCTTCTGTCTTTCCCCGCCCCCGTGCTGCCGAGGTTGATTGTAGGTGGGCTGCCGCTTGTTGGCAGCCACGACTTGACTGACTTCTTCATCGTTGATATATTCCCTGGCCACGCTTTGGATCTCCTGCATCGTCCACACCGGCTTCGTGGTGAGATGCCTCCTGAAATCCTCGTTCAGAAGTCCATTCATGAAACACAGACTAGCCACCGAATCGGTTAGCCCGTCAATCTCCAAACACTCGTCGTTGAACCGATCCAGGTATTTTCTGGTCGGCTCGCCGGGTCTTTGTGCCACCCCAAGCAGGTTGATCAGGTGCTTCGCCTTTGCAATTCTGGTAGTGAATTGGGCCAAGAAATTGCGGCTAATGTCCGAAAACCTGGCAACATAGTCCTGCGGGAGGCTGTTAAACCACCGTATGGCAGGTCCCGCCAGAGTGACCGGGAAGGCGCGACACCTCACTTCGTCGCCTACTCCTTCCAGGTTCATTCTGGCCTCGAAGGCCGTGAGATGCTCCTGTGGGTCTTGAGTTCCGTCGTACCTCATGTCCGTCGGCTTATCAAAGTGCTTTGGTAGCCGGACCTCGACGATGGAACGGTGAAACGGGGTTGCGCCCATTATCACGGGTCGTCGTGTTCTCTTCAGCCTTTCTTCGCCGTCTTTCCGATCTCGCTTTGTGGCGCATCTCCTCTCATGCCGGGTGTATATCACGGGATCACGCCGTCTTCTTGAGCGTTCCCGCTCTTCCCAGACGCTTTCAGACTCAGATTTCGGGTTGGGCGTGCGCCGGGAATGACTTCTCTGGGGAGTTCTTCCATGCGCCTCGTTAGATCGGGAAGGGCTCGGTTCAGAAGTCCTCTGGCGATGTTCCTGATCAGCCAGCTGGTGTTCTAGGTTCTGCATCCTATGACGTAATTTCTGCATTATTCTGGCACTATTGCTGCCTGTTCCCCCGAAGGGGCGTCTCTCTTGAGATCGTGAAGACGGCTCGGGTCATCGTGGAGGGGACCTCGTGCGTTCCCAGGAGGAAACCACGGAAGCCCCCCTCCCCCCACGGTCTCTGCCCCACGGGCATTCGTTCAGGACCTTATACGATGTCCATTTAGGCGATTTTTTCCCACAGACGGCGCCAATGTACGGTAGCTCGGGTACCGGACGGTTCGGGGTGGTACTTCGGTTGGTAAGATGGGGTGTCGCCTGATTCTTGGTCGGCGGGTTGGAGCCGGAGCATCCGACGTTCCGAGATCTTGGTGTGAAGGGGGTGTCACCCGCAAAGACACTCCGACACTCTAGTCAGTCAGGTGTGCAGGCAAAAAGTGGATAAGGTGATATATGTGACGTACCTTGAGGGGAGGGTCGGACCCTCCCCTTATATACCTTGTCAGAAAAGTGGGCCCCATAGGAGAGGGCCTCCTTCCAGGAAGTTTCCTTCTCCCCAGCTGTTACGCAGCTGGCAAAGAGGGTGCGTGGCCGGATCAGTAGGTCTTCGGGTCGGGTCGGTTCACACGTCTAACTGGGCTGGGCCGTAACAATTACTTTAATAGCTATAATTTATATATATATATATATATATATATATATATATATATATATATATAAAATAATCATAATCAACATGACTATTATAACGTTGGCATATAATAATATATGAAGAAATAATCATAGCTGCTTAATTAGAATAATACAAGAATATATTCTAATGGATAAAAAAATAATTATTGAGGCTAAAATATAGTAATCCAATAATATTATTTCTTATTTTAAAACAGATCAATCATATACTACATAAAATTATTAACAAATAATGATGTGAAAATGAAATTATCATTTTAAAAAAATTATCATAAATTTTTTATTTTACAAATCAATCATGCATAATTATAATTATTTGTTTTGAAAATAGAAGACATAAGAAATTGCATTGGCTTTGAAGACATAAGGATACTAATATAACATTTGGAAGCGAGAATGAGATTGAGAGACAAAAATTGAAAGACAGAATTTGAAATAAGTTCTAGTATTGTGTTTGATGAAAAAGTATATAAGATTAAGTTATGTCTCAAGTTTAAGATAAAAGTAGAGACTAAAATGTAATAAATTACTTGAATACCCCTGAAAACCGCACTGGAACAGGGTTGAGGACGGCAGCACAATAGCATCGACAGAGGTTCTAGCGAGCAAAGGTATGGCAAAGGTAGAGAACTAAATAAAACATAGACAAAGTAGGTTCAGGGACAAGAGCGAAAAGGTGGTGGCTGAGTAAGGAGACGCAAACACTATAATGTTTTTCGGTGACAACAACAACTTCTCCCTCCTCCTCTGTCACGCTCGTCGAGCTCTCTCTCTCAAGCTCTCCCTAAGCAAATCCAGCGACGATGCCGACGCCAGTTAGCACGAACAGCGAGGATAGAAGCTCGTCAACGTGGAAACAACCTCTCCTCTCTCTGTTCGTTGTTCTCTCTCTCTCTCTCCCTCCCTCCCTCCCTTCCTCCCTCCTCGGCGACTCACCTCGATCACGGTGGCTACTACGACGACGAGAAGATGGTGGTCCTGGCGGTGGCGATGGAGCAGCAGCTCCAACTGGGTATCTTCGATTCTTGTATTTGGTCTGAGAAGATGAGTCCTAATTTGATTTTGCAAAAAGATAAACTTGGAATTAACAATTTGGAATGAGAGTATTTTAGGAAAAAATTATTATGTAAATTTCGATCTCCGTTCCTAAAAATTTTAGTCCCATTTGTCCCCACTTTTTGGAGGTATCGAAGGGGCTAAAATTTTATGTCTCGAGACTAAAATTTTAGTTCCAGTCTCTAGCCAACAAACATGATACTGAGTTTCAGTCTCCCAGTCTCAATCTTAGTACCTCAAAATAAACGCTACCTAAATGGTGTAACTTATGACACTTTTAAAAATGCCTACTTTGCTTTTGAGTTGTTGCAAGATGATAAGAAATTTATAGATGTCTTAAATGAAGCATGTACTTAGGCATTTGCATTATTTATGAAGAGATTTTTTGTAATTTTACTGGTATCAAACAATCTTTCAAGACCTGACTTTCGTTTGGGAGAATTGTTGGTCGCAACTTTCAAATGATATTCTACATAGATGTCGAACGCATTTGAACATGAATGGTATAATCTTATTATCTTATTTATGCATTTTATAACTTTAAAGAATATTTTGTGGCTAGAGATAGTTTGTTGAACTAACTTTTTTAAACTGTGATAGATTTAATTTTGTCTTATGAAAACACCAAGAATTTTGTATTATTAGACATAGAAGATATTATGCATTCTTATAGAATGAGCTTGTAAGAATATTCTCCGATATCAATCTTTTCTGGTAGTAACTATGGAGACCTTAGAGACCTTAACATCATCGATCTTGCGTGCAATGACTATGGAGCAAAAAGAATCTTGTAACAGAGTTATGAGGGCTATGAACGAATTTGAGAAAGGATTTT
Organism: Arachis hypogaea; assembly: GCF_003086295.3. Taxonomy (NCBI): domain Eukaryota; kingdom Viridiplantae; phylum Streptophyta; class Magnoliopsida; order Fabales; family Fabaceae; genus Arachis; species Arachis hypogaea. Next base: position 14,038,446 of record NC_092055.1, read on the forward strand.
TGTTTCCCCTTTATGGTCACGGTGGTCGTGGTAAAACGTTTCGTTATAACTTGATGTCATCAAAAGTTAGGTCAAAAGGTAAAATAGTGCTTAATATGACTTCTAGTAAAATAGCGTCACTTCTTCTACTAAATGATAAAATTATACATTCTAAATTTAAAATACCTCTTGCAGATAAATATTTTACGTACAATATCTAATTTGTATGTTCATTAGTTAATATAATTAATCAACGGATATTAATTGTATATTTTAGAGATGTAATAATTCAAATAAAATTAATAATTTTATATAAGCATAATTTGCTTCTCTCTTGTTAGATACATAATTTGCATGGCAATGTAGAACGAAAATTGCGGGGTAGAGTTGTAAAATTTTAATAGGAAGTGACGTTTTTTTTTTTAACTGGAAATAAGAAGTGACGTTGTTTGGAGCATGGACTAAGGAATTGATAATTCTCTCCGCGGAAAAAAAAAAGTATTTGGAGGAATGAAAGGGTGTTTAAGTTAAAAATGTGGATAGGTATGTACGTGCTCGCAATATTATCAGAAAAGATTGTGAGAAGCGAGTTGTGGCAACATATAGTTTCTTTTTCCAGCCCACACAAATTCTCACCGGTACTGCCGTAAACACCTTTTTTATGAACCAAACAAATAAATCACTTATAAGACCCGCTTCATACATGGTATACGGCCCATTAACTATTGCTTAAAAATATATCAAAAGCATTAAATATATCTGTTTCATACATGATACACGACCCATTAACTTGTTTTTATTATTGTAAACTTGTTTACATTTTGAATACATTAAATATATCAAAAGCATTAAAACATTTTTTTTAATATGCTTAACTGATGTCCTTAGGACACAGGATAGCAAACCCAATATAATAAATATAAGTATACATATAATTAGATTACATACAGAGAGTCATAGACTACAGAAATAATTAGAAGTATATTGGTTTCAAATAAATTTACATAAAATTTTTTTAGATACATTAGTAAAAATAAAAGTGAAATTTAAAATCTCATACATATTAATAAAATTTTACATCACTAAACCATTTTTATCCGTTTTTTCCTTAAATAAATCTATGACCTTAGATGAGTCACAGTAATTTTTCAGCTTTTTCCTTCTCTGAATTAGTCCTTTCAGCTAAAATAGATCTAGGATGTTTAGACATAGTAAGAAATCAAACTAATTTTAATAATTATTTATTTTTATAATGATTTTTTAAATAATCAATTATATAATAATCAATTTATGTATGGATACCTTTGTTAGAAAAATAATTTTAAGATCATTTATTGCATTTAAAATATAATTTAATTTTTATTCTTTCTCACTATAAAAGAATTTTACATAGACAACCAATTGTATTACAAAAAAATAATTAATTTTCAAACTTAATATTTAAAATAGCGTCCTTTATTTATGAATCTAATTAAATACTCGTACAAAATTCTTTATATTGTCGTTGTATCAAAATTAGTTATTTCAAAATATATTAAAGATTTTTTTTAAAAAAATGCTATAATTACAAAATTAAATATGAAACAATTGTTCATATTATTTAACATTTAATATTTTCCGTAACATTACTAAAATCGTTACACTTTTAGAATAATCAACTTTAGCTTATAATGATGACATTCAGAATATTATTCTTGCTATTAAGCTATTATTTTTAGCTTAAAATTATTAATTTTCATTCTAATCTATCTTTAGTCTTTTAACTAAGGAAAAAGCAGCTTCTCTTGCCTTTTTAGATATTTCCCAAACATACATTTTGGTTGACATATTTTGCTCAACTTTGCTTTTCGCTGACCATATTTGTTAGCTCCTTAGGGAAAATTGCCTACCAAATGACCTTAGATAAAGTTTGGACAGAGCAATTTTATCAAGGATATTACTAGGGGTACAGATTATAACACAGTTAGATGATTAGATTATGGTTTCTCGCAGCAGAAGCCTACCATAGATGCACCCAGATTCAAGTCTCAGCTAAAACTGGATGTACTTTAAGAACTCATAGTGTGTGTGAGTAGTGTATAATGACCGAACAAAAAAAAATTATGGTTTCTCAGATGACAGAATGGACAGCCACATATATCGGTACTCTTCATTTCCATCCTCCTTCAAAGAGACTTATAGGCGTAAATACTGGAACTAGTTTCAATTTACAGCTCTGTAGATTATTGTCCCATTAGATGGCACTTATCGTGGCTCTTTGGAGAGACGACGAACAAGAATAACAAAACCTCAAACTCACACAAACTAAGTATTAACTACTAAACCGTCTTTGGAAAGGATCGAGGACGACGACGACGATGGCACCCTCTGTCACTTCCGACGACGACGATGACAGAGGCGGGCTTCACGACGAGCACAGAGACGGTGAGGAGGAGAAGAGAGGCGGCGGCTGGGGGGCTAACGGTGGTTGATGGGGCTTCACGATGAGCAGGAGGCTGGGGGCTGACGGTGGCAGCAGTGTTTACTCTGATAGGGTTAGATAGGAGTGAAATTAGGGATTTTTTGAGAAACTGAGAATGTGAGTGAGGTTGTGAGAGAGAAGGGAGAGGGGGTCGCTGTTTTGATGCTGAAGGGGAGAATCGGGCCTTCAAAAAATCCGGTCCATTCAGTCGGTTCATTGGTTAATAATTGGTTCGATTGGTTTTTTAATCGATTTTTTAAACTACGGTTTTGGGGGTCAATCGAATCGGTTAGAGGACCAGTTTTCAGTTAATTTGGTAGAACTGGCCAGTCTGATCCGATTTTCAGAACCTTGCTTTATCTTCTCTTCCTTCACAAAAATAAAAAATTCACAAATTCAAATCAACAACATTTTACAGATTCATAATCAACATAATTAATCAGCTACTCACTCATTTAATGAAAGTATAACCTAACTGAAAAACTAAAAAAATAAAATTAAGAGTAAGTTTCACGAAGACACGAACCCAGAAAAGAGAGAAGACCAACCTGTCCGAGCACGACGAGGGGGAGGCATCAGCGACGGATGAGGACGCGGAGTAAGGAGATGCGACGACAGGGTTGCTTGGGAGCCACAAACGCGACGGTGCAGTACAGGGGAGCCACAGACGCAACGGCGCAGTATCGGAGATGCACCAGAGCCAGCGAGTCGAAGCAGAGGAGACGGTCGGCGATCGCGAGTTCTGGAGTTGGAGTGCGATTGAGAGAGAGACTCAGAGACTGGTGAAATGGTGAGGAAGAGAATCCTTCAAGTTAGGGCTCTCTCTCTCTCTCTCTCTCTCTCTCTCTCTCTCTCTCTCTCTCTCTCTCTCTCTCTCTCTCTCTCTCTCTCTCTCTCAATGAAACGACGTTGTTTTCGTGTTGGGAGGAAAAAAAAATAAAATTTTCAAACCGGCTGGGTTTATGTTCTGGTTAATGGTTATTAAGGATTTGGATATTCTGATGTCTCATGGTCAAAGTGTTGTAACCGCAAACAGTAAATGTTGTTGTAGCTACCGCGAATAGAAAAGGGGTTTATTGTGTTAAAATCTCTATGGGCTTGATTCCTCGAGATAAGGGATTGTTTTAAAATGAAAATATTTTGGATTTTGAATACCTGACAAGTTTAGTAGGTTAATGCAAATTGATTAATGTATGTGATGTAAATGATTTTCTGTTGTGATTGACACGTTGTGTTTGTTGGTGATTGGTTTATTTCTGAATTTTTGGTGAAATTGATTGAATATGTTAATTTTAATTTTCTTTATTGAAATTGATAATGATTGGTTTTGAACAACGGATTTGAAAATGTTGATTTGAAATGCTGATTTTGTTAGGTTGAGGTTGAATTGAGAAAAGCCGTGAATGGTGGTAAACTCCGGTTTTTAGGGAAAGTTCTGTCGGAATTTTTCTAAAAATTTGAAGAGTTTTGGAAATTTTGGTTATGATTTTGAAAATGAGTTTGGTTTGTTTAACTTTATCAAAAGAGATATGTCTTGAATACTTTTAAAGATTTTAAAGAAAATCAGATTCTTATGATTTTGTTAATTCGTGATTTTAACTCATTTATTTTTAATAACAACGAAAAGAGATTTGATTAACTAGTTAAAGATTTTTAAAATTAAATTAATTATAAATTCAAGGATTTGGGAATAGGAGAGTGAGTTTGAGGTTTTAATGGAATTAAATATAAGAGTTGAGAGAAAGAAGGTTATTTTAAGGAATATGATGATAAATTATGTGATGTTTGATCGATTTGGAGGAAAGTCATGCAACGGTTAAGACAAATATTGGAAGTTTAATGAGTTGTTGGGTGTTAGGAAGAATGGATATGGTTTAGGCTTGAACATGGATGAGGTTTGATGGGTATTGATCTCAAAAGAAAAGTGTTTGAGAAGTGTTATTGTGAAAGTTGCTTGAAATTGAAGATTTAGAGAAGTTTGGCTTGTCAATCTATAATATGATTAATTAGAGAAATAATTTAACGAGATTAAAGGGGTTATGTGGTGTTTGAGTTAAATTGTTATTGACTATGAATGATTATGTTTTATTTGAGTTAGTATACAATCTTGACCTCAAGTCTAGGGTGTTGTATTAGAGACCCATACCTACAAGTTGTATGTAACAGTCCAAGCCTCACCCGGTGAATGATAAAGGATGCGGAGTAGAGTTTTAGCGGTGTTATTAATGAGTTTGTTAAGGATTGTGATTTTAAGTTGAGATTACATAGATGATGATAAGAAGTGAGATTAATATGAAACTTATAATGAGAACTTGATTAAGTTGAGATGTGCGAGAGATTATGATTGAGAATGACGATTATGTCAGTAATGATGTGATGAGGATGATTATGATAATAAGAAATTATGATGATTGATTTTGATTGAGGAGGATGATGATAATTATGATAATGAGAAATGACAATGATTGATTTTGATTATGATTGTAAATGAAGTGAAATGAGTTTGAGGGTGAATTTGATAACTAAATTGACTCTGATTGAGATATACCTGATTAGGTAGATGCAGTGGCGTTGTTCCACTTGCTCCGGTTTATGGTTTGATTTTCTGGGGTAGATGCAAGGATGGTGGCTTTGGCCCGCTTGCTCCCAGTTTATATTTGAGTCTCCTGGGGTAGATGTACTGGTTCGCCCCCACTTGCTCCTGGTTGAGAATGATATGTGATTTAAAAATTTATCTGGGTCATGAATTTTCCTGGATAGATGCAGTGGGTCGGCTCCACTTGCTCCAGGTTGAGATTTGAGATTCTGTTGACCCTTCGTCGCAAGATATGGTCGGACACTTATACCTTTCCGAATGTTCCCCCAATGCATTTGATATATGAATATGAATTTTTGAGCTTGGGGATGCGTGCACGCAGAGACTGTCTAGGGTTCGCTACTAAAAATGTCGAGTTTGATTGTATAATCGACAGATGAGTTCATCAGCCATAGGGGCAGACATGCATCATTTGTATTTGTGTGTATTGTTTGGGTGTATATTTTGTTTTTAGTTTGTCTATTTGAATAATTGCATCTATCTACTATTTGATCTAGTTACTCTATATGTACTTTCTTTTTGTGTATTTTTTGTATTATTTTGTCTATATTTAAAAACTGAGATCCTCGTGCTGGTGGTGGTAACGTTGAAAGTTGTTCCTGATGTGGTGATGGAGGTTGAGGCAGATTAGATTTGGTATTGTCCTGATACTCTAGTTTATGTATTGATGGGTAGGAATGAGCAATATAAGTTTGTTTGATAGTAATCCCTTGGGCATGTCTTTGATCCTTTTTCCTTATTATCCAATTTACTTTATGGAATTGTAAACTAAAGAAATTCATTACGACTTTTTTAAAGTAAGTTTTCTCACATAATTTTTTCAAAAGGTTATTTTAAAAATAAACTGTTTTTATAATGAAATTCTTTCTATTTACAAGTATTTCTTTGCTTTGATGGTATTCCCTTCTTTATTGAGAATTCGAAAGGATGATGTTCTCACCCATTTTTATATCTAACACTTTAGTGACAGGTTTAGTAAGCTTTGGCGTGGCCGCAACCGAACTACAAAACTAATGTATTTGTATTTTTTGTTTTTAGTTTAGTTGAGATTCTTTTCTTTGTCATTTGTCATTTTGAGTTTTCAGAGTGGCAAGACTTGTATTTGAGGAATATTGAATAAGTCTATGTATTTAACAGGGATAAGTATTTTTTTCGTCCCCAAGGTCTGGGGTCAAAATCAATTTCGTCCTTAATCTTTTTTTGTTATTAAAATTATCCTCAACGTTACAAAACGTTATAAAATCGTCATTTTCTACTTTAATTTTATTTTTTTTACCAAATTACCCTTATTAAATAATAAAAATAATTAAAAAATAAAAACAAAACCTAACCCCCCTCCAACCCCCTCACCCCCTCACCGTAACCCCCCCCCACCCCCTCACCCCCTTCTTCATCACCACTAACCCAGTAACCCCCAATTTCCTTCTTCATCACCAAACCTCTTTCTCTCTCCCTCCTTCCCCAAGACTCTTACTCTCCCTCATCATTTACCCCTAACCACAAAATAAATAAAAAATTCAACAACAAGATCAATCACAAAATAATCACAAAATTAGCAACAATTCATCATCAATCATGTATATGTTCTTCAAAAATTAAAAAAAAAAATAGGAAGAACGAAGAATAGAGAAAGAGAAGGGTGAATCAACAATGGTGAAGCAACAACAAAAACAAAAATAGAGGCAGGGGCGGCAGCGGGTTGGACGCTGGGGCAGCGGCGGGTGCACCTCCGAGATAGCCCAAACGACAGCATGAGGGGTGGGGGGTTACGGTGAGGGGGTGATGGAGTGGGGTGAGGGGGTGGGAGTTATGGTGAAGGGGTGAGGGGGTAAGGGAGTGGGAACTGATGATGATGATGATGATGATGATGATGATGATGATGATGATGATGATGATGGGATGGGATGCGATTTGGGGTGGAGAGTCAGAGAGTAGGAGGAAGGGAAATTGGGGGTGGGTTTGGGGTGGGGGGAGAGACAAAGAGATGCTGGGTGTGGGTGGGGTGGGGTTTTATTTTTTTTTAATATTATTTTTATTAATAGTTAAAGGTAATTTGGTGCAAAAAAATAGAAAAAGACGATTTTATAACGTTTTGTAACGTTGAGGATGATTTTAATAAAAAAAAATGATTAAGGATGAAATTGATTTTGACCCTAGACCTTGGGGACGAAAAAAGTACTTATTCCTATTTAATATTATGTGAATATAATTATATGATTAAGTAGTTTAAAGTAAATACTTTTCAATTTCTTAATTAAAAGTTTGATTTGTATTCGCGAAGGTTCAATATTAAATAAATATAGTATGAAATTAACGAAGTAGAGATAGATAACGCTTGAACTTTTAGTACGATCATGAAATGCTAAAAGTTAAAGTGTTACACGCAGAACCAATAAGGTTCGTGGTGAATGAAAAGGACACTATTTCTGTGATCATTGAAACTGCCCTCAAGTCCTATGCTCATGAAGGCAGGCTTCCTATTCTTGGTTTTGATCCTACCAACTTCCTCCTTTATAATGCATGCTTTGACGGTATGGATATATATAGTTGAATAAAACTTACTGCTTTTTATATTCATTATTATTTCAATGCTTACCTAAACGCAACAGGTATTAGTTAGAGTCATGAAATCGCTTCTCTCAAAATTTAAGATGATGATAGGAGTTATATAAATGGTTATATTTATTCTAATACGCACTCTTACGCAACATCTTTTTAGGTTTGCATGAATTTTTTTTGCATAGATATTTTTTTTAGATCAAACTCTAATTTATGTCTGCATATCATAAAACTGTTACTTTTATAAATTTAAACTAATAGAAAGAGGCATATGAATAGAGATACAATATTACAATGATGTAAAGTTTGATTCATGATATTTTTGAAGTTGACTGGTTATTTTTATTGGTTTTTATAGAAACTGCTTTGACAGCTCTGAATCCATTGGAAGCCATAGGATCTTATGGGGTGAGGAACTTTGTGTTGTGCAAAAAGCAAGTATGTTCATCAAAGGCAGAACCGAACACAGAGCTGATATCGCAGAAAAGCAATGGTGGTAGTGGCTGGAAAGCATGGCTCAACAAATCATTTGGATTGAAAATTTTATCCCATTGAAGAGATATATCAATTTAGTGTAGTACAATGCAGTGTTCTAGCTATGATTGTTCTTTGTTATTCAATAATAATGTGTTTGTTGCAATTGTATGCTAGTGCTACTACTAGTTCCTACGGCTTAGAATTTGGTTTCTTTTTTTTATATAAAAAAAATATTTCGTATAGGTCAAATTGATTATTTATTTTATATAGGCGCCTATCCAAAAATGGAATATGAATCATTTACTATTGTTTCGATTTCTGGGCCATAATCATCATGGGAGAGAGATGGCCGAGTGGTTCAAGACACCATTGGAACTGCTATAAGTGCTTTGTTCAAGATAGCACAGACGACGTTTTTAACATTTAAGATTATGAGCTCGTTTAGAAAGTTTTAAAAACTACTCTTTTTTGTTAGGCTTTTGACTTATGAAAAGTCACATTAATATTGTTTGATATAATTTTTTAAATATTTTTAACTTCTTAAAAAGTTGTTTAAGAGCTTTTGAAGAAATTATTCATTTTCAAAAGCTATTTTATCGCTCCTGTTCAAAAGATGCATCTTCTTTATATGTGTATATGGACCTCTTTACATGCAACGCGTACTAATTTTAGACTTCAAAATTAACATGGGAATGAATATGCTATTTGTTTGGTATCCTATGATTAAAGGTACTTAATCTTATTCCATATATTGATAAATTCGATATATAATATGCGAAGTGGATAATGTTTTATGTGATGATAGGAAGGATAGGATAATTAAGAACATTCTATGTTATCAAATATAATCCATTGAAAGAAATTAACAAGAAAACAAACACACACACAAGCCTTAGTAGTCAAGGTTGGAATATTGAAAAAAAGAAAAAAATGTGGGAATACATATAGCCATAGAAGGTTGGATATATTTAAAAGAAGAGTAAAGTATCATTTATGTCCCCAACGTTTGGGGTAAGTCTCAAACCTATCCCTAACGTTTTAAACGTCCTATTTGTGTCCCAAACGTTTCTAAATCGAATCAATATTGTCCTACCGTCCAAATTACTAACATTTGGTTAACAGCATTACACACGTGGACATTAAGTGAGTAAGCCCAAAGGTTGAGATACACACGTCTGCCTCTTCGCGCCCAATATACCGTTCACTATAGCAAATATGAAACGTCAAAGAATCACAGCACCTCTACCCAACGTTTTTTATTCCAGTTCTGGTTACCACACACGTTTTTTCTCTTCGTCGAGGCTGACCGTAGGGAGGGGCTGCAAGGTAGTTGGCGGATCATTCTTGGGAGTTTTGCATGAAAGCTTACACCTTTGTTGTGGTGACAGAGTTTGATCGTGCGACGAGGTATGTACTTGAAAAAAAAATTTGTTTTTTGGGATTTTATTGAGTAGTTCTACGAAGAAAAGATGGCCAGCAATGTATGAGATTGCGTGCATTTTTAGGGTTTAGTTGGTTTTTTGTATTCTCAGCAAAATGTTCGTTGCTTATGTTAGTTAGGGCATGAATTTACGTTTTCTGGTGATTGAATGTGTGCCTGCGATTGATGTTGTTTCGTTATATTTGCCTGTTGTAATAGGGTCTGTTGGTTAGGATGAGTTATTTTAGTGTCAAAGTTTACCACCATGGTAGCTTTGGACTTCAACAAGGGCAATTGAAGTATTTGGGTGGGGAGACAACTGTCATAGACTACTGCAATGAAGATGAATGGAGCTTGATTGAGGTTTATGACATAGTGAGCAGACAAGGGTATTTGAAGAAAGATATTGCTGCAATGTGGTACAAATCACAGGATCAGAATACAGAAGAAGGCTTAAGGATGCTGCGAACTGATAAAGATGCAATGAATATGGCTAACATTGGGGTTAGGGAGGATATGGTGGAGCTGTTTGTAGTTCACAAAACAAGTGATATCCATGAGGTGGTTGAAGATGTACACTTGTTAGGGAGTACTGAAAGTAACATGCAAGTGAAGGGTGGTGGATCTGATGGGCAAGGCCCAATGGTTACAAGTGAGGCCCAAACAGTTGGACAGGTGGAGAAAAATTCTGGCCCAAATGTGGAGGAAGAAATTGTGGGTAACAAAGATGAATCAGATGAGGAAGGAGAGGGTAGTGATGGCAGTGAGGACGAGGACTATGAACCCAAGGGTGGTGAAGATGATAGTTGTGATTCATGGAGTTCTGATTCCAAAAATGGTGATGGTTCAGAAGATAGTGCTGCCGAAGTTGTGTTTGGTGATAGTGATGATGATAAGGAAGGGGCAGAGGGCTTAGTAGATGTCAACATCAGGGTAGGGGATAGATTCGAGGCTGCATCAACTGAAACCCAAACAGATGCAGCAAAAGCTAGTGGGAGTGCCAAAGGTAAGGAGAAGGTTGTTGCAGGTTTAGGTGATGAGGAAGAAGGATATGATTCTGAAGATTTCCTAGATATGCCTATTACTGATGATGATGAGAATGAAATAGTGTTGCAAAGAAGTATCCATTGCACAAGCAGCTAAAGGACATGAGTGAGTACAAGTGGGAGGTTGGAACTCTTTATGTCTCAAGAGAAGAGTTCAAGGATTGTGCCACTGCCTATGCTGTACACACTGGGAGGGGTTTGAGGTTTGATAAGGTTGATCTTCAGAGAGTGAAGGTCACTTGTGTGGAGGGTTGTAACTGGTTTGCATACTGTGGGAAGATTAAGAATGAGCAAACATGGCAATTAACCAGCTGCCATAACAAGCATAGCTGTTCTAGAGAGTTGAAAATTGGAATTATGCATGCAAAATGGTTGGACAAAGTGTTTCTAAAAAAGATCGCTGAGAATCCAAAAATAAAGCTCTCCACGCTAATGAACAAAGCATACAGCAAGTGGAATGTAGAGCTAACTAAGTCTAAAGCTGCCCGGGTTAAGCAGTTTGCACTTGATGAGTTACAAGGAACGTACATAGAGCAGTATCGGAGACTGTATGACTATTGTCATGAATTGCTGAGGTCTAACCCGGGTTCTACAGTTAAGTTGCAAGTGGAGAGACCACCTGAGTTTGCTTCTGAGAGACCAAAACCGGGTGTGGATTTAAGGCCAAAGTTCCAAAGACTCTATGTGTGCCTTGATGCATGCAAGAAGAGTTTTATGGTTTGCAACCAATAATTTGCCTTGATGGGTGCTTCATCAAGACACCATATGGAGGTCACCTTCTCACGGCTATTGGCTGGGACCCGAACGACCAGATACTGCCGATAGCCTACGCAGTAGTTGAAGCAGAGACTAAGGACACATGGACTTGGTTTCTCACGAATCTGTGTGATGACTTTGGTAGTGACAAGCTAATGAGATGCACCTTCATGTCTGACCAACAAAAGGTACTTATTTCTCTACTCACTTCATTCATATAATCAGTTTTAGTGTTAGACTTGCTGATAGCTACGTTATTGATCCTAGTTTAGTGTTAGAGTTGTTGCCTATAGTGAACCTAGTGATTGAAATGTATGACTTGTAGTATGAATTGTGCATGTCCATACTACTTCAAGTAAAAACTGATTAATTGTAATTGTCATTATCACATATCATGCTGATAATAGATTCTGTGATTAATTGAAATGTATGTACTTGGTTAATTGTCATTATCACATATCATGCTGATAATAGATTCTGTGATTTGAACTGTATGTACTTGGTTAATTGTCATTATCACATATCATGCTGATTTAATTACTACTTCAAGTAAAACTGATTTACTATGGATTTAGGGCTTAGTTCCAACCTTCGATGAGCTCATTCCCGGAGTGGATCATAGATTCTGTGTTAGACATCTTTATAGCAATTCCAGGAAGAGATTCCCATGTAGAATGCTGCAAAAGCCACTTATTTACAAGAGTGGGAGAGAAACATGGCTAAAATCCAAAAGGTTGATAATGGAGCCTACAACCACCTTATGGAGATTCCAACCAAATATTGGTGCCGGCATAAGTTTGGGACTTGGTCTAAGTGTGATACCTTGGTTAACAACATGTGTGAAGTATTTAACTCTGTGATTGTGGACGCCCGGGAGAAGCCTATAGTCAGTATGCTTGAAGACATCAGAGTATACATAATGAGGCGTTGGGCTGATAATAGGGATCGGATAATTGAATACCAAAGAGAGGTGTTGCCCGGTATCAGGACTAAGGTTGAAAAACAAGCTGATGCAAGTGGTAAGTGGGTGAGCACCTATGCTGGTCGTGACAAATATGAGGTAACTAGCATCCATGGAGGCAAAGAGAAGTTCGTGGTTGACTTGAAGAATCACGAGTGTTCGTGCAGGAAGTTTCAGTTGTCCGGAATCCCCTGTGCCCATGCCATGACCTGCATTAGGAAGATGTGCTTCAATGTGGACAACTTTGTTGCAAACTGTTACAAGAAGGAAACTTACTCTGACTGCTACCAACATGTGGTGTATCCAGTAAATGGCCCCAACCTGTGGGTGAAGACACAGTTTGATGACGTTTTGCCACCAGTCTACAGAAAACCCATTGGAAGGCCTAAACTGAAACGGAATAAAGCTGTAGATGAGAATTCAACTAGGGGAGGAGTGTCTCGCGATGGGCAGACTCAGAAGTGCTCCTATTGTTTTGCTAGAAGCCACAACAAACGGACCTGTCCAAAGAAGCGGAAAGTAGCTGCCACTACTTCGGTAAGTACAATAGTTGTTTTTTCTGGTTTTGGCTTCATTTTGCCTGATTGCATTCAAAGATTATAATGTCGTATTGTGGCTGTTAACTAGGCAAACAAAGTTGCTGGGTCTACAAGAAGAGCTACAAGAGTCATTTCTAGCACTATCTCAAGCACTGTGTCTAGTACTATCTCCAGCCAGGCTTCTAGGCAATCACAAGCTGCAGCTAAGAAGACCAACACATCAAGGCCAAAGAGAAAATCACCTTCCAATGATATCAGTTCCCAGCAATCTCAGGCTAGGTCAAAGAAGGCTAAGATGACTCCGTCAAACAATAATTCTGGACAACAACTCAAGGATGCTGCCAAGCACAACAATCTCAGAGTGCTGCCAACCCCATCCAAGCACGTCAGCATATCCCAACTGAAGTTTATGGCTAGGACACCTCCAAAAGCATGGAAGAAGATGTGATGATGATGATGTGTGCAGTTTCATGTTTTCTCTTTAGTATCATTATAATTTGTCAAAACTAGTTTAAAGACTCCCTTTTGTTATCTCATACAGTTGCTGTGGAGCAAATAATGTAGCTCCTATTTTGTTATTTTGCTGTGAACCTATTGTGCTTGTTGCTAATTATCTCATACAGATGTTGTGGAGCAAATAGTGTAGCTCCTATTTTGTTATTTTACTGTGAACCTATTGTGCTTGTTGCTAATGACAATCTTAATGGTTAGTGATTAAGTAATATATTACAGTTCAGATTGTTGTCATGATCATGACTTGCTTCATTTAAGCAGAATGCAAAATGTAACACTTTATTTCAGCTGCAAAATATAACAATGCAAAATATAACACTTTAAATAGAATGCATAATATAACATTGCAGCTGCACAATATATCACTGCACTTTTTTACACAAGCACAACATAGCATTTTGCCAAACTTAAATCATCAAAACATCATTTCATTACAATTTCATTCAGTTCAACAAAAAACCAACCATGTCAACATCAGTGCTATTTCTAGGCAAAAATACAGAGCACAAGTTGGGATCTAATGATATTCTCCTAAATCTCACTATCTCAACATCATTGTAGTAAAAGTCTCCCAAATTTGGTGCTGCTTGTTTTCTCACAAACCAATATTAGGGCAACTGTCCATCCAACTAAAGCAACTCCCACTGCAACCATGAACCTGAACTCAACCTTCTCCATTTTGCTCTTCAAATTTCTGACCTTCATCCTTAACCTTGAAACTTGTGGGGGCTCTTCCTCTGGTTCTGCCCATACAAAATAGCCGCATTCTTCTCCAATCTATACCAAATATGACACAACCGAGTCACACCCACAGATTGTCAAAACATATAACTCAACAACAAGAAACGCATGGCTAAAACTCACCCCAAAGTTAACGCAACCCCAGAACCTCCGCCCGGAATTTTCTGCCGTCGATGAGGTGGCGAGCACAGGCCGTTCCCCACAGTAGCAAGTTGTCCTCCTACGACGTGCCTGGTTTCTATTTCGTGTCGCCTGCTTGCTGCCGTGTGTCGCTTCAGATTGGCATGCATCAGCCTCCATCCTTTTTCAACCAGAGAAGTCGAGCTTCGCAGAAGGTGTAGCATCAAAGAGGAGAGAAGATTTGCAGAATTAGAGTTTCCAAGAGGATCATTCTTTGCTGTTTATCTGTTTCTTTTTTCTTTTATTTTTAATTCAATAACGGTCACATAAAAACGCCCTGCCACCGTGTACAATAACCTTCACGTATGCAACGCCGTTAACCAAATGTTAGTCATTTGGACGGTAGGACAACATTGATTCGATTTAGAAACGTTTGGGACACAAATAGGACGTTTAAAACGTTAGGGATAGGTTTGAGACTTACCCCAAACGTTGGGGACATAAATGATACTTTACTCTTAAAAGAAAGGTCAAGAATTAAAGAGATTTCCATGTTTTTATTTCTTTAATTTTAATTTATGGGTAACATGATAATAATTGCGGAAGAATAAAAGATTTTGGTTTCACAATTTTTTTAAGAAAAAATAGAAGCATCAAACGGGATTACACAGCACGGATACTGACCTTTAGATGAGTATGAAGAAATTATGTCGTTTAAACTATAACTCGTTAGCCCAATTAAGGTGCTTTAGACTCTCAAAATTATATATAAATTATAAAATCCTATTATGGCATGTTTGCCTAAAAGTAAAAGAAATAAATTTTGCTAACAAGGTATGTTTAATCTTGCCAACGGCCAAGTTAGTAACTTGTACAGTAGTACCAACCAATGAAGAAAGATTATTATTATTATTATTAAATCAAATAAATATTTGAAAAATGCACACGATGACTGATGACAAATAGATTCATGAAAATACTTAGCAACAAATTATCCCTTATAATTTATGAATTTGGTCGCTTACATCATAAAGATGGAAGTTATTCACAATTTAACTCGGACATATTTAGGGTTTCAAATATATGCAAAATTATCACACAAAAAACAAAGTGTAATGTAGATATCTTAGAGACTCATCGTGTTTTATTTCCATAGTTACAATTTACAAGAAATATTAAAAAAAAGTACAAGTGAACTCCAAAATTGTTCGGTTAGTCTTAGTCTTAAAATAAGATTATGAATATATACAAAGAGAAAACACAAGTACATCCAATTATTTTCCATTTCTTTCTTTGAGAATACTCAATCTCTATAATAAATCACATTGGATCAGCTCAGCTGCAAAAAACTAACTGGACACATTATTTGAATCCGAATACCCTTCAGTAAGTAATCGCCTCTCTTCCTCCTCTAACCTAGCAAGCCATTTGAATCCAAGATCACATCCTGCCTTTGCCGCTATCTGGAACTTTTCTCGTGCCATCTCTACCGGATCAATTGCAAGACTTTCTTTCCCCTTCCCAGCTTTGCGAGTAGCAGAACCTCTCTTCGAACTGAATTTTGTTATTGTTTCTGGAACCTTAACACCTGAGGCAGAATACTTTATTAGTATCATAGTGAAAAACTACGTGATAAAAAAGCGTAAGCAAGCCACCATATCAAATCCAATCTAATTTATGTTTAGACCATCCCCTTTGCTTTCTGCAATCATGCGCAATAGAGAAACCTACTTTTAAAACTGCTCGATTTTTAACCATAAAAAGATCTTGGTAAGCAAGGCATAACCAAATGATTGGGATGGGGATGAAAAGAACTGAAACACCCAACAATATAATACAACAAAATAAGGAAAGGAACACAAGCAGGCACACTGACCTTTAAGAAGAAGAGATCCAAATGCTATAGCTGCTCCGGCATGGCCCTGTGTACACATAAAGATTAAAAATAAGAAACCAGCACAAAATATTCTATAATCAAGAAACTAAAAAATCTGAACTTCTCAGACTCCTGAATGAAACAATAATGAAATAAATCAATTAGGTTATGCTTAGACTCTTCTAGATTACAAAGGGTGTAGACAATGTTGCGCTGACCAAAACCGGGACTAACCAGACATATAAGGAAACTAAAATCAAGATAGTTTAACAAGCAATACAAGTCTAGTATCTCATATTACCTTCTCTGAAGCCCTATGAAAACACCACAATGCTGAAGCAATATCTTGCTTCACGCAATCGCCCGTCAAATATACAGCACCCAAAAGGTAAAGAGCACCTGGATGCAACTAGAACACAACACAATAAGCACAAGTAAGGTTTTGTCAGGAATTCATAAAACAGGGAAACCAAAAACCTTCAATATAGGTAAGGGAAACATACCTGATCAACAGCTTTCTGCAAATAATAAAAAGCTTGTTGATCTGATTGGACGTAGTCATTCTGCGACAGAAAAGTAATATATCAGCAATCATCATTATGTGTCAATCTAATTCTTAACATCAAAACCAGGCAAGTAAAATAAACAAGAAACCAGTGATCCCATTCCCTAAACCTCACTAGCTAACAAAAAAATAAAAATCACATAATAGAAAACTTGAATCCACAAATGATACAATACAAATTAATAACCTAGCATTTCAGTGAGTCAGTGACGCACCTCAATTCTCAATTGACAACCCAATGCAAATTGTGCATCAGCATCACCCATGTCAGCAGCTTCGACCAATAAAGCAGCTCCAACGGCTTTATTAGCGCCAGGAACATGATACTTCATGTGCAATCTGGATAACCAATACCTAGCATGCGTGTTGGTGTTGTCAGCCTCCAAAGCAAGCTCAAAATTCTCCTTTGCTCTAAGAAGCAGAGGGATGAGGCGTGTATCATTGAGCTCGCAGTAATCAATTACCCTATCGACCTCCTTCAACGCGTTCCAACCTTTTGCGATGAACGCCATCGCCTTCTTGTTCCTAT
The DNA here is from genome assembly GCF_003086295.3 of Arachis hypogaea. Classification (NCBI taxonomy): domain Eukaryota; kingdom Viridiplantae; phylum Streptophyta; class Magnoliopsida; order Fabales; family Fabaceae; genus Arachis; species Arachis hypogaea. The sequence continues at coordinate 14,055,584 of NC_092055.1, forward strand.
CATGCATTCCTCTCTGCTGATTCAATTGGAAGAAACAAGTGGCAGAGGGTTTCCGCAAGGACAATGCCCTCCACAGCATCTTTCTCGATGGAGCTGCTTCACGGTGGTGAGAGGAAAGAGTGAGAAAAGAAGAATGGTGGCATTGAGGCATATAAGTATAACCTAAAACCCTAAACCCTGATCCGGGTGAAAACCAGGTGTAGATTAGAGGTGTTCAGTTTGCGGTTAGGTTCGGTTTTTTGAGAAAAAAAATCATTCGAACTAATTATATATAAAATATTCGATTTGTTTTTGTGAAGCCAACTTGTTTGGTTTGATTTTTCGGTTTTTGCCGCTAATTAAAAAAAAATAACATGTCCTAAATTTCTAATCATATCTAGTATACTAAAAACTTGTCCTAAGCTATTTTCAACTAATAATATGCAAAATAATACCAAGTACCAACATATAATTAACAAAATAACAAGTTCAATTTCATGAAGTAATAAAAGGTTACACAGCACAATAATAAAAATTACCAATTCCACCTTCTAATTCACCAAAGACGCATTAAGTTTCTTTTGTTCTTCCCTGCATGAAAGCCACCACAAACATCAATTAAACATCAGAGAGTAAAAAATATGAAAAGACAAATATTTGGTCAACAATTTGACAATTTTGTTTCTAGAATGTTTAAAAATACAACACAACTACTATTTGCTAATTCCTATTCATAAATTCTCAATTTGCCAAACCTTCCCATTACCCAGCACACTTAATTTAAGGTGGTCCAACAAAGTAATCACCAACTATTCTACATAGTTTGCAACGAGATACTACCATGTGATCAAAACAGATCATGTCACTTTGCTTATGCAGTTATCCAAGAGATCGATGAAATATTCATTATGTTCACGACCACAATTCAAATGCATAACAAATCAAGAATCAAGAACAACGACCAAGAAAATCAGAATTAAAAATCAAGAATCCGAACAAAAAAAAAATCAAGAACAAATTAAAAATGTCCCAACCAACAATCAGTAACAAATTAAAAATCATAAATCAGAACACAAAAATTAGAATAACAGCCATAAATCAGAATCCGAACACAAAAATTAGAAATTTAGAATTAACAAGACAAAACCAAAATAAAAAAAATAAGGTCAGAACAAAAAGAAATCAAAATCAATAAATAATTAGAAGAATTACCTGAGACTCGAGACTAGAGCAGGACGAAAAAACCGAACAACAGACATGACGGTGAGACACGAAGCTGGAAACGGAGGGACTACGGATAGAGGTTGGATGGAGACGAACGGAGCACGACGGCGACGACAAAACCGAGGAGCAGAGGAAGTGTGTGGCTGAGAACTATGATGCTGGACGGCGATGCGACTGTGAAGTTGTCCGTCGCCGGCAAAGAGTGGAGAGTTTTGAGGTTACGGGCATGAGGGTGGGTGAGTGCGGCCCTTTGGAGAGTGGAGAGAGTGTGTGGTGTGATGCGAGTGATTTAGTTTGGGGTTAGGTTTTACTGATTTTCTGTGGAATTAAAGGTATACCAACCTAAATACCTAAAATTAAATTATACTTTTACATGCCAATGAGTTATAGCCAAGGTTATGAAAACCGAACCGGTCATCAAACCTCTTTAGTCACTGGTTCACTGGTTCATTGGTCCAACTAGTCCAACCAGTGATTCAACCGAAAAAACCGTTTTAGAATAAAATAATAAATAAATTATAAAGGACCAAAGATGAGGGTACTCCAAGAACTCCTATTAGATGCAACAGCATTCAACATTATCACATATTTTCACACACACATACAAAGCCTTAACTCAAAGAACAACCACAGCAAGTGACTTGGAAAGAAAATGTAAACACCGAAACAATCACAAGCATACAGAACATGTGAATATTATTATAGCAAACATAATAATAAAATAGCTCTTCTAATGCGTCTCTGAAAATATCCCAAATCAAGAAAACTACATAATCTGATCCACTTGATTCAAAAAGCTACATATATTAGAAAAATTAAGAATCAACTAAAAGAAAAAGAAAAGGATGGCCTGGTTGATTCGATTCAATTGCCTGAGATGAAGAATCAAACAGGGCTGAGAAGCTGAGAGTTTAAATGTTAAACCTCAATATTCAAATAACATGACTCCATTATTGTTATTATTACACCCTTCTAATGTCACAAACTCAATATATATTATAGTCTGTTGACACTTGTGTATTCACAACTTGGCCTCATCATTCTGATTCATACCTTAAGTAGAAGAAAAAGTCCCAATAAGCTTTCGTTACAATTTTATCCAGAGAGTTGGGGTTTTGGTTCGGAGTTCATGCCAATGATAATGACGAGAGGGATGAATCCGTGAATCAATAACATAGGCAGTGCAAATTTTAACAAAGTTCACCACAATGATTAACAACAACAAAAAGCAATGAAGGAACACTCAGTAATATAGGCAGTGCAAATTTTAACAAAGCTCATCACAATGATTAACAACAAAAAGCACTGAAAGAACAGTGAATCATTAACATGGGCAGTGCAAATTTAAAATTTAAAAGTTATCAATTTAAAATTTATCATCAAATACAATCAGTGAGCAAAGCCAAGCAATCAAGCACTGACTGAGCATTCTGTTCTGATTCTGTGACTGGGAAGTAACAAATTCAGCAACAAATTTAACAAATCCTAGTAAAGTCCCGATTTACACAGCAAAAAGACAAATTTATTGATTACCAATTCAGCAAAGGGAAATCTGGAAAAGAGAGAACACTAAACCAAAACATTAACCAATAGTCACAAAACACTAAACCTTCACCCAGCAATTACAAACAAAGCCCGCAATTACAAACATTAGCACATTATAAAACATTCCAAAACACTAAACCTTCACCCAGCAAAACCAGCAACTACAAACAAAGCCATCAGTAAATTTGAACAAAAAAATTAAGAGCCATCAGCAACTAACAGAGCCATCGAGCCATCAGTAACAGAGCCATCAGTAACAGAGCAAAGAATTGAAAGCAACAGACTAACAGAGCCATCGAGCCATCAATAAATTTGAAAAAAAAAATTTACAGCCATCAGCAACCAGCAAATACAAGACAGATCCATCAGCACAGACAATTACAATTTACAAAACATTACAAGAAAAATGGAACAAAAATTGAACACCAATTTCAGAACTTCAAACGAAGAAGAAGACCGAACATTCAGAAATTAAAAGGAAGAAGCGAAGGCGAAGAATTGAAAGCAGGGCCACTAACCTGGATTCCGTGCCGAGAAGCCAGCGAAGATGAAAACGACGTGCCGAGCAACCTGGGGGAAGAGGAAGATGAAAACTACGTGCCAGCGAAGATAAAAACGACACGGGGAAGAGAAAGCAGCGGCGGCGCTGAGGACCTGGGGACGGCGGCGGCGATGAAGGGCTAGGGTTTTCCTTGGCTTCAGAGGTCTCCAGGGAGTGCCCGAATGATTGGGGGAAGAAGAGGGGGGAGGGGGGAGTTTGGGTTCACGAATGGTTCTGCAGTTCTGCTTTTTTTTTTTTTTTTCCCAAATAAACAAAACGGCGCCGTTTTATTCGAACCGGCCGATTATCAATCCGATCCAACCGGCCAATAATCGGCCGGTTTGACGGTTTTCAAGCGGTTTTTTCTCCAACGGTTATAAATATCGGACCAGATCGTTTTTAATACTGGTTCCTGGTTAAACCGGTTCGACTAGCCAGTCTGGTCCGATTTTTAAAACCATGGTTATAGTTCAAATGGCTTAATATTTTCATACTCATTTAAGAGGTATAAAAAAAATCAAGAACTCTAATTATTGTTTTTGGTATCTCTTATTATAATTGAGATTGAATGGCAAAATTAGTAGAATGTCCATTCTAATGAATGGAAGTTCAAACCCAGAATCATGTTTGCGTTTAAAGGAAAAAAATTAGGCAAACAAAAATTACAGCGTTCAAGAAGATTGAACGTATTTTTTGTGCTTTCAACGTGTTTGCTAAACACACACATAATCTCTCTATACTCACCTAAAAAAATCGCAGGTTCGAGTCTACCTATCTTTAGTTAAATAAAAATTACACTTCTACATTATGAAACTAACGTTTGCGTTAAAAAAACATTATATCCAACACCTCAAAGGCAAAAAAGACGCTGTGCAGTGAAGGAGATTTATACTAAAATAAATATGTAAAAAAGAGGTTTATACAAACTAATTCTTTATTCATAAATATCAACAAAAATAATGTTACAATCTAAAAAATCAATGTTTTAAAAGGAGTAAAAAAAAAATCTACGGGCACTACTTCAAAATAATTAAAAACTAAAACGAAAGAAAATTGATTCAAGAAATTAATAATAGTATCAGTTTATTTCCTATGCATAAGCATCTTCACTCTCATCCCAACAATCATTATGTGCTGGCATCTCATTCTCTCCAACAAATTTACAGTCGTCACCTTCATCGACAACAATAGATGTGGTGACTCGAAGCTTCACATCAAATGGCCAAATTCCTGCATAGCGGTTACATCTAGACATTTTCATGATCTCCCTGGCAAATTCGCATATGGAAGGCATAATTTCATCTAATAACTCAGTTGACAAAAACATTGAAAAGAAGGTTTCTTGCAAGTATTTGAATTTCTCTTTGACATCATCATTGGTGGGTTGCAAATAACTAAGAATTTTATTCCAGGAAACCAAAAAGGTTTGGTTGATAGTAGTGGAAGTAAAAGAAGAGAATTCATCATCAATATGTGGTTTAGAACTTGATTTCTTAGTGAATTTTCTATGTTAGATCATTTAATTGATACAACAAAAGTTTATATGGAAGCGATTATAAAATGAATTTTCTTCGGCTATAGGCCATAAAGATAGTTTTTTAGAACATGTGAATTCTATTGAATAGGTGTAAGATCCGGTTAATTATCGGCTAATTAACCCATAAATGAGAATTTATTCTAGAAAGCCAAAAATGTTATTTTTATGGCTTAATATGATAGAGGAGATTGAGACGAGAATTTCGGTACCAATTTTATAGAAATCGGACCAAGATTGGACCGAACGGGCCAAACCGATCCAACCGGACCCAAAGTGGGCCCTTGGCCCAACTAAACTAAACCAAAACCCTAGTTTTTAGCACTCTCTCTCCTCACAACACACAAACACACGCTGAAAATGGAGGCCATGGAGGGAAGAACACTCTCTCAAGTTCTCTCCCTTGGTTGATCTTCAAACCACCATAACTTTTGATCTAGAGCTCCGATTGTCGCACCGTTTGTGGCCACGCGTTCACTGCGGAGAGCTCTACAAAACCCATACAATCAATCTTGAGGTAAGCCACGTTTTTCTCTTCTAATTTTCAGCCTTGATTTCGAGTTTCATGAGCAAAAATGTTGAGATTTTGGGCTCTTTGATGTTATAGGGCCCAACTCTCTTGAAGGAGAAGGTTAATCTTGTCTCCTTGGACCTTGGGTGTGGTAAGATTCTCAACTCTACTGTAATTTGTTGTTCTATGATGTTTGGGTATTGAGATATTGTGTATGGGTATGATGATTGTGGCTTAGGTTGTGTATATGTGAATATTGGAGCTTGATTGGTGATTTTGGAAAGCTTGGGAGAGGATTTTGTGTGATAAAATCTATTCTTGGAGGTGTTGAGACCTTGAGAGCTTGTGGACAAGTGGTTTGGAAGTGCTCCGGTTGAGCTTGGAAAATCGGCTAAGGTATGGTTTCGGTTTCCCGTATCTAATATGTAATGTGGTAGGAAATACTTAGGCTAGAGGCCCTAAGATAGGCATTGAATGGTTGATATTGTTAAATGGTTGAGATATATGATGTGATCATATATGTGATTATGAATATTGATGCCTTGATTGTGTGATATATGAGAAAATGCATGTTGTGATATATGCTTGATGAATGAATGAGGTTGAATTGATGGGTGGTACCATGTTGATGGTGAGTATGATGTTGATTATGTATAATGATGGTTGATTGAAAATGGTATTATTGGAAATTGGGATGAGGAAGGATGTATGACATGATATTGTGTTTGTCCTTTAGCCATTTGATTGAGAAGTGTTAAAATGGTTGGATGTGGTTTTGGGAACCTTGGTAAAGTGTCAATGTGTGAGTTGAGGATGGCTTGATATTGATTTTTGGTACATTTTGATTGATTTCAAAGAAAAGTGATTAAATTGGCATGTTTTGATTGATTTTGAAAAGAGTTGAAAGTGGCTTGTTTTGAAAATGGCACTTTATGGTTTTGTATAAAAACATGGTTTTTGGGCATACTTTGACGGGACATAACTTGGACTACGGATCTCTGATTTGTGCCAAATCTATTTAGAAATGAAATTGGATCCGGGATGTCTATGCCGTTCGAAGAACGGGTGAAAAACGATTTAAAATGAGAAAGTTATGTCCGTCGGAAGATTGGGGGTTGAATCTGTAAATTCTGCAGCTTTTAACTTAGAAAATTTTTAGCAGAATGACCCTCCGCGCGTAGGCGCACTTGGCGCGTACGCGCCGTTCTTTGAGAAAGTACCATCCACGTGTGCGCGTGGTGTGCGCGGGCGCGTCGATGCGCTGTACCAAATGCCCAACCATTTTCCCGAGAGTTGTGCCAGAGTTGTGCCAGTTTTGTGCCTGGGGCGCAAGAACACCCACGCGTACGCGTGGCTGACGCGTGTGCGTCGTTGGCTAATTTTCAATCCCCGCGTCCGCGCGTATGACGCTTGCGCGTCGATGGGTTTTAAGGCCATCCACGCGTGCGCGTGGAGTGCGTGTACGCGTGGCCTTGTTTTCATCCCAAACTTGATTTTTGAGTTTTAAAAGCCAAATTTCATACTTCTAAGCCTCCGATCTCACCATTTATGTCTTAAATCATTATGATGTTCCTAGCATGAGAAGAGGGGCTAGCGAATATGGTAACTTGTGAGTGAAGTAAGGGAAAAATGAATGATCAATGAGGATCAAAAATGATTATGTGAGATGCGGAGGATGGCGGTGGAAATGCTTGTTATGCCATGGGCCGAAGAGCCATAATTGTTAATGAATTGGCTGGTTATGGATTTAACCGTGAGCCGGATGGCTGGATTATGCCGTGTGACGGTGGAGCCATGTTTATGGCTAAGTATAAATGCATATATGCTGTTGAATGAATTGTGAATATTTGCACTTCCACCATCAGAGATGAGGGTTTCCCTGGGAGGAAGCAGTGGCTAGCCACCACGTGCTCCAGGTTGAGACTCGAAGCTCTGTTAACCCTAGGTCGTAAGTGTGGTCGGGCACTGTGAAAGGCCCGGATGAGCTCGCCCCCGTAAATATTCACCAGTGAGGGTGATGGATATGGATCATGATTATGATCAAGTTTATGATGAGTATAACTCGAGTTGGGGATGCGCGACAGAGGGACAGTCCAATGGTTAGCTACCAAGACTTGTCGGGTTGGCTCTATAACCGACAGATGATATCATCAGCCACTAGGGACAGGCATTCATCATATGCATACTATATGAATTGTTTGAGATTGCCTATTTGACTGCATATTACTTGCTAATTGTCTAAATGCCTTACCTGTTCCTATTTGTAAATCTCTTGTCTAATATAACTGTGTTTGCTATATTATACTCCTGCTGGTGGTTGGGAGGTCTGAAGAAATTGGAAAGGAAAGTATTAGTTAGACTGAAGAATCTTTAGTCAGTTGCCACTTATGGTTTAGCTCGTTTATAAGCTTTGATATTATCTGGAGGAAGTTCTAGGATTGCCTTCGGCTTTCCTCTATTATTATGTATTATATATGTGGAAGCTGTTACCGTGCTGGGACCTCTGGTTCTCACCCGTGCGGATTTTGTGGTTTTCAGATGCAGGACGCGAGGCTTCTCGTTGAGGCATGCTGGAGACTTCTGGATTAGCGAAGATCCTTGTTCTCGGGGCTCTGTTTTGGTTTATATATCTTGTTTAGATACTTTTATATCCATTAAATAATACAAACTGTGATGACTCCTCTTATAGGAGGTTTTGGAGAATAGGTTTCTGTATTTGTGCCCCTTTGGGTTTCCTTTGGGGTTTCCTTATTTTATTACATGTATATATTGCTATGCTCGGACCGGTTATCTTCGCAGCCGGATTTTGAGTCTTGATATTCCTGTTTTTGACACTCCTTTGTATATATATATATAACCTCGCGTTAGCTTATCCCGGTTTGTTATGTTTATCGATCGGAGTGTTGCGCTTTCGAGTTACGGTTTTTGTTTACCCCTTTTTTCTACAAAGGCTCCTAGTTATAATCAATTATTCATACTACTATACGTACTAAATTTATGTTATAGAGGTCGTAATACCTTGCCATCTCTGAATTATGACTTAAGCATAAGACTCTGTATGGTAGGGTGTTACATTATGGTATCAGAGCAGTTCGTTCCTGTAGAGCCTGAGGGATGGACTGACTATGCTTCTGTGCATTCTCTGTATGTGTGTTATGTGCTATTAGTATATCTGCTTGATATAATTGGCATAAACATTCATGAGCATGCATTTGGGACTTTGAAGCACTAGACTTCCGATATTGAGACTGATCAACTTAATATCGATTGTTTGGTGTGTATAGAAACTAGATGGCGCCTCGTGGACGCGGTAGAGGTCGTAGGAGCGGTCATACGAATGCTCGTGCACCGAAGATTAACCCTAATGACCCGGTAAACTTTATGACTGCATTGGAGAACGTGGCTGCTGCTATGCAAGCCATTGTTGAGGCTCTTGGTCAACAGATGAACAACCATGATAATGACGGAGGTGGAGTTCAGGACCCGATGACACTGGCAAACTTTTTGAAGGTTAATCCACTTAAGTTCAAGGGAACCACTAGCCTGACTGAGGCCGATACATGGTTTCAGGCCATGGAACGAGCACTGCAAGCGCAGGTGGTACCTGAAGGGCAGCGTGTAGAGTTTGTTACCTATTTGCTCACTGGGGAAGCGTCGCATTGGTGGCAAGGAATCCGACGCTTCCTGCAGCAGGGTGATGATTATATCACCTGGGATGTCTTCCAAGAGAAGTTCTATAAGAAGTACTTTCCGACTTCTGCCAGGACGGCCAAGGAGCTTGAATTGTTGCAGCTGAAGCAGGGTACTATGTTCGTATCTGAGTATACTGACAAGTTTGAGGAGCTGTTCAGATTCTCTCGTATGTGTCAAGGGAGTCCGGTGGAATATGAGGAATGGAAGTGTGTTAAGTACGAAGGAGGACTCTGGAGCGATATTTTCAGTTCGGTGGGGCCAATGGAGATTAGGACTTTCTCCGAGTTGGTGAACAAGTGTAGGGTTGCTGAAGAGTGTGTGAAGATGGCAGCCATTGAGAAAGGAAGTCATAAAGGATCATTTCTACATAACCGAGGGAAGAGTTTTGCACCTAGAGGTCCGCCTTTCAAGAGGGGAGGCCCAACAACAACTACTCCCAAGGAAAAAGGTTTGGGAAGCAACCTCAGAATGATCAAGCTTGTACTAGGTATGGAAGTCACCATCCGGGAGTACCATGCAAGGCCGGATGGGGTTTGTTCTACAATTGTAGAAAGGCGGGGCATAGAGCCGCAAGTTGTCCAGAGCAGCAGAAGCAAGCTGCTGGGAAAGCACAACATACCGGTCGGGTGTTCACCACCTTAGCTAGGGGTGCAGAGGGATCCGAGATACTCATTCGAGGTAACTGTGAAATGGCTGGTCAAACTTTAAATACTTTATTTGATTCGGGAGCATCGCATTCATTCATTGCATTTGAGAAAGCCCATGAGTTAGGATTGAAGATCGTAACCTTAGGTTATGACCTAAAAGTATATAATGCTACCCATGAAGCCATGGTAACTAGGTTAGGATGCCCGAAAGTTTCGTTTAGGTTCAAGCAGCGTGATTTTGTCCATAATTTAATCTGCTTACCGATGATCGGTCTTGATCTTATCTTGGGATTGGACTGGTTATCTGAGAACCATGTCCTGCTTGATTGTTCTACAAAGTCGGTGTACTTTATGCCGGAAGATACAGACGGGCCGGTTGTGGTGAATAGTTACTACTTAATTCGATGATGGTGAACTGTTCCGGAATCGAATGTCAGGGTATCCTGTTGTTAACCGCGGGTGTTTCGGGTGATGACCAAATGTTGGATCAGATTCCGGTAGTGTGTGAGTTTCCGGAAGTGTTTCCCGATGATATTGAGGAATTTTCACCTAATCGAGAGGTCGAGTTTGCTATTGAATTGGTGCCTGGGGTGGGACCAATCTCAAGCGCTCCTTATAGAATGTCACCGTTAGAGATGGCCGAGCTAAAGTCTTAGCTAGAGGAATTGTTGGGTAAGAACTTTATCCGACCAAGTGTTTCCCCGTGGGGTGCTCCAGTGTTACTGGTAAAGAAGAAGGATGGGAGTATGCGACTCTGTGTGGATTACAGGCAGCTAAACAAGGTCACCATAAAGAATAAGTACCCATTGCCAAGGATTGATGATCTCATGGATCAGTTACAAAGAGCTGGGGTTTTCTCCAAGATCGATTTGCGATCCGGTTATCACCAGATAAGGGTGAGGGGTGAAGATATCCCTAAGACCGCTTTCAGGACTCGTTATGGTCATTACGAGTACACTGTGGTGTCCTTTGGGTTGACGAACGCTCCTGCAGTATTCATGGATTACATGAATAGAGTGTTCCGTCCATTTTTGGATAAATTCGTTGTTGTCTTCATTGACGACATACTAATTTACTCCAAGAAGAAGAGCATGCGGAACAGTTGAGGACCGTGTTGCAAATTCTAAAGGAGAAGAAACTCTATGCGAAACTGTCTAAGTGTGAGTTTTGGAAGGATGAGGTAAAGTTTTTGGGTCACGTGGTGAGTAAGAAGGGAATAGCCATAGATCCAACTAAGGTGGAAGCTGTGATGGATTGGAGGCAACCAACCACAGTAACTGAGATAAGGAGTTTTCTGGGTTTAGCTGGCTATTATCGAAGGTTCATCAAGGACTTTTCGCAATTAGCTTTGCCGTTGACAAAGTTAACCCGCAAAGAGACTCCGTTTGTTTGGACTCCTGAGTGCGAGGAGAGCTTTCAGATATTGAAGAAAAAGTTGACCACTGCACCTGTGTTGGTGTTACCTGAGCCGAACGAACCATTTGAGGTGTACTGTGATGCCTCACTAAAGGGTCTAGGATGCGTGCTGATGCAGCATCATAATGTGGTGGCGTATGCCTCACGACAATTGAGACCTCATGAAGTTAGTTACCCTACGCACGATTTAGAACTCGCTGCGGTCGTGTTTGCCTTGAAGGCGTGGAGGCATTATCTCTATGGGATTAAGTTCCAAGTCTTCTCCGATCACAAGAGCTTGAAATATCTCTTTGATCAGAAAGAGCTTAATATGAGGCAAATGAGGTGGATGAAATTATTGAAGGACTACGACTTTTAGTTGAATTACCATCCGGGAAAGGCAAATGTAGTGGCGGATGCGTTAAGTCGGAAGTCGTTATATGCGACTTGGATGATGCTTCAGGAGGAGAAGTTGCTCAAGTGATTCGAGAGTCTAAAAATTGGTGCTCGAGAAGTATCTGGAACCTTGTGTTTGAGCCGATTAGAAATCTCGAGTGATTTTAAGTCCGAGCTCCTAAAGGCTCATGAAAATGATGAAGCATTATGGAAGGTGTTACCGGCTATCGAGCAAGGAAAACAGTGGAGAGTGTCGGAAGAAAAAGATGGGTTATGGAGATTCAAGGGTAGGATCATTGTGCCGGATGTTGGCACTTTGAGGCAAGATATCTTAAAGGAGGCACACAAAAGCGGATTCTCCATTCACCCGGGAAGTACTAAGATGTACCATGATTTAAAGGCGATGTTTTGGTGGCCGGGTATGAAGAATGATGTGGCGGAATATGTTTCAAAGTGCTTAACTTGCCAAAAGGTAAAGATTGAACATCAAGGACCATCTAGGATGTTGCAACCTTTAGAGGTTCCGCAATGGAAGTGGGAAAGTATTGCAATGGACTTTGTGTCGGGATTGCCAAGGACTAGGACTAGTTTTGATGCTATCTGGGTGATTGTGGACCGACTGACGAAGTCAGCTCACTTTTTGCCCATTCGGATGACTTACACCCTTGAGGAGCTAGCTCGGTTATACATAAAGGAGATTGTGAGACTCCATGGTGTACCTGCTACTATAATCTCTAATAGAGATCCTCGTTTCACTTCGAGGTTCTGGGGTGCATTTCAGAAAGCTTTTGGAACCCGATTAAGCTTGAGTACAGCGTACCATCCTCAAACAGATGGTCAATCCGAGAGGACGATCCAAACACTAGAGGATATGTTGAGAGCTTGTGTTTTGGATCAACCGGCGAGTTGGGATCGGTATATGCCGTTAGAGGAGTTTGCATACAATAATAGTTACCATGCGAGCATCGAAATGGCTCCGTATGAGGCATTGTATAGGAGGAAATGTCAATCTCCGCTATGTTGGTATGAAGCTGGGGAGAAAGGCTTGTTGGGGCCGGAAATGATAGCTGAGACCACTGAACAAGTTAAGAAAATCCGAGATAGGATGCTTACGGCGCAGAGTCGCCAGAAGAGTTACGCCGATCAGAGGCGGAAGCCCTTGGAATTTGAAGAAGGAGATCATGTTTCCTGAAGGTTACTCCAACCATAGGAGTAGGTAGGGCGATTAAAGCGAAGAAGTTGAATCCTCGATACATTGGTCCATTTCAGATCTTGGAGAGGATTGGACCGGTAGCGTATCAGATGGCTCTACCACCTCATCTTTCGAACCTGCACGATGTGTTTAACGTGTGACAGCTTCAGAAGTACACTCCTGATGCTAGCCATGTATTAGAACCTGAGTCGGTTCAGTTAAGAGAAGATTTGACGCTTCCAGCGGCTCCAGTTAGAATTGACGATACTAGTATCAAACGGTTGCGTGGAAAAGAGGTTTCATTAGTCAAAGTGGCTTGGAGTCGAGGCGGTGTTGAGGAACACACCTGGGAACTTGAGTCGGAGATGCGAACGGATTATCCGCACCTATTCTCAGGTAATTGGATTTGAATTTTGTGGGCAAAATTTCCAATTAGGTGGGTAGGATGTAAGACCCGGTTAATTAACGGCTAATTAACCCATAAATGAGAATTTATTCTAGAAAGCCAAAAATGTTATTTTTATGGCTTAATATGATAGAGGAGATTGAGACGAGAATTTCGGTACCAATTTTATAGAAATCGGACCAAGATTGGACCGAACGGGCCAAACTGGTCCAACCGGACACAAAGTGGGCCCTTGGCCTAACTAAACTAAACCAAAACCCTAGTTTTCAGCACTTTCTCTCCTCACAACACACAAACACACGCTGAAATGGATGTCATGGAGGGAAGAACACTCTCTCAAGTTCTCTCCCTTGGTTGATCTTCAAACCACCATAACTTTTGATCTAGAGCTCCGATTGTCGCACCGTTTGCGGCCACGCGTTCACCGCGGAGAGCTCTACAAAACCTATACAATCAATCTTGAGGTAAGCCACGTTTTACTCTTCGAATTTCCAGCCTTGATTTCGAGTTTCATGAGCAAAAATGTTGAGATTTTGGGCTCTTTGATGTTATAGGACCCAACTCTCTTGAACGAGAAGGTTAATCTTGTCTCCTTGGACCTTGGGTGTGGTAAGATTCTTAACCCTAGTGTAATTTGTTGTTCTATGATGTTTGGGTATTGAGATGTTGTGTATGGGTATGATGATTGTGGCTTAGGTTGTGTATATGTGAATATTGGAGCTTGATTGGTGAGTTTGGAAAGCTTGGGAGAGGGTTTTGTGTGATAAAATCTGTTCTTGGAGGTGTTGAGACCTTGAGAGCTTGTAGACAAGTGGTTCGGAAATGCTCCGGTTGAGCTTGGAAAATCGGCTAAGGTATGGTTTCGGTTTCCCGTATCTAATATGTAATGTGGTAGGAAATACTTAGGCTAGAGGCCCTAAGATAGGCATTGAATGGTTGATGTTGTTAAATGGTTGAGATATATGATGTGATCATATATGTGATTATGAATATTGATGCCTTGATTGTGTGATATATGAGAAAATGCATGTTGTGATATATGCTTGATGAATGAATGAGGTTGAATTGATGGGTGGTACCATATTGATGGCGAGTATGATGTTGATTATGTATAATGATGGTTGATTGGAAATGGTATTATTGGAAATTGGGATGAGGAAGGATGTATGACATGATATTGTGTTTGTCCTTTAGCCATTTGATTGAGAAGTGTTAAAATGGTTGGATGTGGTTTTGGGAACCTTGGTAAAGTGTCAATGTGTGAGTTGAGGATGGCTTGATATTGATTTTTGGTATATTTTGATTGATTTCAAAGAAAAGGGATGAAATTGGCATGTTTTGATTGATTTTGAAAAGAGTTGAAAGTGGCTTGTTTTGAAAATGGCACTTTATGGTTTTGTATAAAAACATGGTTTTTGGGCATACTTTGACGGGACATAACTTGGACTACGAATCTCTGATTTGTGCCAAATCTATTTAAAATGAAATTGGATCTGGGATGTCCATGCCGTTCGAAGAACGGGTGAAAAACGATTTAAAATGAGAAAGTTATGTCCGTCGGAAGATTGGGGGTTGAATCTGTAAATTCTGCAGCTTTTAACTTAGAAAATTTTTAGCAGAGTGACCCTCCGCGCGTAGGCGCACTTGGCGCGTACGCGCTGTTCTTCGAGAAAGTACCATCCACGCGTGCGCGTGGTGTGCGCGGGCGCGTCGATGCGCTGTACTAAATGCCCAGCCATTTTCCCGAGAGTTGTGCCAGAGTTGTGCCAGTTTTGTGCCTGGGGCGCAAGAACACCCACGCGTACGCGTGGCTGACGCGTGCGCGTCGTTGGCTAATTTTCAATCCGCGCGTCCGCGCGTATAACGCTTGCGCGTCGATGAGTTTTAAGGCCATCCACGCGTGCGCATGGAGTGCGCGTACGCGTGGCCCTGTTTTCATCCCAAACTTGATTTTTGAGTTTTAAAAGCCAAATTTCATACTTCTAAACCTCCGATCTCACCATTTATGTCTTAAATCATTATGATGTGCCTAGCATGAGAAGAGGGGCTAGCGAATATGGTAACTTGCGAGTGAAGCAAGGGAAAAATGAATGATCAATGAGGATAAAAAATGATTATGTGAGATGCGGAGGATGGCGGTGGAAATGCTTGTTATGCCATGGGCCGAAGGGCCATAATTGTTAATGAATTGGCTGGTTATGGATTTAACCGTGAGCCGGATGGCTGGATTATGCCGTGTGACGGTGGAGCCATGTTTATGGCTAAGTATAAATGCATATATGCTGTTGAATGAATTGTGAATGTTTGCACTTCTACCATCAGAGATGAGGGTTTCCCTGGGAGGAAGCAGTGGCTAGCCACCACGTGCTCTAGGTTGAGACTCGAAGCTCTGTTAACCCTAGGTCGTAAGTGTGGTCGGGCACTGTGAAAGACCCGGATGAGCTCGCCCCCGTAAATATTCACCAGTGAGGGTGATGGATATGGATCATGATTATGATCAAGTTTATGATGAGTATAACTCGAGTTGGGGATGCGCGACAGAGGGACAGTCCAATGGTTAGCTACCAAGACTTGTCGGGTTGGCTCTATAACCGACAGATGATATCATCAGCCACTAGGGACAGGCATTCATCATATGCATACTATATGAATTGTTTGAGATTGCCTATTTGACTGCATATTACTTGCTAATTGTCTAAATGCCTTACCTGTTCCTATTTGTAAATCTCTTATCTGATATAACTGTGTTTGATATATTATACTCCTGCTGGTGGTTGGGAGGTCTGAAGGAATTGGAAAGGAAAGTATTAGTTAGACTGAAGAATCTTTAGTCAGTTGCCACTTATGGTTTAGCTCGTTTATAAGCTTTGATATTATCTGGAGGAAGTTCTAGGATTGCCTTCGGCTTTCCTCTATTATTATGTATTATATATGTGGAAGCTATTACCGTGCTGGGACCTCTGGTTCTCACCCATGCGGATTTTGTGGTTTTCAGATGCAGGACGCGAGGCTTCTCGTTGAGGCATGCTGGAGACTTCTGGATTAGCGAAGATCCTTATTCTCGGGGCTCTGTTTTGGTTTATATATCTTGTTTAGATACTTTTATCTCCATTAAATACTACAAACTGTGATGACTCCTCTTATAGGAGGTTTTGGAGAATATGTTTCTGTATTTATGCCCCTTTGGGTTTCCTTATTTTATTACATGTATATATTGCTATGCTCGGACCGGTTATCTTCGCAGCCGGATTTCGAGTCTTGATATTCCTGTTTTTGACACTCCTTTGTATATATATATAACCTCGCGTTAGCTTATCCCGGTTCGTTACGTTTATCGATCAGAGTGTTGCGCTTTCGAGTTACGGTTTTTGTTTACCCCTTTTTCTACAAAGGCTCCTAGTTATAATCAATCATTCATACTACTATACGTACTAAATTTATGTTATAGAGGTCGTAATACCTTGCCATCTCTGAATTATGACTTAAGCATAAGACTCTGTATGGTAGGGTGTTACAATAGGAGGTTGATACCTTAGCCATGAAAGCTTACTATTAATTAATAAACTAAGTTGACAATGAAGAAAAATTGTAGCTTTAGGATCTTTTGTTTTTACTCTAATATTATGGTTATATATATAATGATTTCATACAACAAAATCATAAATGTTTATCTTATGTTATCTTATCTTATTAGATTGTTTTAGATTTAAAATCTTATTTACTAAGTCAAATATGGTAAGATTTAGAATCTAGGATTTGGAGAGACAAATTAAAAAAAAAAAAAACAGATTAGATACATAATCTTAAATTTGCATTATTATAGATATGATTTCAAATTTTCAATTCTTCCACAACCTCTCAAGAAAGCAGTAACAGCACCACTCCTACCCTACTCAGCGACCTCTCCATACAGACCCTCCCATCCCTTCCTTCTCTTCAGAAACTCACACCTCAAAACCTTAACTTTTCAGTCTCCCACCATTGCCAAACCCCACCTTCACACTGCAGCCTCAACGGGAACACTCTCGCCCCGTCACCTCCCTCGCTCTCCAACGAAACATTGACTAGCCCAGAGGGAAAGAAATTGGAACATTTTCAGCTATTCTCTCATTACACCAACGTTGTCAAAAATAGAACAGAAAATCACAACAATTCCACATATTAACAATCACCAGATCAAAAAGAGCAACCCAACAACATTATCTGGTCATATGAACAAATTAACAAGATGAAAAGTAAAGTCGGATCCGAATAATTATTCAACTTAATAACTGGTAAAAAACACAGCAACCTAATAAACACAGGCCACAGAACAGCACCTCAAGAACAATTGATCAAATTACCGAATCATTAGGTGATACACACATGAACTAAGATCAAAATCATTATTTAGATTAACAACTCCACAAAAATATAGCAACCTAACACTCACACAGTCGAATAACAGCGCCTCAACAAAAATTCTATTGATTACTAACAAACCACACCACAAAGCCAGTACAAGAAAAAAAGAAAGAATCACCCAAAATCAACCTACAACTCAGCAGCACAATTCCAACCTTATCAGAAACTGTACCACCATAATTCTAGAAACATCTTTTTTGCCTTGCTGTAAAAGATGTTGCCAATCATAGAATTACCCAAGTTTCACCACTCAATAATGAGCTGTAGTTTCAGCCCTATTGTATATATATAGCTACCATTTTTATTTGTAATGCAAGAAGAATATAACATTCTTTTCACTCATTGGTCATTGTCTTTTGCTCTCTCTATTTTTCTGCACTTTTAGTGTTCCGTCTTTGATGGTATCAGAGCTCCAATAGGGGCCTGCTGCACATCCACACCATGTCTCAGAACAACCAAGAAAAAATTGATGTTACCCAATCACCATCCAGTCCATACTATATTCACCCAAGTGAAACACCCTCTACTGTCCTCGTCTCTCCGCCACTCACCGGCGACAACTACCATCAATGGTCTCGTGCTTTCTCCATTGCACTTATCTCAAAGAACAAGATAGGTTTTTTGGATGGAACCATCCCAACTCCAACCACCGATGACCCGCTCTTCCCTTCCTGCCGTAGATGCAACACATTGGTCTCCTCCTGGATTTTCAATTCCCTCTCAGCGCCCATTGCTCAGAGCGTCATTTATTTCGACTATGCAGAAGCAATTTGGGAAGATCTTCGCAACAGATTCTCACAAGGAGACTTGCTCCGTGTTGCTGAGCTATAAGAACAAATTTATGGCCTCAAGCAAGGATCTCTCTCCGTCACTCAATACCACACCGCCCTCCGAGCACTATGGGAAGAGCACGACACGTACCGCCCCGTCAAACCCTGCATATGCCCGGCTCGGTCTTACCACGACCAAAACTTCATCATTCGGTTCCTCAAAGGCCTAGACGACCACTTCACTGTCGTTCGATCCCAAATCTTGCTCATTGACCCCCTTCCACCAGAAAGCAAAGTCTTCAACATGGTGATTCAACACGAGCGCCAACTCCAAGGAGGCGGTAGTGTTCTCGACGAGCCGATCTTCCTCACCAACGCCGTTATCACGCCACAACGACGCCTAAATCCCGGGCGCGGCCGCGGACGCATCACCAATGGTGGATGCAGTGGAGCCGAAAAAGTATACGTCTACTGTGGGGGAACCGGCCACACCGTCGACGAGTGCTACGGCAAGCACGGCTATCCACCTGGCCACCCACGCTACCCCGGCCGTCCTCGGTTCAATGATCGCAGCAACTCCACCGCCTCCTACACCAATGCCGCTGCCGCCAACCCTAATTCCTCATATCAACAACAACTCAGCAAAACCGGATGAAGCAAAGAAGAGACCTACCCAACTTCTGGGCCTAGTTTGTCACAAGCCCAATACCAATCTCTCTTAGCTATTCTCCACAATGTTCATGGGCAGCAGTTTGCAGACAAACCCACACCACAAAGTCAACATAGGCCATCTGAGGCCAAGTCTGGTATCACTGTTACACATACAAACACTGCATATTGTTCTTTTCATTTCTCATCCCATTTATCACCTAACACACCTTCTATAAGCTCACACAACAATGGCAAATGGATACTAGATTCAGGAGCTACTGACCATATCTGTTCTTCATTATCATATTTTCAAATGCACCACAAGATCAAACCGATACATGTTTACCTTCCAAATAATTCCATTATCACTACACACTATTGTGGGTTAATAAATTTCTCACCACACCTAACTTTGCACAACGTTTTATATATTCCTAGTTTCACCTTCAATATTTTATCTATCTCTAAACTAATCACAACTCTCTCATGTCAATTACTCTTCTCTGAATTTTTCTGCCAAATACAGGATGCGAAATCCTTGAAGATGATTGGTTCGGCTGAATTGAGAGATGGATTGTACTACCTAGCCGAAAAGTTGCAACCACAAAAACCCATTAGGACCAATAGTTCCACCAACTTAGCCAATGTTAACAACTTCATCCCAACCCCAATCACAGATAGCAATGTATGGCATTGTAGGCTAGGCCACCTCTCGGACCAAAGATTAAGAGAACTCCACCATCAATTTCCTTTTATTAATCCACATGTCAATGAATCTTGTGATGTCTGTCATATGGCAAAACAAAAGCGATTGTCTTTTCCTTTGAGTACAAATAATGCATCCAAACCTTTTGAATTAATACATTTAGACATTTGGGGGCCTTTTTCCAAAATATCAATACATGGGCACAAATATTTTTTAACTATTATTGATGATTTTAGTATATTTACTTGGATAATCTTACTAAAATCAAAAGGAGAAGTTGGCACAAAAATTCAGAACTTCATCGCCTTAGTCAAAAATCAATTTGACACCAATGTCAAAACCATTAGATCCGACAATGGCCCTGAATTCCTTAATGATTTTTATGCCAAAAAAGGCATTCACCACCAAAAGTCTTGTGTCGAAACACCACAACAAAACGGAAGGGTAGAACGCAAACACCAACACATACTCAATGTCGCTAGAGCTTTAATGTTCCAATCAAACCTCCCCCCATCCTTTTGGTCCTATGCTGTAAACCATGCTGTCTTCTTAATAAACAGAGTTCCCTCACCAATCATTCAAAACAAAACTCCATTTCAACTTCTCTTCCACAAACCACCTGATTTTCACTCACTCAAAGTTTTTGGATGCTTATGCTATGCCTCCACCCTCACCAACCACCGTTCAAAGTTTGATCCCCGTGCTAGAAGAGGTGTTTTCATAGGTTTCAAAACCGGCACAAAAGGCTTCATCATACTAGACTTAGACACCCGTGAGATTTTTATCTCTAGAAATGTCCAATTCATTGAGTCATGCCTCCCTTTTCACAAACAAACTAAACCTGACCAAAACCCCTCCAACCCTCCCAACATCCTTCCCCAATCACCCACCATCTTTGAAGAACCCAATCCACAACCACCACACTTAGCAACATCCCAACCTTCATCAAGCACAATTCAAACACCCACAACGGCTCAAACCAACAACGATGGAACTCCCCTCCCCCACACAAACACAAGTCTAATTCCTTCTTCTATCACTTTCTCAGCCCAAACCACCTCGTCCACTCTTCCCACAACCCCAACCACACTACCCATTTCTGTTGCACCCCGCCGCTCCAATAGAACCCATGCCCCACCGCGCAACTTGGCAGACTACTATTGCAATCTCTCTCTCACAACGCCGCACCAACCATCTTCAAGATGCCAGCATCCAATCTCACACTCACTCTCGTATACACGAGTCTCACCCCATCACCGACGCTTCCTCTTCTCTGTCTCCACAGAAGCCGAGCCACGAACATTTGCAGATGCCAAAACTCAGCCATGTTGGCGTGACGCCATGCGAGCTGAAATTTTGGCCCTAGAACAAAATCAGACTTGGGACATTGTCGACACTCCCGCTGATGTGAAGCCCATAGGTTGTCGCTAGGTCTATCGCATCAAACGCCAGCCCGATGGCAGCATTGAATGCCACAAAGTGCGACTGGTGGCAAAAGGATATGCACAAATTGAAGGGGTGGATTACCTCGAAATCTTTTCTCCGGTGGTAAAGATCACCACCATTCGAGTCCTCCTTGCTCTGGCCTCCATCAATAATTGGACACTGCACCAGTTAGACGTCCACAACGCCTACCTCCATGGTGACCTCCTTGAAACTGTGTACATGAGCTTGCCACCTGGTTTAACACCTTCCAAGCCTGGTCAGTGTTGTCATTTAAGGAAGTCTTTGTATGGCCTTAAACAATCAGGAAGACAATGGTATGAGAAGCTCAGCTCCTTTTTACTCTCGTGTGGATACCAGCAGACCCTGACGGATTACAGCCTGTTTTTCAAAGAATCTGGTAAAGCATTTACTGCCCTCCTTGTCTATGTCGATGATATAGTCGTCACTGGTAGCTCTGTTTCTGAGATTGAATCCATTAAGGCTGCCTTAGATTCTAAGTTCAAAATTAAGGATCTTGGCACACTTAAATATTTTCTTGGCATTGAGGTAGCGCATTCAGCTGCTGGCCTCTACCTTTGCCAACGAAAATACTGTTTGGACATTATCATTGATGCTGGCCTTACCGTTGCCAAATCCTCGTCTACCCCAATGGATGACTCCATTCGCCTCAGCCAAAACACCGGAGAACCCCTTGATGATATCACTGCCTACCGACGGCTCATTGGCCGCCTCATTTACCTCACCACAACCAGGCCTGACATTACCTTTGCTACTCAACAATTGAGCCAATTTGTCCATAACCCAAGCAAAATTCACTTTAATGCAGCCATCCGCATTCTCAAATACTTAAAAGGATTGCCAGGCAAAGGCATCTTTTTTCCAAGGGACTCCCCGCTCCAAATCTCTGGTTTTAGTGATGCCGATTTGGGACGCTGCCCCGACACTCGCCGATCTACCACTGGATATTGTTTCTTCCTTGGAAAATCTCTCATATCCTGAAAAATCAAGAAACAGGACACAATATCTTGTTCCTCAGCCGAAGCTGAGTATCGAGCTCTCTCTACAACTACCAAGGAATTACTATGGCTACTCAACTTGTTTCAGGCTCTCAACATCAACTGCATCCGCCCACCCGCGCTATACTGTGATAATCAAAGCGCCCTCCACATCGCTGCCAACCCTGTCTTCCATGAGAGAACTAAACATCTCGAAGTGGATTGCCACTTAGTTCGCGAAAAAGTTCAAGCTGGACTTTTGCACCTCCTTCCCGTTTCCTCCTCCAACCAACTTGTGGATGTCTTCACCAAAGCACTACCACCCCGCCTTTTCACTGTCAACATATCCAAGCTGGGATTGAAAGATATCTTTCAATCATCAGCTTGCGGGGGGCTAACAAACCACACCACAAAGCCAGTACAAGACAAAAAGAAAGAATCACCCAAAACCAACCTACAACTCAACAGCACAATTTCAACCTTATCAGAAACTGTACCACCATAATTCCAGAAACATCTTTTTTGCCTTGCTGTAAAAGATGTTGCCAATCATAGAATTACCCAAGTTTTACCACTCAATAATGAGCTGTAGTTTCAGTCCTATTGTATATATATAGCTACCATTTTTATTTGTAATGCAAGAAGAATATAACATTCTTTTCACTCATTGGTCATTGTCTTTTGCTCTCTCTATTCTTCTGCACTTTTAGTGTTCTGTCTTTGAATTACCAAATTAACAATAACAATATCATGAACTCAGAACATCACCACAACAACATTTAAAATAGCTAAGTCCAACGAACAACATCAATAAAGACCTGACAAGAACCTAAATACAGGAAAGAACAAGAGAACAAGGAAAAGAAATCACTTCACTAAATTCTGAGACTCGAACACACTTCTTCTGGAGGTCAAATCCTGGAACAATCAATGGATAGGGAGCTCCTATCATGGCTGAACGGCGGAGGAAGTACGGCAATGCCGCAGAGGAGGCTCAACCAAAACAGAGGGCAAAATCGTGGCGAAGATACGGCTAGCTGGCGCAAATAAGGGGAAGATACGACGAAGCTCAAAACTGAAGGGAAAACTTGGCGACCAGACACGGTGCAACGGCGACGGGAACGGCGGTAACGCTACAGACCGTGACGGCTGCGAACACATACGAAGTCCCATGCCAGGGAACCAGAAGCACCGACGGCCGCCGAACACATCGAACGCCACGTGACGACAGAGACGACATTCAACAACACTGATGTTATGGCAGTGGATGAAGAGGGCTGGTTCAGCTTCGACGACGGCAGTTAGACGGCCGCAGTGTCACAGCACGAGGAAGAAAACCTCAATAGAGGCTAGGTTTTTTTTTTTTTGTGATGGAAGGTATCCCTTCTTGCCTCTCCTCTTTGACTAAAACATTTAGATATGAAAAGAGGTACTCCAATTTTTTTTAATATTTTAAACATAAATTAAAAAATTCGACTACAAAAATCATGCGTTTGGATTTTTATTTTTTAAATTAAATTATTTTACGTCTTAAAAAAATATCATAGAAATTTATAAATATTATTGTTAATTTAATATTAAAAATAAAAATATGTCTTTCTTTTTAGATTAGGATTTTTTTTCTTTGATTTTTTTGTTATAAAAAAATTGACTTAAAAATAATTAAAAAAATGAATTAAAAATTTTAATAAATTACTTTATTATTGGAATAATGGAATATAGAAGATGAATATAGAACTAACATTTTTTTAGTGATTATAGAACTAACATCTTGACAAAAAAAAGTTTTTCACATTTTGAGTACATGTTGTTAAAGATGAGTGATTCAATGATGACGTGAGATTTTTTATCAATATTAGTTAAATTCTTAAGAAACGGACAAATGTTTCTTATGTACGCAATCTTAACGGTGTTTATTGGGTTAAGTCATTTAAAAAAAATTATCTCTTTTATTTTGAAATTATTTGGATTTTCGAATTGACCCCAAACAATTGTTATATATATTAAAAACTTTCAATTTCTGATTCTTGAAACATAATTTTGACTTCATACATAATCTTTAATTAATATGTTCATAGTCCGTAATAAGTCAAGTGAAAGGTTTTATTATTAATATTTAATTAAATATCTTTAATAATTTATTATTAAAATTTAATAAAAATTATTTTCAGTAAAATTAAAGATATACCAATTTAAATATCTAAAATTAAATTGCACTTTTTACATTCTAAAAATTAAATAACTAACTAACTAAATATATAGTCATTGTACTTAAAAGTTAATTAAATAAATAATTTACTAAATATTGCTTGCAATAATTACATTTGGTTTTTAATTCTCGTTGAACCTGTTTGATTCTACCTGAACTAATATTTGCGTTAAAAAAAATTATATCCATGATAAAGTATGAAGTAGAGAGGAGGTTGCAAGGAGGATTAATGTTGTGAGAGAAGAGTGGCAGAGAGAAGAAGTTCACGAAGTAAAAGATTTCTTGCTGAAGATAATGGAGAGTCACAAAAACTTGTAATGAAGCTACAGAGTAGTTTATATACAATTAGTAATATTTTGCTAAACCACTAAGTCAACCACGGTTAGTCCTATTAGAATTCTAACTCTAGTAACTAAACTAGTCTCTAACTAACTTCTTTATTATATCTAAGCTGAGCTGGCACCTATATCAGCTAACATCCCCCTCAAACTAGGAGTGTTAGGAGTGTGAATGTCCAACAATCCTAGTTTGGAACAGCATGAATTGAAAGGCCCCGGAGCTAGTGTTTTAGTAAATAGATCAGTTGTTTGATTGTTAGAGGTCACAGGAAGACAGTTTGATGATACCCTCATGAGCTTTGTCACGAACTATATGGCAGTCCACTTTTATGTGTTTCGTACGCTCGTGCAGAACAGGGTTGGCTGCCATAGCCAAGGCAGATTGGCTATCACTATAGAGGGTGAGAGGTTCTTCATGATTAACTCCAAACACTTGCAGTAGTCGAAGTAACCAGAAGCCTTCACATGTTGCATTTGCTAAGGCTCGGTATTCGGCTTCAGATGAGGACCTTGATACTGTCAGTTGCTTACTACTCTTCCATGAAATCAATGTTGTGCCCAAAAAGAAACAGTATCCAGAAACTGACCGTCGGGTATCGGGGCATGTTGCCCAATCAGCGTCTGCAAAACCTAAGAGTTTAAAATCTGTAGCAATAGGGAAGAATAGACCAGTAGAAGGAGTATTTTTTAAGTATCTCAAAATTCGTAGAGTTGCTTTGTAGTTTTCATTGGTGGGAGACTCCAAATATTGACTTAATTTTCCAACCGCAAAGGCTATGTCGAGTCTTGTGTTGGTATGGTATTGCAACTTACCAATGAGTTTTCTATACAAAGTAGGTTCAGATAGGGATTCCCCTGAAGTCTTAGAAAGGTGAATGGAATAGTCCATCGGCGTCGAAGCTGGTTTTGCCTCTAGTAACCCAAATTCCTCCAAGAGATCCGTAGTGTACTTCTTTTGATATAAGGCAAGTCCATGTTTGTTATAAGCAACCTCCATACCTAGGAAATATTTGAGCTTTCCTAAATCTTTGATACTGAATCTGGCATCCAGAACAGATTTGATGCTCTCAATTTCTTTAGCATCATCCCCTGCCAACACGAGATCGTCTACATATGCTAGAATCGTAGTAAAACCTGAAGTTGTTCACTTGGTGAACAATGAATAGTCAGACTTTGATTGTGTGTACCCAGATTCTGCAAGGACTGAAACAAGCTTGGTGTTCCACTGTCGGCTCGCTTGCTTCAAACCATATAGCGACTTGTTCAGTTTACAAACCGAACCACGAGGTGCTTGCAAACCCTGAGGAACCTTCATGTAGACCTCTTCAGGTAGATCCTCATGGAGAAAAGCAGTATTAATGTCCAATTGTTGTAGAAACTATCTCTTTGGGACAGCAATGGACAATAGAACTCTCAGAGTAGTCATGCATACCACTGGACTAAATGTGTGGAAATAGTCAAAACCGGCTGTTTGGGTAAACCTCTTTGCAACCAATCGTGCTTTGTGTCTTTCTACAGTTCCATCGGCATTAAACTTCACCTTAAAGACCCATTTTGAATCGATAATATTCTTCCTAGGAGGTAAGCTACTAATAGTCCATGTTCTATTATTCTCAAGAGCTCGAAGCTCGTCATTGATTGCATTTTGCCAACAATTCAGTTTCACAGCTTCATCAAAGGTTTTGGGTTCTGAGATGGCTGCTATGGCTAGTGAGAAATTTTTAAATTTTGGGAATAGCCTATTGTAAGAAACATATTTTGAAAAAGGATACTTATTGGCAGATGAATATGCTAATGTAGCTAGAATGGTAGAGCATTTGTAATCCTGTAAGTATGCAGGGGGTTCTTAATTCTAGATGATTTTCTAGGAGCTAGATGTTGAGTCATGGAAGATGATGATGCAGTGTTTTGATGATCAAGGGATGCATTGTTATCATTAAATGATGCAGGGGTATTATGCAATTTTGGAGGGTGAGGGATGACTTCCTCAAAATGCTCATGAGATGGTGTGATGTGTAAGGGATCACCATGATACTTGGATGCATGATACAGTTCACAATTCAAAGAATCATCATATTGATGCATATTAAAAATTTTCTTATTTGTGTCATTGTCATTAGATGAGTTCAATGCTTGACAATAATCAGGAGTAGCATTAATATGAAAAGGAAATACATTCTCATAGAATTGAACATGTCTAGATATAAACAATTCCCGTGTATGTAAGTCATGCAAAACAAAACCTTATGTGTTATGCTTATAGCCTAAGAAAACACATTTTCTTCCTCTTTTGTCAAATTTCTTTCTATAAGTGGTTAGTGTAGTGGCATAGGCTAGACACCTGAAGACCTTCATTTCCATTATACTTGGAGATTTTTCAAATAAAATTTCATAAGGAGATTTGTTCATTAGATTTGAGCTGGGTATTCTATTTATGAGATGGGCAGCGTGCCCAACTGCATATGTCCAGAAGCATTTTGGAATTGAAGAGTGAAATAATAAAGCTCTAGCCATGCCCAAGAGGTGCTGATGCTTTCTCTCAACCACCCCATTTTGTTGGGGTGTTTCCACACATGATTTTTGATGTATGATGCCATTATCATTGAAAAATTCGTGCAAGTTAAATTCAGTCCCGTTATCTGTTCTAAAACACTTTACTGTTGTGATAAATTGGGTTTTCACATAGGCCACAAATTGTTTTATCAAGGTTTGGACTTCAGACTTGAGTTTCATAAAATAGAGCCAAGTGAACTTGCTCTTATCATCAACGACAGTTAGAAAATATTTATGTCCAACAGTTAAAGGAGTGGTCATTGGGCCCCAAACATCAAGGTGCACTAAATCAAAAATTTTATTAGATTTTGTAGTACTATTTAGGGGTAAGTATGATTTTGGTCCCAAAAGTTTAGTGCCAGAATCGAAACCGTCCCTCATCTAATTTTCGATATAAAATTGTCCTTAATATTTTTTTCGTATTAAAATCGTCCTTTTTAATAAATTTTTTTGTTTTATTCCTAAACTACCACTATTCCTATTTTAATAATAAAAATTATAAAATTAAAAAAAAAAGAGAAAACGCGTGTTGGGGGGAAGGGGAAGAAAACGTGTTGGGGGGTGGAAGAAAAGGGTATACGAAGGGGGAGGGGAGGGGAGGAGAAGGGAAGGGGGGAGGGGGACGGCGTCGGCGAGCCTCCATCGTCGCCGCCTCCTCCAGAACTCTGATGATGATGACGATGAAGGGGGAAGGGAAACCGCCGTCCCGCCGCCACAGTCTCGCCGTCTCGCCGCTGCAATCGTTGCCTCTCTCTTGTCCAGATCAACCGCGACCCTCTCCCCTCCTTCTCTTCTTCCCTGCCTCAGATCTCCTCGAACGCCGTGACCTCGTCGTCGCCGCCGCCTCCTCCAGAACTCTGATGATGATGACGATGAAGGGGAAAGGGAAGCCGCAGTCTCGCCGTCCCACCGCTACAGCCGCTGCCTCTCTCTTGTCCAGATCAACCGAGACCCTCTCCCCTCCTTCTCTTCTTCCCTGTCTCAGATCTCCTCGAACCAGAGCTCACTACCGGTGAGCCTCTCCTGCTTCACCATGGCGCAGCAACGTGGAGCCTCCCCTGCTTCACCACCACGCAGCAACGTGGAGTCTCCTCTGTTTCACCACCGCCAGCGAGCCTCCCTGCTTTCCCTCCCTCAGTCCCTGTCGCAGAAGGAATCAGAGCCACCACTACCTGTTACCCTCCCTCCAGCCCCTTGATTTGATTCTGGGTTAGTTTAGCTGGATTTTAATTTTCTGTTAGTTGATTTTAGGTTATTGAATTGCTGAAAGTTGCTGCTGAATTGTTGTTGTTGTTATTGAATTAGCTTAGGTTATTGAATTTTTGTTAATGGTTAATTGTATACAAGATCCATGGTTGTTGTTCTTCTGCATCTGGTTGTTGCTATTGAATTTGATGTTGGTCTGGATTTTCCTAATTTGTTCTTGTTCTTGTTCTGGATTTTTCTAATCTGTTCTTGTTTCCTATTTTGTTCTTGTTTCTTATTTTCCTAATCTGTTCTTGTTTCCTAATCTGTTTCTCATTTTTGTAATTGAAGATAAATTTGGGTATTTTTAATTCTTGTAATAGAATTTTGTTAACTATATCTAAAATTTTGAAATTTTGAGTTTTGTTAATGGAAGAAGAATTTTTATTCTGAAATTGTTTTGAATCTAGAATTGAAGAATTTGTTAATGGAAGAAGAAGAACAAGAAGAATGAAATGGTGGAAAAAAAAGGGTATTTTTGTCATTTAAAAAAATTTTATTAGAAAGAACGATTTTAAAATGAAATGCAACATTAAGGACGATTTTAAATAAAAAATTACAAGAGGGACGATTTCAATTCTGGCGCTAAACTTTTGGGACCAAAACCATACTTACCTCTACTATTTACAAAAGGCAGATTCTTTTGCTTGGCAAAGTGGCAAAAATCACATGGTTTCATATTTTTTGTATATTCTATGAGAGGGTAATTCCTCTTTATTACATGCATTCTATCTATAGGAATATGTCCAAGTCTGAAATGCCATAAAGTTGTAATGTCTTTTACACTATCAGCTATATGCAATGTGGATGAGCCGCTAGTAGTGTGAGTGATGTGTCCAGCAACTGTGCTTGTGTGCTTAGGATGAGATGATGTTAATGCAGTGCTATTTGATGACTGTGGTGTTAATGCAGGAATAGTCAATGTGTATAAGCCTCCATTCTCATTAGCATACCCAATTATCTTCCAAGTACTCCTGTCCTGTACCTCACAAGTAGTGTCAGAAATTGAAAAATGACATTTCAATTGTTTAGCAGCTTTAGAAACTGATAACAAATTGAAAGTAAAGCATGGAATGTACAACACTCCTGTGAGATACAACTTATTTGAAAATATTACTGTCCCAGCAATATTAGTAATTGTTTGATGTCCATTTGGCAGTTTAACAAGAATAGGTTTAATATGTTGGTAACTGTAAAAATTAGCTAAAGAGAATGACACATGATCGGTTGCACCACTGTCAATGACCCAAGTATGTGGTGAAAAAGTTTTAGTGAACAAAATATGTGAAATTTGAGAGCTCATTGTTAAAGTGTATGTTGGAAAACCTGGTTGTAGTGAGGGATTTGGGTTGGTGATTTGATTAGGCTGTAGAGTATTGTCTTGTTGGAGAAGTGCAAGCAGTGTGTCTTTTTGCTCTTGAGATAAAAGAAGATGTGATGTCTTACTATCTCCTTTCTGAGTTAAAGTTTGCAGTGCCTCACTGGATTTTTCACTGTCCTTTCTAGATAAGGTGGCTGCACAGTTTATTGTCCTCTGCATCTGCCTCATGTGTGGAGGAGGTCCATACTTCTTGTAGCAGCTGTCCACTAAGTGTCCAGTTTTATGACAATATGAGCAGAGTTTAGGAGGTCCTCTTCCTCTTCTACCAGATCTACCTCTTCCAAAACGACATCTACCTCCTCTAAAGCTATTTGCATTTGAGTATTGTTGTTGTCCTCGTTCACTCTCAATTTAATCCGAGGAACTCATTAGGGCTCTTGCATCATTGATCTCAGGCGAGTGCAACTGCCTCTCTTGTTGGTTTAAGAGTGAAAATGTTGTGTTGATGTCAGGTAAAGGCTTCATAAGCATCAATTGAGATCTGACATTGCTATATTCTTCATTAAGAACTCTCAACAATCTCACCAATTACCTCACTTTCCTGTATTTTCTTACTATTCACAGACCACAAATGCATTCTGGACCACATAGACACTTCGGAATCGGTTGAAATGTTTCTAATTCCTCCCAAATAGTTCTTAATTTTGTAAAATAGGCAGTCACAGAAAGGTCCCCTTACCTAGCAGCATACATTTCTTCTTCTAATTCGGCAACCCTAAAAATATCTCCTTGGTGATACCTATGCTCTAAGTCATTCCACATATCACATGCATTCTCATTCCAAATCACACTTTGAGAGATTTCACTACTTAATGACAAGTTTAGCCAAGCTATCACATATGTATTACATTTTTCCCAAGTAAGAAAGTTCATGTCTGATTCTTCAGGTTTGGGGAGAGATTCGTCAATAAACGATAATTTATTCTTTGACTTGAGTGCAAGTCTCATTGCTCTAGTCCAAGAATGATAATTCGAAGCATTAAGAGTCACATTCACAATTGAGATTCCAGGATTCTCACCTGGATGTAGATAATAAGGGCTGCTTGGATCCAACATCACGTTCGCATTGCTTGAGGATGAATGATCAGATCTGTTCTGGAAACTTTGAAAATTGGAAAATTGATTCAGAAGTCTTGCAAGATTCTGAATTTCACTCAAAGAGAACACGTCTTCCATGTTCGAACTTGGATTCTCCAAACTTTCCTCATTCGCCATAGTTGGGCCGAATCGGGAAGCTTCAACAACAATCTCTTTCTTCTCTCTTTGCTAACTCGGATTCTCGTCACTTTCGCAACCTCCACACTCACCGCACCATGATAAAGTGTGAAGCAGAGAGGAGGTTGCAAGGAGGATCAATGTTGTGAGAGAAGAGTGGCAGAGAGAAGAAGTTCACGAAATAAAAGATTTCTTGCTGAAGATAATGAAGAGTCACAAAAACTTGTAATGAAGCTACAGTGTAGTTTATATACAATTAGTAATATTTTGCTAAACCACTAAGTCAACCACGGTTAGTCCTATTAGAATTCTAACTCTAGTAACTAAACTAGTCTTTAACTAACTTCTTTATTATAAATATCTAAGCTGAGCTGGCACCTATATCAGCTAACAATCCAACACCTTAAAGGCAAAAAAGACGCTGTGTAACGAAGGATGTTTATACTAAAATGAATACGTAAAAAAGTAATGCTTTATACAAATACAATAAACCATTTGGGTCAATGTGTAAAATTAAAAGATTTCATCCATGTTGGTGAAAAAACTTTGTGGACCTTCAAATTTTTTGCTATTCAGATACGTATTTAACAAAAGCAAAGTTTTGTTTTATATATGGAAAAGTATAGGTAAACAATGAAAATAGTAAACAATGTGAATAATAAATATGTCGGATGTTTAATTCAATAGGTATGCAAATGATTATGTTCATTATTTTTAATTAGATTGTTATTTCTTTTGATTCAATTTACTCATGTACAGTTAATAATAGTTAGATGTTCAATTTACTAAGTATGCCTATGGTTATCCTAATGTTAAGATTTATGAGGTAATTTGGGGATGAAACATTTTTTTTTTAATTTTATTAAGTCAATTTTAAAATTCATTGTTTACATTATTTACAAAATTCATTGTGTACCTAGCAAAACCATATATATATATATATATATATATATATGGAGAGACTTCTTCGGTAGAAAAAATATTGTGGTGCATGAAGTTCTAATGCTCTATGATTTATATGAAATTTAAAAAAAATTATTTTGATTACGTATTACTATTAGTAAATATTTTTGGGTCCTAGGTCAGGTTAAACAGATTTAGACATTTTCATGATCTCCTTGGCAAATTGGCATATAAAAGGCATAATTTCATCTAATAGCTCACTTGACAAGAACATTGAAGAGAAGATTTCTTGCAAGTATTTGAATTTTTCTTTATCATCATCAGTGACAGGTTGCAAATGACTAGGAATTTTATACCAAGGAACCAAAAAGGTTTGGTTGACAGTAATGGAAGTAAAAGAAGAGAATTCATCATCAATGTGGTTTAGAGATTGATTTCTTGGTGAATTTTCTATGTTGGATCATTTAATTGGTACAACAAAAGTTTATATGGAAGTGATTATAAAATGAATTTTCTTCTGTTATAGGCCATAAAGATGGTTTTTTAGAACATGTGAGTTCTATTGAATAGGAGGTTGATCTTCTAACCATGAAAGCTTACTAGTAATGAATAAACTAAGTTGACGTGAAGAAAAATTGCAGCTTTAGGATCTTTTATTTTTACTCTAATGTTATGGTTATATATATAATGATTTTATGGGAAAAGCTCTACATCCATGTAATTTTTTTATTCAAGCTATCCAAGTAACTTCAATCAAGCGCACCTCCCCAATCCCCTTACGCGTTTGTTATACACGCGCCTCATATAACGTATATAACGTAAACCTTCTCCTGCATGATAAACCTTTCTCAACGTAAACCTTGTTCTCTTCTCACGTTCTTCTTCTTCAACCTAATAAAATTCGTCGTTCTCTTCTGTTTGCATTTTTCTTCTCTGCTTGCATTCTTCATTATTGATCTGCATTGAATTCAACGTAATAATAATGGAAACAATAAATGATTCAACTTCAAATCAGTTGAATGAAGTTATTATGTTGAGACAGCTAGAAAATGATTGTTGCATACTATCACAATAATCTTAAACACTAAACAAAGTAAAAGGAGGCCATCGAACCGAACAATATTCATCTGGTGAATCAAAATCACAAAGACTACCGAACCGAACAATATTCATATGGTGAATAAATTGTGATCAACTTTCAATAAACAAGAATAGTATTTCTCCTCCTCTTCCTCCTACTCCTTCTTCTTTTAAATTCGCACACGTAGGTTTTTCTTCTTCTTTCGTTATAATCATCACCAACAACACCAACATTTTGCTCGGTTAAGTGGAGTTACTCATTTTGATTCACTTAATTGTTAATGTGTTCAGTTGAGTCCTTGTGCATGCAGAAATATTTTTCTTACTGATTGAATGCTTATCACGTTTATTCAGCACATGATTGGTGTTTGGTTCAGTGGTGTTGACCATTTCGGATCACCTGATTGTTATGTGTTTAGTTAACTTCTTTTGCATGGAAAAATGTTATTCTTGATGATTGAATGTTTATGACGTTTTATTCAGCACATGAATGTTGCTTGATTAAGTGGAGTTGCTCATTTTGATTTACTTGATTGTTTGTGTGTTCAATTGAGTCCTTGTGCATGTAGAAATATTTTTCTTGATGATTAAATATTTATGACATTTTATTCAGCACATGAATGATGTTTGGTTCAGTGGAGTTGGACATTTCAGTTCATTTCTATTTTGCACAATTCAAAACTCTTCCTCCTCACCTTCTACTGCTTCTTCACTAGGGAGAGAAAGAGGAAAAGACAAAAAAAATATAGCAGCAATAACACTAAAAGAATGAAGATATGGAAAAAACACGTGAAGAAGAAGGAACACGAAAAAGAAGGGGGAGAATGAGGAGGAGGAGGAAGGCGAATCTCTGTTGCTGTTTTCATTCGTTTCTGGTTGTTCCTTGCCAAATCTTCTCGCAATTCTTCTTCAGTAGTGGTTTTCGCAAAGAACGTCACTGAAGTTTGAGTGATTTTGAGAGAGATTCGAAGAGAATGAGCGGTTTCGTGTTGAGGAAGAAGTAACATTTTTTCATAATGAGCGCGAAGTAATGAAAGGTTTTCGGGCGCGTATTTTCACTCGTCATTAATGCGCGTGACTCTATTTGGACTTGGGCCAACTTGATTACATTACATGGTTACATGGATGTGTAGCGCGCCCTTGATTTATACCGCAAAATCATAAGCATTTATCTTATCTTTATCTTATTAGATTGTATTAAATTGAAAATCTTATTTATTAAGTCAAATATGGTAATATTTAGAATCTAGAATTTGGAGGAACAAATTTAAAAATAAAAATTAGATACATAATCTTAAATTTGCATTATTATACGTATGGTTTCGGTTAATAATTTTCACTTTGTAATTTATTAAAAGTTGGAGATAAAGATTTGCTCCTGAGATGTCAAATATTAAATGGAACAGAGAGTTAACCCATTTTAGGAGCTCCGTAAAATGTTTCAGATTGACTAGAACACAGTTTATTTGGTGTATTCTTGGATTACTAGTGATCAACCGTATAATATATCAAAAACTAATGGTGCAGAAAAATAAATAAATAAAAAAAAGACTATATGAAACACAAACTTGCAATATAGTTGTGCTAAGAAGATCTAATTTTTGTGAAGAAGCAAATGATTGAAGTAAAATGTCCTATAATTAACTTATCTTTGCATTATTATTGAATACTGATGCACCTTAAGTCCCTAATATCAATTTTAGAATTACTTTCACACGCTTTTAAATGTTAAATATCTTGGTTGCATACTAAGAAAATTTTAATCTTAAAATATAAATTTTTTGCAAAGAAAATAATTAATTTTTTCTTTCAATAGGACAAAAGCAGGTTAGAAACTACTTCAGATCATGCTTTTGCTTTTTATATTTAATTTTTATTTTTAGAAAGATTTATCCAAATACCAATATTATTTCACAACAACAATTCTAGAACATTGATAAGCTATTTTAAATTAAATATAGTTTTGAAATTCTAACTTTTTTAGTTTTAAATAATAAAGTTGTTATATTTTGTTTTTAAAAATATTTTTTTATTTATTAAAAAATTCCAAAATTTTCCTTAGTTTTCAAATATTATCAGAAAGAAAGAATAATTGAAACATTGTTGGCTTAGTTTTTCACATATCAAACTATCGAAGTTTATAGAATAAGTGGGGGAAGGACGTTCAACTAGGTTTAGGAGAAAAATAAAATGCCCATTCCACAATGAAAAATGTATGGCTCTGGAAAAAATAGACAAAAATATTAATAAATGAATCGGGTACATTAATAAATGAGCTTGAAACTAAGAACAAGTTGATAGGGAACAAGTCCATAGGGCTGTCATAAAAATATGTAAGTACAAACTAATTCCAGGTCCTGCAAATCATTTCGCATATAAAACAGCATTAGAGCATAGAATGGATGACGCTGCAAATTCATAAAATATTACTAGAAATATTCAACTTAATAAAGAACCGATGCACAATATTATGCTAGATTCTATTAAAATATTAATAAACTAAATTATGTCTATTGTGTCTGCTTCTCTCCTCAACATCAACCCCATAATCCACACACACATTTTCATAAATGCTAACAATGATCAATAATATTTATATGAAAGGAGGGTGTGAAGGCATGGAAGAAGGAAAAAAATTCAAATATGTAATTTTAGCAATACAAATAGAAAGAAATGTAAATAAACCAATTGAAGCTTGATATTACCTAGATCCCCCAAATAAAAAAATGTTACGTAAATGTCCCTTATAAAGATTTTTATATAAATCAAAAGATTTCATACAAATGGAATAGATTTCATTCGATTTATGCATGTATTTTGTCTATCTTAGTAACTCAATTCGATTTACTTAGTAATACGAATTACACTATAAATTGAATTTGGCTATTTCGATTTACTACTATTTTACCAAAAAATATAAATAGATGTAGGCTAATTCGATTTATTAGGGTGCAAAGCGTATATAAATACCAGTTGAACGTAAATTCTATAGCATAAATCGAATCCATGCAATTATTTTGATACACCAACAATTATATCTATATGGAGTTAATGCTAAATCAAATTCAATTAGTTCGATAATACGAGTCTATGAAAAAAATTGAATTTTATAAAATCTAAAAAATTTTATTATGTAATAGGTTAGTAACGAATACATTATAAATTTTTATATAGTTACATGATAACAATGTTTAATTTAAAAATTGTTATTAAAATTTTAGTTGTACTCGTTACAAAATATGAATAATTATAATAAAACTTTTAAAAATTATAACAATATATAAATATAAAATGAATTGACCGATTTAAAAATAAGACAATCTAATAATATTAAAAGCCAGTCAATTTAGAAACGTAATTTAAAAAATAAATCCTTCACATATTTATATAATTATAAATTTATGATATGATAAATACTTTTCAAAAAATTATTCTAATGCTGGACTTCTAAACACTGAATTATTTATTTAAATAATTTAATTTTTTAACCTAATATAATAAAATATCTTTAAACCTCCTTATTATTATTATTATTGTTGTTGTAAATAATTTTGTAAAATGTGAACATTTCTTAGAAAATTTTATGAGTACTATAAAAATTTGTGAGTCCAATCTATGTAAATTGGTTCAAGAAAATTTTTTTTGTACTCGTGACATCTTTTAAAGAAATTTTATAAAAAAATTATTGTAATTATTTATTTTGTAATAAGTACAACTAAAATTTTAATAATAATTTTTAAATTAAACATTGTTATGATGAGTACTATAAAAATTTGTAATGTACTTGTTACTAATCAATTACATAATAAAAAATTTTAAATTTTATAAAATGCAAATTTTTTTTTCATAGACTAGTATTATCGAATTAATTGAATTCGATTTAGCATTGGCTCCATATAGATATAATTGTTGGTGTATCAAAATAATTGTATGGATTTGATTTATGCTATGGAATTCACATTCTAACTTATATTTACACCCTAGTAAATCGAATTAGCCTACATCCATTTATATCTTTTGGTAGAATGGTAGTAAATCGAAGCAATCATGTTCGATTTATAGTGTAGTTCGCATTACTAAGTAGATCGAATTGAGCACATTTGATTAATTAGAATTGACAAACTATATGCATAACACCCATTCGATTCGCATGAAATTCTACTAAATCGAGTGAGAGTGATTCGATTTACCACCAACATATGTAAATTGATACTAGCTGTTTTCATTTATATAAAAATATTCATTAAGAACATTCAATTTATTTACATTTTTACCCCTATAAGGCAAAAGTCTACAACACATAATAAATATAACTAGGTGAAGCATCCTAAAAGAATTGTGATTGGCCAAACATGTAAATTCACATGTGAATATTATGAAACATTTATAGAAAGAGTAAGGCTAACTGCAGATAATAGAAGCATAAACAGTGAAATGCTTTCCCTTGATTGGAACGGTGCCGTCATGTGCACACCATCCATGGGGAAGCTGTGATGCTAAAGGTGTATCATCTCATGTTTCAATCACAAAAGAAGTCACATCATATAGGAGCCACTACTGCACTATGCAGACTTAAATACAAGACCCCTGTTTCCTATGGACTGTATAGTTTCTTGTTTTCTTCAAAGGCTTTTTTAGGTCTAAATCGCCTTCTAAAAAGATTTAGCAACCATTGGATTTAATTATCAAAACATCTATCATAGCAAAGAGTTTTATTTGCTTCTGTTTCTTTGCGGTTCTGCTGCCATCCAATGCTTCCGACTTTGTTTTATTGAAATTCGCGCATTTCAGCCATCAAATTCGGTTTCCATAGCCGCGATCCTCTCCGTGCTCCAGCATTCATCTTTCCGGGTTGCTGGCTTGTTTTGATTTTCATATTCCTTTCTTTCTTTCTTTCTTTCTTTCTTTTTATTAATTGTGATTATTCTATTTATCATATTCACTATTGTAAATTCAGACAAATTATTTTTTTATTCATAAATATCAACAAAAATAATGTTACAATCTAAAAACTCAATGTTTTGAAAAGAGTGAAAAAAAAATCTTTGGAGCACTACTTCAAAATAGTTATAAACTAAAACGAACGAAAAATTAATTCAAAAAATTAATAATAGTATCAGTTTATCTCTCCCATGCATATGCATGCATCTTGGCTCTCATCCGAACAATCATCATCTTTTGGCATCTCATTCTCTCCAACAGATTCACAATCGTCATCTTCATCAACAATGGATGTGGTGACATCAACAATGGATGTGGTGACGCGAAGGTTCACTTCAAATGGCCAAATTCCTGCATAACGGTCAGATTTAGACATTTTCATGATCTCCCTCGCAAATTCACATATGGAAGGCATAATTTTATCTAATAGCTCTGATGATAAGAACATTGAAGAGAAGGTTTCTTGCAAGTATTTGAATTTTTCTTTATCATCATCAGTGGTGGGTTGCAAATGACTAGGAACTTTATACCAAGGAACAAAAAAAGTTTGGTTGACAGTAGTGACAGTAAAAGAAGAGAATTCATCATCAATATGTGGCTTAGAGGTTGGTTTCGTGACAATTTTTTTTTGTTGGATCATTTGATTGGTACAAGAAAAATTAATACGGAAGCTATTATGGAATGATTTTTCTTCAGTTATAAGCCATAAAGATGGTTTTTCAGAACATGTGAATTCTATTGAATAGGAAGTTGATCTCTTAGCCATGAAAACTTACTATTAACTAATAAACTAAATTGAGGTGAAGAAAAATTGCAGCTTTAGGATCTTTTATTTTTACTCTAATGTTATGGACTTATGGTAATATATAATGATTTTATACAGCATAATCATAAGCATTTATCTTATCTTATTATCTTATCTTATTAAATTATTTTAGATTTAAAATCTTATTTACTAAGTCAAATATGGTAAGATTTAGAATTTAGGATTTGAAAAGACAAATTAAAAAAAAAAAGATTAGATACATCATCTTAAATTTGCATTATTATAGATATTATTTAAGTTAATAATTTTCACTTGTAATGCATTAAAAGTAGGAGATAAAGATTTGCCTATAAACCTGAGATGTCAAATATTAAAATAAAAATGTTCCAAACAACAATCAATAACAAATTAAAAATCATAAATCAGAACACCAAAATTAGAATAACAGCCATAAATCATAATCGGAACACAAAAATTAGAAATTTAGAATCAACAAGACAAAACCAAAATAAAAAAAGTCAAGGTCAGAACAAAAAGAAATCAAAATCAACAAATAATTAGAAGAATTACCTGAGACTCGAGACTAAGGGAGGACGAAAAATCCGAACACCAGACACGACAGTGAGACACGAAGTTGGAAATGGAGGGACGATGGAGACGAACGGAGCACGAGGGCGACGACAAAACCGAGGAGCAGGGGAAGTGTGTGGCTGCGAACTATGATGCTGAACGGCGTTGCGACTGTGAAGTTGTCCGTCACCGGCGAAGAGTGGAGAGTTTTGAGGTTACGGGCGTGAGCGTGGGTGAGTGCAGTCCTCTGGAGAGTGGAGAGTGTGTGTGGTGTGATCTGAGTGTTTTAATTTAGGGTTAGGTTTTACTAATTTTCCGTGAAATTAAAGATATACCAATCAAAATAAAGAGACTAAAAAATTTTAATATGGAAGCAAAATGAGTAATATACTTTAACATGGTAATTTTTTGTGTTTTTTAAAATTGTGGGAGTACACAATTTCGATTTGTGTTCAAAAAGTTGAAAAAAATTCAGTACACAATTGAAAAAAACCCAGAGTACATAACTCGGACTATGCGAATTCTTTGGTCATGAAATTTTGTTTCACAAATGACATGATCCGATTTGCAGCTGATGGAATTTGAAATCTGAAACGTGGAATTCGGACCCTCCATTTTTCTTGTTCTGGGTAATCTACTTCCTCTAATCCCACAACAAGGTGAAACACCCCTACTCCCCATACGCGAGTCCAACACTTCCTTTGCTTCCATATTCAAATTAAAAAACGAAATAAAGAGGTTTATATAAATTAATTTTTTATTCATAAATATCAACAAAAATAATGTTGCAATCTAAAAATTTAATGTTTTAAATGGAATAGAGAACTAGCTCATTTTAAGAACTCCTTAAAAATATATCAGTTTGAACATAACACAAACTTTATTCGTTGTTTTACAGGATTATTACTGATCAACTACATAATATATCAAAAACTGATGGTGCAGAAAAATAAATAAATAAAAATAAAAAGACTATATATGAAATGAAACACAAATTTGCAATATAGTTATGTTCAGAAGATTTGGTTTTTGTGAAGAAGCAAATGATTGAAGTAAAATGTCCTATAATTAACTTATTTTTACATTATTACTAAATACTGATGCATCCTAATATCAATTTTAGAATTACTTTCACATGCTCTTAAATGTTAAATATTT
Organism: Arachis hypogaea; assembly: GCF_003086295.3. Taxonomy (NCBI): domain Eukaryota; kingdom Viridiplantae; phylum Streptophyta; class Magnoliopsida; order Fabales; family Fabaceae; genus Arachis; species Arachis hypogaea. The sequence continues at coordinate 14,095,978 of NC_092055.1, forward strand.
TAGTTGCATATTAAGAAAATTTCAGTCTTAAAATGTAAATTTTTTACAAAGAAAATAATTAATTTTGCCTTTTAACAAGACAAAAGCAGGCTAGAAGCTACTCCTGATCATGCTTTGTTTTTTATATTTAGTTTTTATTTTTAGAAAAAGTTATCCAAATACCTCCATTATTTCACAACAACAATTTTATAACATTGATAAGATTTTAAAATTCTAACTTTTTGAGTTTTAAATAATAAAATTGTTATCTTTTGTTTTTGAAAATATTTTTTTATTTATTAAAAAATTCCAAAATTTCCCTTTCGTCCCACGTATCTTGGAAGAATAAAGATTCACTTGTCTTTCCCTACGTTTCTCTAACTTTTCACTTTCTTCCTTCTTTCCAACCAACTTAAATGATCATCCCGCAAAATGTACCATATTACGAAAACCACTGATATTATCAGAGAGAGAGAGTAATTGAAATGCTGTTGGCTTAGTTTTTCACATATCGAAGTTTATAGAAAACCAGTGGAAGAAAGAAGTTCAACTAGGTTTAGGAGAAAAATAAAATGGACATTCCACAATGATAAATTTATGGCTCTGGAGAAAACAGACAAAGATATTAATAAATGAATTGGGTACATTAATAAATGAGCTTGAAACAAGGAATAAGTTCATAGGGCTCTCATGTAAAAATATGTAAGTACAAACTAATTCCAGGTCCTGCAAATCATTTAGCATATAGAACAGCATTAGAGCATAGAATGGATGACCCTGCAAATTCATGAAATATTATTAGAAATATTCAACTTAATAAAGAACCGATGCCCAATATTACGCTAGATTCTAATAAAGTATTAATTAACTAAATTATGTCTATTGTGTCTGCTTCTTTCCTCAACATCAACCCCATAATCCACACACACATTTTCATAAATGCTAACATGATCAATAATATTTATATGAAAGGAGGGTGTGAAGGCATGGAAGAAGGAAAAAATCAAAACATGTAATTTTAGCAAAAGATTACAAATCTATAATTTCCCTAAAATAGAAAGCAAAAAGTCTACAACACATAAGGGTGTTCTTGAGAAGCTATATATAGAGAAATACAAAGATAATGGTAAAATATCAATGATCACGAAGTCAGCATCCATCAGATTAAGATTCAATTTCTTTAACAAGTTAAACATTGAACAATTAACATGTCAGGGAATACGCCAATCAGAGTTACAAAAAGATTACCGCGGTCGAATTATGATTATTATACAGAAAACAACACAGCCTTACAAGTCACTATATGGTTTAGGGAACTCTTAAAAACTTTTATGGGGAATAAAATTACACATTAAGCAATAATATCAATTTCGTGACCACCGATATTTGTATGTTTAAAAGAGAAAACCCACCACTGACTAGAGGTACAATGTAGCTTAATGTGTGGAAAACGATCCAACATAAAACTCACCGGCAAGTGTACCGGGTCGCATCAAATAATAATAACTCACATGAGTGAGGTCGATCCCACAGGGATTGATGGATCAAGCAACTTTAGTGGGTGATTAATTTAGTCAAGCTAACATTGGTAAGTGATAATTGATGCAGCAGAAAGTAAATGACAAGAAAAATTAAAGTGCAGAAAGTAAATTAGAAACTTAAAGAGCAAGAAATGTAAATTGCAGAAACTTAAACAACAAGAAATGTAAATTGTAGTGAATGTAAAGGGGATTGAGTGCAGGGAATTTAAAGGAAGCAGTAAGCAAAACGTAAAACAATTGCAGAAGAATTAAATTGCATGAAAAGTAAAAAGGGGGCTAGGTGCTGGAAATTAAAAGAAAGCAGTAAAGCAAGCAATTGAAGATATCTTGAGAACAAGTAACAGGAAATTTAAAGTGCAGGAAAAGTAAATTCAAATCACAGCAACTCAAATGTAAAGTGTAGATGAACAAAAGTGCAGGAAAATAAATTGAGAGCATTAGGAACAGAAAGTAAAAATTGCAGAGAAGGAAATTGTAGCAGAAAAGTAAAACAGCAAGAAAACTCAATTCAATTGTGAAATCTAAAAAGACAAGTGAAGATCTCAGGGGATCAAAGAGACTAGAAAACAAGTCTAGATCCCACTCCCTTCCTTGATCCAATAGAGAACAAGATGCAGGAAAATTAAAGATGAAAACAATGAAGAGAACTTTGATTCAAATCACAATTCACTTGAAAGTTTGCAGAAGAAGAAAACAGAGAGAATTCTCAAGGTGAGATTGAAACAGAATTTCTTCAATTCTCAACCCAAGATTCAAGACAAGAATGAAAACTAAGAGAGAGCTCTCTAATGGAGCTGACCTCCCTCTGCTCTCTAGTAGAGCCAGCCTTTTTATAGGCTTTTCACAAAATGAAAATGAAAATGAAAAATGAAATTCTAAACAAATTACAATTAAAAATAAATTCCTAAGCCAACTTGTTCTTGTGCCTTGAAGTGATGTCCATGGGCTTTTAAATTTTGGTACAGGATTGAATTAATTTGATTTTTGGACCATGGGTCACACTCCCAGGGGATGGCTCAGTTCAAATACCAAACTGAGCGCCCAATGTGCTTTTGTGTTGCCCAATTTGATGCGCCCAGCCTTGTTCAAGTTGATCTTCAATAGAGCTCAGTTGGAAAATTGAACTGAGCTCTATATCTTGCCTTGGTGTGCCCCATTGTGCGTGTCACAGCTCCTTTGTCCGTGTCAAGGTGCGCATGGCATCTCCTTGGTGTGCTTCTTGTTGCGCCAAAGTGTGAGGGATGGGGGAAGAGTAGTGCTCAGTTGGGAAAACCAACTGAGCTCCCCATTTGTAGCGCCTTGCTTTGGACTTCATGTTTCCAAGTTCGAACCTTAGTGGAAGCACTTTTGTGAGCCTTTTTCTTGCATTTTCATGAGTGGGAGCCCGATAAAGCTCAGTTGGGAAAGTGAACTGAGCGCTCTTTCCTTGCTTTCCTTGTTTTCCTTATGTCTCCCCCTTCGAATCTTGGTGAAGCCACTTTGTTCTATTTTTGCTTGTTTTTTGTCCTTAAAGATGCCTTTCATTTGTGCCTCAATTTCATGCCAAATATGGACTATCATATATCGTTGGAAAGCTCTGAATGTCATCTTTCCAACGCAACTGGAAGCACATCAATTAAACGTCTGTAGCTCAAGTTATAGCCCTTTGAAGGAGGCATGGTCATGCTGTAAACGCCCAAGTTTTAACTTAGCGAAAATTCTTGCTTCCAAGCTAAGTTTCTTGTACGGCAAAGCTAAGTTCACTTAGTGAACTGAGCTTTGTGAGTGCTGATTGTGAAGCTTCCTTGATTTGGTCATGGGCCACGCTTTTAAAAGCGTGGCCTAAGGCTCCAAAGTGTGTTCCAACTTCAAAGTGTGCCCCAAAACTCTTTTCTTCTTTTTAGCTTATTTTTTTGCTCTTTTTGCTTCTTTTTCTTCTGATTTCCTACAAAATTTATAAAATCAAAAGATCAAGGAAATATACCATTTAAGCACAAAAGAATGCAATATTTAAGCACTAATTATCAATTTCTTGTATGAAAAAGTATAGAAAAACATGACATGATGACATGTCATCACAACACCAAACTTAAATCTTGCTTGTCCCCAAGCAAGAAAAGAATCATGCAATAAAGATTGACAATCCAAGGTAAGAAGAATAGCAACTCAATGTTCATGGTAGGCTAGTTTTCTATGCATGCTACAATCACAAAAGAAATGTAAATGATTGATGCTTCTATCTAGCTTATTTTATGAAATCTTTTCTTATATTTCTTCCTTGAAACAAGCTTTTGATTTTCTTATTAGCTTCTCCTTTTGGGTGCTTTGCCCCATGAGTTGATAACAAAGCTACGATTCTAAATGCTTTGTTTTCAAGTATTACCACTTGATACATAAGCACCACAAGCATTTGAATTAGAGGACTTCATTAAGCTCATTTTTCTTTTCTTTTCTTGACTCTCTAATCATTGATGCTCAGAACCTTGAGCTTTGAGGGAGTACTTTTGCACTTGAGCCTAGCCTTTACTTCTAAGTATTTTGTTTTTAAGCATTTGGCTTGATACATAAACACCACAAGTACTTAATAATGAAATTGTCATTGGTACTCAGAGCCTTCAGCTTTCTCATTCTTTCCCTTTTTCTTTCTTGCTTTATTTGTATTTGCTTTTTCAAGGTTTTCATGATTTCAAAAGATTTCACAAAATGTACTAGATGAAAACTTCAATGAAATAAAATCCAGTGCAATTGAGAAACAATTAATCATACTAGCTTTCCAAAACTTATATGCACATGCTAAACTCTTCTTTAATTCCTTGTTTGTTTATGATCATGATGCTTTATTGCTTTTGAACTCATAAAACTCAAGTTGGTAGTCATAATGGCATGGCAACATGTTACAAATTAATATTCAAGCTATGCTTATTTCATACACACATGTAAACAGAGAATATAAAGACAATCATGCAATTTAAAGCGCTAGAAACAAAGGAGAGGAAAAGGAACTTTACAACCTTGTAATTCATCTTCTCTATTGTTGTCATTTTCCTCCCATTCTTCCCTTTCCCTTGCCAAACTCAGAATGCTTGTTCATCCTCAAGCAACAATTAGAACAATGGCTATGGGGCTAAGATGGATCATGAATGTCTTATACAATGAAATGTTAGTAGCACATGTGTTTTAAGCAAGCAGAATTAAAGATAACAATCAAGGCACAAGAGACAAAGACATTTTGATTGCATAGATAAGAAGGTGTGCACAATACATTGCATAAAAGATAAGTGGCACACCAAACTTAGTTTGACACTTTCACTTGAAATTGATGCAAGTATCTAGTAGATATGGGAACCAAATTTTTGTTGCATAGTAACACCAAACTTAGAATGCAATCCTATGTCAATTTATTTGAATTAAAACTAAATGAAAAAAGAAAAACTGTTACATGTTAAATACAATCACCAAGTGAAGAATCTGTCATGAATAAGAATGTCTTGGTGAAGTATTAACAAGAACAGTTAAACAGTAAATTAAATGAAAGCAATTAAAGATAGAAAAATGACTAAAGCAAGTAGAATGAAAAAGTGTTAAATCAAAAGAGAAAAATAAAACTGTAGAGGCATTATGATTATGCAGACAAGTAGTGTTGCTTGAATGAATTGCATAGAAAATAAGTGGCACACCAAACTTAGAATCTTGGTGTGTCACTTTCATTTTTGATTTGATGCAATCATCCAAAAAGATTGAAAACAATTTGTTGCAAGGCAACACCAAACTTAGAATGTAACCATATGCCTATTTATTGAATTTAAACAAAGCAAAGAAAGAAAACAAAGCAGAGAAGAGAAATTATACCTACGGTCTACCTGTTCTTCACTTTCTTCCTCTTCTTCCAATTTGTAAAGAGGAATGACCTCAAGGGGGAGAGGTTTCAGCTATTGTCCCCTTTCTTGGTTTCCTCTCAGCAAGCTTTCTTTTGTACATGGCTTGATTGAGCTTGCTTGCTAATGGTCCAGGGGTTGGATTGCTTGTGGTTGACCCTTTATTCTTCATGAATATTATCCTTGGTAGCTTGGTCACAATCCTCTTCTTGGTGCTTTTGTTAATTGCCTTCACTTCCTTGAATCCAAGTCTTGGTGGTTGTGTGATTGTTGGAGTCTTCTTTTCATCAAGAGCCTCTTGTATTGGTGGTTCCCTGAGCCTTTCCTCTTTCTTCTTTACTTCACTTGAGTGTGAATTCTCTTGAGTATCTTCCTCCATTTTTTCTTCATGATTTTTCATTAATTCCTTTTGGAGGGAATCTTTATGTTTCATTGTCATCTCAAGTAGCTTTTGTGATTGTAAAATCCTTGGCTCATGTCCCTCATCCTTTATTGTAATTTAACTTTCAACAGGGACCTTTTGTTCTTATTTTTCCACTTCCTCACTCACAAATTGGTCTTCATCCTCACTGTTTGATGGTTCTAAGTTCCCCCTTGTTTGCTCTAAGGGCCCATTCATCTTCTTGAGGATGATTTCTTTCCAGGATTGGGGTTGTGTGTATCTTTCCACGAGTTTTTTATGTATTTCAATGGCTTGAAGGTAATCCTCATCTGCTGGTTCAAGAGATGAAGGTTGAGAGTAATTTTGTTGACATGGATGTGTTGTGGTGAAGTTGTGTTGAGGGGTGTGGAATGAGTTGTGTGATTGATGGGATGACATGTATGGATTTTGGAGGAAACTTTGTGTTGAGGGATAATCAAGTGATGAAGAACTTTCAAATGAGAAACTAGGACGTGAGGGTGGATGCTCTTTCATTCCTTGGTGATACTCCCAGCCACCATTAGAATAATGACTTGAATCATTTTGTGGTGGTGGGAAGTATCCCATATGATTCTCTTACTCATCTTGTGTCTCTGAAGCAAATCTCCATGAATTGGAGTGCTCAGAATGTGTATTCTCTTGGTGACATTCCCAGCCATCATTAGAGATTGATGATGGTGGGTAATATCCCATAAAATTTTGTTTGACCATAAGATGAGTTGAACTCCATTTGTATTTTGTAAACATCAATGAAAATTGAAATTACTCATATCAGAGATGAGAATTTCTTAGTGAGGCGAAAACACAAACACCTTGGTTTCAAGAACAAAAACAAAAAAAAATGCTTAATCTAGACTTTTCACCCACTTAATCATTGTTAATCTAAATCAATCCCCGGCAACGGCGCCAAAAACTTGATGTGTGGAAAACGATCCAACACAAAACTCACCGGCAAGTGTACCGGGTCGCATCAAGTAATAATAACTCACATGAGTGAGGTTGATCCCACAGGGATTGATGGATCAAGCAACTTTAGTGGGTGATTAGTTTAGTCAAGCTAACATTGGTAAGTGATAATTGATGCAGCAGAAAGTAAATGACAAGAAAAATTAAAGTGCAGAAAGTAAATCAGAAACTTAAAGAGCAAGAAATGTAAATTGCAGAAACTTAAACAACAAGAAATGTAAATTGCAGTGAATGTAAAGGGGATTGGGTGCAGGGAATTTAAAGGAAGCAGTAAGCAAAACGTAAAACAATTGCAGAAGAATTAAATTGCATGAAAAGTAAAAGGGGGTTGGGTGCTGGAAATTAAAAGAAAGCAGTAAAGCAAGCAATTGAAGATATCTTGAGAACAAGTAACAGGAAATTTAAAGTGCAGGAAAAGTAAATTCAAATCACAGCAACTCAAATGTAAAGTGTAGATGAACAAAAGTGCAGGGAAATAAATTGAGAGCATTAGGAACAGAAAGTAAAAATTGCAGAGAAGGAAATTGTAGCAGAAAAGTAAACCAGCAAGAAAACTCAATTCAATTGTGAAATCTAAAAAGACAAGTGAAGATCTCAGGGGATCAAAGAGACTAGAAAACAAGTCTAGATCTCACTCCCTTCCTTGATCCAACAGAGAACAAGATGCAGGAAAATTAAAGATGAAAATAATGAAGAGAACTTTGATTCAAATCATAATTCACTTGAAAGTTTGCAGAAGAAGAAAACAGAGAGAATTCTCAAGGTGAGATTGAAACAGAATTTCTTCAATTCTCAACCCAAGATTCAAGACAAGAATGAAAACTAAGAGAGAGCTCTCTAATGGAGCTGACCCCCCTCTGCTCTCTAGTAGAGCTAGCCTTTTTATAGGCTTTTCACAAAATGAAAATGAAAATGAAAAATGAAATTCTAAACAAATTACAATTAAAAATAAATTCCTAAGCTAACTTGTTCTTGTGCCTTGAAGTGATGTCCATGGGCTTTTAAATTTTGGTGCAGGATTGAATTAATTCGATTTTTGGACCATGGATCACACTCCCAGGGGATGGCTCAGTTCAAATACCAAACTGAGCGCCCAATGTGCTTTTGTGTTGCCCAATTTGATGCGCCCAGCCTTGTTCAAGTTGATCTTCAATAGAGCTCAGTTGGAAAATTGAACTGAGCTCTATGTCTTGCCTTGGTGTGCCCCATTGTGCGTGTCACAGCTCCTTTGTCCGTGTCAAGGTGCGCATGGCATCTCCTTGGTGTGCTTCTTGTTGCGCCAAAGTGTGAGGGATGGGGGAAGAGTAGTGCTCAGTTGGTTCATGTTTCCAAGTTCGAACCTTGGTGGAAGCACTTTTGTGAGCCTTTTTCTTGTATTTTCATGAGTGGGAGCCCGATAAAGCTCAGTTGGGAAAGTGAACTGAGCGCTCTTTTCTTGCTTTCCTTGTTTTCCTTGTGTCTCCCCCTTCGAATCTTGGTGAAGCCACTTTGTTCTATTTTTGCTTGTTTTTGGTCCTTAAAGATGCCTTTCATTTGTACCTTAATTTCATGCCAAATATAAACTATCATATATTGTTGGAAAGCTCTGAATGTCAGCTTTCCAACGCAACTGAAAGCACATCAATTGGACGTCTGTAGCTCAAGTTATAGCCCTTTGAAGGAGGCATGGTGATGCTGTAAACGCCCAAGTTTTAACTTAGCGAAAATTCTTGCTTCCAAGCTAAGTTTCTTGTACGGCAAAGCTAAGTTCACTTAGTGAACTGAGCTTTGTGAGTGCTGATTGTGAAGCTTCCTTGATTTGGTCATGGACCACGCTTTAAAAAGCGTGGCCTAAGGCTCCAAAGTGTGTTCCAACTTCAAAGTGTGCCCTAAAATTCTTTTCTTCTTTTTAGCTTATTTTTTTGCTCTTTTTGCTTCTTTTTCTTCTGATTTCCTATAAAATTAAAAGATCAAGGAAATATACCATTTAAGTACAAAAGAATGCAATATTTAAACACTAATTATCAATTTCTTGTATGAAAAAACATAGAAAAACATGACATGATGACATGTCATCATAGCTCAGAAGAAGATTATTGAAACACCCATCATAAAGCAACCTACGGATACCCACAGGCTTAATCGTTCCCCTGTTTCAGCAATAACTCAAGAAGATAAAATCACTGATTATCATCCAATCAAATATATTTTTATGCTCACTTACTTTGTAGCATCTCATGTTAGAGCTTTCTGGGCAAAATAAATATCTAACATAAAATTATATTCCTTAATACATCCCCACAATGGTAAAGTTAGGACTCAAGGATTCCACCATAATTTAGCCTTGTGAACAGTGGCGGAGCTTAGTTCAGACAAGGGGGGCATGCTCCCAAACTTTTTATAAAAAAATTAGTAGTACTTGTTTAAAAGATAAAAGATAATTCAATTAGTTTAAATACTTTACTATGACTTAAAGTACTCATTAAGTTCAATAAGTAACACTCTCTCTATCTTTAAGTTCAAATATAAAAAATTAGATATTTTTTATTTATTTAATTTAATATTATTTTATATTTTACTATTTATTTAATTTAATTTTTTATATGATAAAAAATAATAGAATATTCAATAAGTATTAATATTATTGTATTTGTATAAATTGATAAAAAAAATTCAATAAATATTATAAATTTTAATATTTGTCCTTCTAACTTCTTCTTACATATTTTACAGGATATATATTCAAATTTTATATAAAATAATAATAAAAAAAAAGAATTGATGCATTTTTTAAGAGGAAGGCTAATATTTAAGAATGAGAACATATAATTTTTACAATATCAACACCTGTGGATAGTTCTTCTACTTTAATAAATCACAAAAAAGTGAAATACAACCTTCAAAAGTTCAAAAGGTTACATCTGATGAGTTTGACCTTAATTTTTCATTTTTCTGGAACGAGACCCTGAAAAACGGCTTTAAATTTGATAATATCACCCAAACCAGAGAGATGAAATTAGACGAGCTTATCTTAAATGGGGTCCATATCAAAAATATTTTGACAATTATCTTCTATGTGGCCCCTCAAAATTTTGTTTCAAGTTCCGCCATTGCTTGTGAAGATCACAGGACATTAAAATGCATTTTGAAGGAGGAATGCTCTAAAATAACTAGGATTTATAGAAAAGATACATAAATATCTATAGAAGTGGTTGAGGTTGTAAAAGATGAATATTAGCACAGAAATAAAATGAGATTACAACTAAAATCCAAACCTTCTCTATTTGCATCCATCATAAAATCATAATGAATTATTATATCCCTAGATTTTCAACCAAGAAAGGTAAGTCATAAACACTCACTAAGAATCCATATCCTTCTTGTTTAAAGGTAAGCAGGTGCGGTACAACTAACTATGGTTTGATAAGTCAGGATTGGACTAGGGTTAATAAACTGATTGATTTAAAGAATTGCAGTACATGATATTGATAAATTGACAAATGGAAAAATCTTTAGAGCATCAAGCACATGGAGCAAAGCAAAAAAAAAAAAATTACAGAACCAAAGGGAAAAGTAAAACGATAAAATTCCATGGTAAACCAAATGCAGATATGGCTTCTTCCCTACCCTTCGTTCTGCTCCAGTCATTTCCATAGCATAAACAAAGAAAACAACTAGATATTTGAAAGCGCACATGCAAGATTAAAATGAAACTTCACACAGTAGTAAATCAAATAGGAGACTGTTACCTATTCTTGCCGCCTTCCAAAAGAACCCACGAAATCTGTTGCAAAAGAACTTGTCACTAATGTCACTTGTTCAGCAAGTTCTAAACATATGCTATGAAGAAAGCAAACAAATTTGCAAAATTCAAAAGATATATCCAATGATTCAAAGAATCAAAACATAATATATCTAGGTGAAGGATTCTAAAAGAATTGTGATTGACCGAGGCAAACATGTAAATTCACATGTGAATATTATCATACATTTGTAGAAAGAGTAAGGGTAACCGCAAACAATAGAAGCATAAACAGTGAAATGCTTCCCCTTGATTCAATGTTTAATATCGTCAAAATTACGGACTCTATTCAATAACAGAAAATAATGGTGCCGCCATGCGCACACCATCCATGGGGAAGTTGTGATGCTAAAGGTGTATCATCACATGTTTCAATCACAACCAAGAGTCACACCATACAGTAGCCACTACTGCACTATGCAGACTAAAAATCCAAGACCCCTGATTGATAGTTTCTTTTTTTTTTTTACCCTTCCCGATTTTGGCTCTGTTTCTTCAAAGGCTTTTTAGTCCTGCAGAATTGAAGCAATGGGGGGAAATGACGGCAAATACTAGGAGAAGACAACAAAATAGAAAAAGAAAACAACCTGCAGCTCCAAAGGGGGAACCAAGTTAATGAGAGCTAGAATTTAGATGGTTTATTTCATCATTCTTTAGTTTAAAGACATGATGAGACAATGGCTTTGCTCTTTCTTTTAAGTTTTTAGTTTTTATGTTCTATGTCTTATGTTTATTTGCTGAATTTTCTATTATATTTGCTGCATTAATTGGATGTCTTATGACTACAAAAATGATTATATGGATTAGATTTTATAGTTTATTATATTTGTAATTTTTCTGCATGTTTTTTTGTATATATATATTTGCATTTTTTAGGTAATCCGCCATTTCCGCCATTTTCAGCAATGCCATCCGCCATTGTTTTATGGCGGATTTTTGGCTCACCACCATGAGCCGCCATCCGCAATCAAAAACTATGATAATAATGACGAGAGGGATGAATCCGTGAATCAATAACATAGGCAGTGCAAATTTTAACAAAGTTCACCACAATGATTAACAACAACAACGAGCACTGAAGGAACACTCAGTAATATAGGCAGTGCAAATTTTAACAAAGCTCATCATAATTATTAACAACAACAAAAAGCACTGAAAGAACAGTGAATCAGTAACATGGGCAGTGCAAATTTAAAATTTAAAAGTTATCAATTTAAAATTTAACATCAAATACAATCAGTGAGCAAAGCCAATCAATCAAGCACTGACTGAGCATTCTGTTCTGATTCTGTGACTGGGAAGTAACAAATTCAGCAACAAATTCAAGTTACAGAAACAAATTTAAAAAATCCTAGTAAAGTACCGATTTACAGCAAAAAGGCAAATTTATTGATTACCAATTCAGCAATATGCAGAAATACAGGGAGAAGGGAAATCTAGAAAAGAGAGAACACTAAACTAAAACATTAACCAATAATCACAAAACACTAAACCTTCACCCAGCAATTACAAACAAAGCCAGCAATTACAAACATTAGCACATTATAAAACATTCCAAAACACTAAACCTTCACCCAGCAAAACCAGCAACTACAAACAAAGCCATCAGTAAATTTGAACAAAAAAATTAAGAGCTATCAGCAACTAACAGAGCCATCGAGCCATCAGTAACAGAGTGAAGAATTGAAAGCAACAGACTAACAGAGCCATCTAGCCATCAGTAAATTTGGAAAAAAATTTACAGCCATCAGCAACCAGCAAATACAAGAAAGATCCATCAGCAGACAATTACAATTTACAAAACATTAAAAGAAAAATGGAACAAAAATTGAACAACAATTTCAGAACTTCAAACGAAGAAGAAGACCGAACATTCAGAAATTAAAAGAAAGAAGCGGAGGCGAAGAATTGAAAGCAGGGCCACTAACCTGGGTCCCGTGCCGAGAAGCCAGCGAAGATGAAAACGACGTGCCGAGCTACCTGGGGAAGAGGAAGATGAAAACGACGTGCCAGCGAAGATGAAAACGACGTGCCAGCGAAGATGAAAATGACACAGGGAAGAGGAAGCAGCAGGGCGCTGAGGACCTGGGGACGGCGGCGGCGATGAAGGGCTGGGAAGAGGGGGGGTTTTGGTTCACGAATGGTTCTACTTTTGTTTTGTTTTTTTTTCCCAAATAAATAAAACGGCGTCGTTTTATTCGAACTGGCCGGTTATCAGTCCGATCCAACCGGGCAATAATCTGCCGGTTCGACGGTTTTTAAGTGGTTTTCTCTTCAACGGTTATAAGTATCAGACCGAATCGTTTGTATTGTTAGTTTTCGATTGAACTGGTTTGACCGGCCGGTCTAGTCCAATTTTTAGAATCATGGTTATAACTCAAATGGCATAATATTTTTATACTCGTAGAGGTATAAAAAAAATTCAAGAACTCTAATTAGGCCCAGTTTGGGTAAATAACTTAAATAAGTTCTTTTGAAAAAAGAGATTAAAGTATAAGGACTTTTATTAATAGCAGTTTATAAATAAGTTATTTTGTGTTTGGATTTTTAGTTATAAAAGTACTTATTTTAAAGTTCTAGTGTTTGGATAAAAACTCAAAAAATAAATTTTTTTACAGAAAAAAAGAATATTAAAATAACGATGATAAGAAATACTTTCCAATATTGAATGTTGATTTTACATAACCTAATCACTAATATTGTGTATGATATGGTAGATGAAAATAAAAAATAAATATAAAATGTGTGTCAATGTATATTTTGTTGTTGTTTTTTATTTTTTTTACTCCTATTAGAACTCCCTTCTCCTTTATTGAGGTCAAGAACTTGTTATAATTAACTATGAAAATAATAGCAAACTATAAAATCACATGTGAAAAAATAAAATTAAAACTGAAATTTCATACTACAGTTAAATACAAATTTAATAATAAAAAATAGAGTGATAAAATGATAAAAAAAAAAATACTTAGAAGGAATATATGCAGTAGGTTGTTCAAATGCAATATTGTCTAAAAATGGTGGTGGAGGATCAATACTTCCATAAGATGAATCATTACGTGAAAATGGTGAGGTTTGAAACATTGCGTGAGAATGATGGTGGAATGATGGTGGAAGGTCAGTGCTTCTAGCATACTTGCGTAAAAATGGTGGTGAAGGGTCAGTATTTTTCACAGAGTCAAGAAGGAAAGTTGATTTTTTTGTTTTGAAATTATTTTTTTTTAAGGAAGTGGTAGAATGACTTATCGAAAAATAAGTCATATATTTCTACTTCTTCAAAAAGCTATAAATTAACTTTTCGAAGCTTTTTTTAAAATGATGCCAAACACACAGATTGTAACTTTTCATAATCCAAAAGTTAAAAAAAAGTACATTCTGCTACTTCCCAAACGGACTCTTATTGTTTTTGGTATCTCTTATTATAATTGAGATTGAATGACAAAATTGGTAGAATGTCAATTCTGATAAACGATGTTCAAACCCAGAATCATGTTCGCGTTGAAAGGAAAAAAATTAGGCAAACAAATATTACAGCGTCCAAGAAGATTGAACGTGCTTTTTGTGGTGTTTGCTAAACACACCCATAATCTCTCTATACTCACCTAAAAAAAGTCGCGGGTTTGAGTCTACCTATCTTTAGTTAAATAAAAATTACACTTCTACATTCTGAAACTAACATTTGCTTTAAAAAAACATTATATCCAACACTTCAAAGGCAAAAAAGACGCTGTGCATCGAAGGAGGTTTAAACAAAAATAAATACGTCAAAAAGAGGTTTATACAAACTAATTTTTTATTCATAAATATCAACAAAAATAATGTTACAATCTAAAAATTCAATGTTTTGAAAGGAGTAAAAAAAAACAAATCTACAGTGCACTACTTCAAAATAATTAAAAACTAAAACGAAAGAAAATTGATTCAAGAAATTAATAATAGTATCAGTTTATCTCCCATGCATAAGCATCTTCACTCTCATCCCAACAATCATTATGTGCTGGCATCTCATTCTCTCCAACAGATGCACAATCATCACCTTCGTTGACAACAATAGATGTGGTGACTCGAAGCTTCACATCAAATGGCCAAATTCCTGCGTAGCGGTTACACCTAGACATTTTCATGGTCTCCCTGGCAAATTTGCATATGGAAGGCATAATTTCATCTAATAACTCAGTTGACAAGAACATTGAAGAAAAGGTTTCTTGCAAGTACTTGAATTTCTCTTTGACATCATCAGTGGCGGGTTGCAAATAACTAGGAATTTTATTCCACGAAACCAAAAAGGTTTGGTTGATAGTAGTGGAAGTAAAAGAAGAGAATTCATCATCAATATGTGGTTTAGAAGTTGATTTCTTAGTGAATTTTCTATGTTGGATCATTTGATTGGTACAACAAAAGTTTATATGGAAGCGATTATAAAATGAATTTTCTTCGGTTATAGGCCATAAAGATGATTTTTTAGAACATGTGAATTCTATTGAATAGGAGGTTGATCTCTTAGCCATGAAAGTTTATTATTAATTAATAAACTAAGTTGACAATGAAAAAAAATTGCAGCTTTAGGATCTTTTATTTTTACTCTAATGTTATGGTTATATATATAATGATTTCATACAACAAAATCATAAATGTTTATCTTATGCTATCTTATCTTATTAGATTGTTTTAGATTTAAAATCTTATTTACTAAGTCAAATATAGTAAGATTTAGAATGTAGGATTTGGAGAGACAAATTAAAAAAAAAACAAAAAATAATTAGATACATAATCTTAAATTTGCATTATTATAGATATGATTTCAAATTTTCAATTCTTCCACAACCTCTCAAGAAAGCAGTAGCAGCACCACTCCTACCCTACTCAGCGACCTCTCCATACAGACCCTCCCATCCCTTCCTTCTCTTCAGAAACTCAAACCTCAAAACCTTAACTTTTCAATCTCCCACCATTGCCAAACCACCTTCACACTGCAGCCTCAACGGGAACACTCTCGCCCCGTCACCTCCCTCGCTCTCCAACAAAACATTGACTAGTCCAGAGAAAAAGAAATTGGAACATTTTCAGCTATTCTCTCATTACACCAACGTTGTCAAAAATAGAACAGAAAATCACAACAATTCCACATATTAACAATCACCAGATCAAAAGAGCAACCCAGCAACATTAACTGGTCATATGAACAAATTTACAAGATGAAAACCGTAAAGTCGGATCCGAATAATTATTCAACTTAATAACTGGAAAAAAACACAGCAACCTAATACACACAGGCCACAGAACAGCACCTCAAGAACAATTGATCAAATTACCGAAACATCAGGATCAACACATATGAACTAAGATCAAAATCATTATTTAGATTAACAACTCCACAAAAATACAGCAACCTAACACTCACACAGTCGAAGAACAGCGCCTCAACAAAAGTTCTATTGATTACCAAATTAACAATAACAATATTATGAACTCGGAACATCACCACAACAACATTTAAAATAGCTAAGTCCAACGAACAACATTAATAAAGACCTGACAAGAACCTAAATACAGGAAAGAATAAGAGAACAAGGAAAAGAAATCACTTCACTAAATTCTGAGACTCGAACACACTTCTTCCGGAGGTCAAATCCTGGAACACTCAATGGATAGGGAGCTCCTATGATGGCTGAACGGCGGAGGAAGCACGGCAATGCCGCAGAGGAGGCTCGGCCAAAACAGAGGGCAAAATCGTGGCGAAGATACGGCTAGCTTTCTGTCTTTTTTAAAAATTAGACGGTCCGATTTCTATTCTCTAAATTAAATCATTTCACATTTTAGAAAAATACTACAGCAGTTTACAATTCAAAAAAACATCATTGTTAATCTAATATTAAAAATAAAAATATGCCTTTCTTTTTAGATTAGGATTTTTTTTCTTAGTTTTTTTTTCTGTTATAAAAAAATTGACTTAAAAATAATTTTTAAAAAATGAATTAAAAATTTTAATAAATTACTTCATTATTGGAATGGGATGCTACACATCCATGTAACCATGTAACCAAGTTGGCCCAACACCAAAAAAATCCAATACCATTAAATGAAATGAAATACACGTACCCAACACACACGAAATCGCTCTTGCCCAATGCTTCTTCTCCCCCACGCTTCTTCTTCTTCTCCCGCGCTTCTTCGCCTTCTTCTTCGCGTTCCTCCTTCTCCTCCTTTTTCGCATTCCTTCTTCTTCACGTGTTTTCTCCTTATCGTCATTCTTTTGTTGTTGTTGCTGCTGTATTTTTTTGTCTTTTCCTCCTTCTCTCTCTAGTGAAGAAGCAGTAGAAGGTGAGGAAGAAGACTTTTGAATAGTGCAAAATGAACCGAACACAGTACTCATGGTAAACCGAACACAATACTCATGGTGAACCGAACATAGTACTCATGGTGAACCGAACACAATACAATTGTATTGTACTGAGTGAACGAAACATAATCCATTATATAAAATCAAATTCAAACAGCTTTCTGCAGAATGAACCGAACACAGTACTCATGGTGAAACAATTGTAGAGTACTGAGTGAACGAAACATAATCCATTATATAAAATCAAATTCAAATAACTCTACCTACAATTTACATATTATCAATTCAATTTAATTCAATTCGGTACACCTCCGTCCATTTAATTCAATTCAAATTAGCAATTGCATTCCATTCAATTCGATTCAAAATTGAATAATCCAAACTTTGTCAGTTTGATTCGTTTCAGAAGAGTAATCCAAATCGCTCTCCTGTTTACCAAAAAATTATGAACCCCTAAACACTGAACCCTAAACCCTAAACACTAAAACCAGAACCCTGAACACTGAATCCTGAACCCATAAACCTTAAATCCCTAAACCTCTAAAACTTAAATCCTAAACCCTAAACCATACACCCTAAAACCTAAAACCTAAACCCTAAACCCTAAACCTTGAACCCGAACCCTGAACTCTGAACTCTGAACCCTGAATGCTAAATCCTAAACCCTAAACCCTAAACCCTGAACCCGAACTCTGAACACTAAACTCTGAACCCTGAATGCTAAACCCTAAACCCTACCGTAAACCCTAAAAAACCCTGAACCCTGAACCTTAAACCCTAGACCCCTAAACCCTAAACCATCAACCATGAACACAGTGAACCGAAATTAATACACGGGATGAACCGAAAGTTTGAAACACACTGAACCCCTGAACCCATAAACACTAAACCCTAAAACCTAAAACCCCATCGTCATTCTTTTGTTGTTGTTGCTGCTGTATTTTTTTTGTCTTTTTCTCCTTCTCTCTCTAGTGAAGAAGCAGTAGAAGGTGAGGAAGAAGAGTTTTGAATAGTGCAGAATGAACCGAATACAATACTCATGGTGAACCAAACACAGTACTCATGGTGAACCGAACATAGTACTCATGGTGAACCGAACACAATACAATTGTATAGTACTGAGTGAACGAAACATAATCCATTATATAAAATCAAATTGAAACAGCTTTCTGCAGAATGAACCGAACACAGTACTCATGGTGAAACAATTGTATAGTACTGAGTGAACGAAACATAATCCATTATATAAAATCAAATTTAAATAACTCTGCCTACAATTTACATATTATCAATTCAATTCAATTCAAATTAGCAATTGCATTCCATTCAATTCGATTCAAAATTGAATAATACAAACTTTGTCAGTTTGATTCGTTTCAGAAGAGTAATCCAAATCGCTCTCCTGATTTAAAGTTGAGTCATTTATTGTTTCGATTCAGAAGTGCAGATCGAAGAAGAAAATGAAGAAGAATAGGAAGAAGATAAATGCAACCAAATCGAAATAAGAAAAACTAGAAGATGAACGCGACCAGAGGAGAACGACGAAGGCACTGCAGAAGAAGAAGGAGGTTTACATTGCAGTAGAAGGTTTACGTTGAGCAAAACTTTAGGTTGCAGCACGTTATATGTAGCGCGTGTATGACAAACGAGTGAGGAGTGGGAGACGCGCGTGTGGAAGAAATTACTTGGTTAACAACCATGTAAAAAATACATGGATGGATAACTTTTCCGTTATTGGAATATAGAAGATTAATATAGAACTAACATTTTTTTTGGTGATTATCGAACTAACATCTTTATAAAAAAAAAGGTTTTTTCACATTTTGAGTACACGTTGTTAAAGATGAATGATTCAATGATCACGTGAGAATTTTTACCAACATTAGTGAAATTCTTAAGAAACAGACAAATGTTTCTTATGTACACAATCTTAACGGTGTTTATTGGGTTAAGTCATTTTAAAAAAATTATCTCTCTTTTATTTTGAAATTATTTGGATTTTCGAATTGACCCCAAACAATTGTTATATATATTAAAAACTTTCAATTTCTGATTCTTGAAACATAATTTTGACTTCATACACAATTTTTAATTGATATGTTCATAGTCCGTAATAAGTCAAGTGAAAGGTTTTATTATTAATACTTAATTGAATATCTGTAATAATCTATTATTAAAATTTTATAAAAATTATTTTCAGTAAAATTAAAGATATACCAACTTAAATATTTAAAATTAAATTGCACTTACATTTTAAAAATTAAATAACTAACTAACTAAATATATAGTCATTGTCCTTAAACGTTAATTAAATAAATAACTTATTAAATATTGCTTGCAATAATTACATTTGGTTTTTAATTTTGGTTGAACCCGTTTAATTCTGTCTGAACTAACATTTGTGTTAAAAAAAAATTATATCCAACAACTTAAAGACAAAAAAGACGCTGTGTAACGAAGGATGTTTATACTAAAATAAATACGTAAAAAAGTAATGCTTTATATAAATACGATAAATCATTTGGAGGTCAATGTGTAAAATTAAAAGAATTCATCCATGTTGGTGAAAAAACTTTGTGGACCTTCAAATTTTCCGTGGCTATTAGGTATTTAACAAAAGCAAAATTTTGTTTTATATATGGAAAAGTATAGGTAGACAATAAAAATATTAAACAATGTAAATAATAGATATGTTTAATTCAATAGGTATTATTATTTTTAATTAGATGGTTATTTCTTTTGATTCGATTTACTCATGTACAGTTAATAATAGCTGGATGTTCAATTTATTAAGTGTGCAGATGGTTATTATAATGTTTAAATTTATGAGGTAATTTGAGGATGAAGTATTTTTTTTATTTTATTGGATCAATTCTAGAACCTATTGTTCACATTGTTTATAAAAGTCATTGTGCACCTAGCAAAACCCAGGGAGTGTTAGGTAAATAATGACTATCTTGAACAACATGAACAACTACCAATCAAATAAAAACACACTACACCTCCAAATTACCCACCTAAATCTTAATATTAAAATAACCATTCGTACACCTAATAAAATAAACATCCGATATATATATTATTCACATTGTTTAGTATTATTGTCTACCTATACTTTTCCATATATATATATATTTGGAAAGACTTCTTCGGTAGAAAAAATATTGTGGTGCATGAAGTTCTAATGCTCTATGATTTATATGAAATTAAAAAAAATATTTGGATTATATATTACTATTAGTAAATATTTTTGGGTCCTGGGCCAGGTTAAACACAGATCCCACCCAAAATACATCCATTTCAGTTGGACACCACCAGTATGCCGCTGTAACTACCATGCGCTCCATCTACCCGTAACTCTGCTATCTTTACTGTTGACTCTGGTGTGTGTTCTGGGTTCCGTTGACTCCGAAATTCATGCTTCTCAACCATCAAAGCCGGTTTCTGCGTCAACCTCTCCGTCCTCCTGTACTCATCCTCCTGGATTACTGACTTATCTTGATCTTCATACTCCTGTCTTTCTTTCTTTCTTTTTCTTCTTTTTATTAATCGTGGTTACTCCATTCATCATGATTCACCATTGTAAATCCAGATAAATTAATTTTTTATTCATAAATATCAACAAAAATAATGTTACAATCTAAAAACTCAATATTTTGAAAGGAGTAAAAAAAAATCTACGGGGCACTACTTCAAAATAATTATAAACTAAAATGAAAGAAAATTGATTCAAGAAATTAATAATAGGAAAAGTATATGAAACCAACTCTAAATCAGCGAAGAATGGAACAACTTAATTAATTATAGATATAGTAATTAATTTTATTTATTTATGATTTAAAATATTGGTTATTAAATATTTTACCACATTCAAATTAGGAAGAGATACGTTCAGTATCATTGCAACGTGAATCACGGAAACTAATTCAATTAGCTTCCGTCTCTTCACCCTTCTTCTTTCTCTAAATGCCTAAAACATGATAAACCAGAAAATAGATTTAGAACCATCCAATTTACAAAGAAAAGAAACATCCTAATGCCTAGCATAAGCACCATCCACGTAGAGGTTTTGGATTCACCCAGAGGCATTTAGCTGGTTTTTGGCTGATACCCTCTTGGTTCCCTAGCATTGTTGTTAATAATAATATCAGTTTATCTCCCATGCATAAGCATCTTGGCTCTCGTCCCAACAATCATCACGTGCTGGCATCTCATTCTTTCCAATAGATTCACAATCGTCATCTTCATCGACAACAATGGATGTGGTGACGCGAAGTTTTATATCAAATGGTCAAATTCCTGCGTAACGGTCACATTTAGACATTTTTATGATCTCCTTGGCAAATTCGCATATAAAAGGCATAATTTCATCTAATAGCTCATATGACAAGAACATTGAAGAGAAGGTTTCTTGCAAATATTTGAATTTTTCTTTATCATCATCAGTGACAAGTTGCAAATGACTAAAAATTTTATACCAAGGAACCAAAAAGGTTTGGTTGACAGCAGTGAAAATAAAAGAAGAGAATTCATCATCAATATGTGGTTTAGAGGTTGATTTTCCGGTAAATTTTTTATGTTGGATCATTTGATTGGTACAACAAAAATTTATATGGAAACAATTATAAAATGAATTTTCTTCTATTATAAGCCATAAAGATGGTTTTTTAGAACATGTGAGTTCTATTGAATAAGAGATTGATCTCTTAACCATGAAAACTTACTATTAATGAATAAACTAATTTGACATGAAGAAAAATTGCAGCTTTAAGATCTTTTATTTTTACTCTAGTGTTTTGGTTATATATAATGATTTTATACAGCAAAATCATAAGCATTTATCTTATCTTTGTCTTATTAGATCGTTTTAAATTTAAAATCTTATTTACTAAGTCAAATATGGTAAGATTAGAGAAACAAATTTAAAAAAAAAAGATTAGATACATAATCTTAAATTTGCATTATTATAGATAGATATAATTTCAGTTAATAATTTTCACTTTGTAATGTATTAAAAGTAGGAGATAAAGATTTGTCCCAAAGATGTCAAATATTAAATGGAACTGAAAGCTAACCGATTTTAGGATCTTCTTAAAATGTGTCAGTTTGACTAGAACATAATTTATTTGGTATATTCCTGGATTACTAGTGATCAACTATATAATATATCAAAAACTAATGGTGTAGAAAATTAAATAAATAAAAATAAAAAGACTATATATGAAAAACAAACTTGCAATATAACTGTGCTCAGAAGATCTGGTTTTTGTGAAGAAGCAAATGATTGAAGTAAGACGTCCTATAATTAACTTATTTTTACATTATTACTAAATACTAATGCATCCTAGGTCCCTAATATCAATTTTAGAATTACTTTCACACGCTCCTAAACGTTAAATACCTTGGTCGCATACTAAGAAAATTTCAGTCTTAAAATGTAAATTTTTTGTAAAGAAAATAATTAATTTTTCCTTTTAACAGGATAAAAGCAGGTTAAAAACTGTTTCAGATCATGCTTTTGCGTTTTATATTTAATTTTTATTTTAAAAAGATTTATCCAAATATCACTATTATTCACAACAACAATTCTAGAATATTGATAAGCTATTTTAAATTAAATAAAGTTTTGAAATTCTAACTTTTTGAGTCTTAAATAATAAAGTTGTTATATTTTGTTTTTGAAAATATTTTTTTATTTATTAAAAAATTCAAAAATTTCCATTAGTTTCAAATATTATCAAAAAGAAAGAGTAATTGAAAGGTTGGCTTAGTTTTCCACATATGAACTATCGAAGTTTATAGAATACCAGTGGAGGAAGGACGTTCAACTAGGTTTAGGAGAAAAATAAAATGCACATTCCACAATGATAAATGTATGGCTCTGGATAAAATAGAGACAAAGATACTAATAAATGAATCGGGTGCATTAATAAATGAGCTTGAAACAAGAAACAAGTTCATAGGGCTCTCATGAAATAAACTAAATACAAACTAATTTCAGGTCCTGCAAATTATTTAGCATATAGAACAGCATTAGAGTATAGAATGGATGACCCTGCAAATTCATGAAATATTATTAGAAATATTCAACTTAATAAAGAACCGATGCACAATGTTATGCTAGATTCTATTAAAGTATTAATAAACTAAATTATGTCTATTGTGTCTGCTTCTCTCCTCAACATCAACCCCATAATCCACACACACACAATTTCATAAATACTAACAACGATCAATAATATTTATATGAAAGGAGGATGTGAAGGCATGGAAGAAGGAAAAAATTTAAATATGTAATTTTAGCAATACAAATCGAAAGAAACGTAAATAAACCAATTGAAGCTTGATATTATTTAGATCTCCAAATAAAAAACCGTTACGTAAATGTCCCTTATAAAGATTTTTATATAAATCGAAAGATTTCATACAAATGAAATGGGTCTCATTCGATTTATGCATGTAATTTGTCCATCTTAGTAAATCAAATATGCTCAATTCGATTTACTTAGTAATACGAATTACACTATAAATTAAATTTGGCTATTTCGATTTACTACCATTCTACCAAAAAATATAAGGCTAATTCGATTTATTAGGGTGCAAAGCTTATATAAATACCAGTTGAACGTGAATTCTATAGCATAAATCGAATCCATGCAATTATTTTGATACACCAACAATTATATCTATATGGAGTTAATGCTAAATCAAATTCAATTAGTTCGATAATACGAGTCTATGAAAAAAATTGGATTTTGTAAAATCTAAAAAATTTTATTATGTAATAGGTTAGTAACGAGTACATTATAAATTTTTATATAGTTACATCGTAACAATGTTTAATTTAAAAATTGTTATTAAAATTTTAGTTGTACTCATTACAAAATATGAATAATTATAATAAAATTTTTTAAAAATTATAACAATATATAAATATGAAATAAATTGACCGATTTAAAAATAAGACAATCTAACAATATTAAAAGCCAATCAATTTAGAAACGTAATTTAAAAAATAAATCCTTCACATATTTACATAATTATAAATTTATGATATGATAAATACTTCCAAAAAAATTATTTTAATGCTGGACTTCTAAACACTGAATTATTTATTTAAATAATTTAATTTTTTTAACCTAATATAATAAAATATCTTTAAACCTCCTTATTATTATTATTGTTGTAAATAATTTTATAAAATGTAAACATTTCGTAGAATAATTTATGAGTACTATAAAAATCTGTGAGTCCAATGTACGTAAATTGGTTCAAGAAAATTTTTATAATACTCGTAACATCTTTAAAAGAAATTTTATAAAAAAAATTATTGTAATTATTTATTTTGTAATAAGTACAACTAAAATTTTAATAATAATTTTTAAATTAAACATTGTTATGATGAGTACTATAAATATTTGTAATGTACTTGTTACTAACCAATTACATAATAAAAAATTTTAAATTTTATAAAATGCAAATTTTTTTTCATAAACTAGTATTATCGAATTAATTGAATTCGATTTAGCATTGGCTCCATATAAATATAATTGTTGGTGTATCAAAATAATTGTATGGATTCGATTTATGCTATGGAATTCACATTCAACTTATATTTACACCCTAGTAAATCGAATTAGCCTACATCCATTTATATTGTCTGGTAGAATGGTAATAAATCGAAGCAATCATGTTCGATTTATAGTGTAGTTCGTATTACTAAGTAGATCGAATTGAGCACATTTGATTAATTAGAATTGACAAACTATATGCATAACACCCATTCGATTCGCATGAAATTCTACTAAATCGAGTGAGAGTGATTCGATTTACCACCAACATATGTAAATTGATACTAGCTGTTTTCATTTATATAAAAATATTCATTAAGAACATTCAATTTATTTACATTTTTACCCCTATAAGGCAAAAGTCTACAACACATAATAAATATAACTAGGTGAAGCATCCTAAAAGAATTGTGATTGGCCAAACATGTAAATTCACATGTGAATATTATGAAACATTTGTAGAAAGAGTAAGGCTAACCGCAGATAATAGAAGCATAAACAGTGAAATGCTTTCCCTTGATTGGAACGGTGCCGTCATGTGCACACCATCCATGGGGAAGCTGTGATGCTAAAGGTGTATCATCTCATGTTTCAATCACAAAAGAAGTCACATTATATAGCAGCCACTACTGCACTATGCAGACTTAAATCCAAGACCCCTGTTTCCTATGGACTGTATAGTTTCTTGTTTTCTTTTTACGCTTCCCGATTTTGCTTCTGTTTCTTCAAAGGCTTTTTAGGTCTAAATCGCCTTCTAAAAAGATTTAGCAACCATTGGATTTAATTATCAAAACATCTATCATAGCAAAGAGTTTTATTTGCTTCTGTTTCTTTGCGGTTCTGCTGCCATCCAATGCTTCCGACTTTGTTTGATTGAAATTCGCGCATTTCAGCCATCAAATTCGGTTTCCATAGCCGCGATCCTCTCCGTGATCCAGCATTCATCTTTCCGGGTTGCTGGCTTGTTTTGATTTTCATATTCCTTTCTTTCTTTCTTTCTTTCTTTCTTTTTATTAATTGTGATTATTCTATTTATCATATTCACTATTGTAAATTCAGACAAATTATTTTTTTATTCATAAATATCAACAAAAATAATGTTACAATCTAAAAAATCAATGTTTTGAAAAGAGTGAAAAAAAAATCTTTGGAGCACTACTTCAAAATAGTTATAAACTAAAACGAACGAAAAATTAATTCAAAAAATTAATAATAGTATCAGTTTATCTCTCCCATGCATATGCATGCATCTTGGCTCTCATCCGAACAATCATCATCTTTTGGCATCTCATTCTCTCCAACAGATTCACAATCGTCATCTTCATCAACAATGGATGTGGTGACATCAACAATGGATGTGGTAACGCAAAGGTTCACTTCAAATGGCCAAATTCCTGCGTAACGGTCACATTTAGACATTTTCATGATCTCCCTCGCAAATTCGCATATGGAAGGCATAATTTTATCTAATAGCTTTGATGATAAGAACATTGAAGAGAAGGTTTCTTGCAAGTATTTGAATTTTTCTTTATCATCATCAGTGGTGGGTTGCAAATGACTAGGAATTTTATACCAAGGAACAAAAAAAGTTTCGTTGACAGTAGTGGCAGTAAAAGAAGAGAATTCATCATCAATATGTGGCTTAGAGGTTGGTTTCGTGACAATTTTTTTTTGTTGGATTATTTGATTGGTACAAGAAAAATTAATACGGAAGCTATTAGGAAATGAATTTTCTTCAGTTATTAGCCATAAAGATGGTTTTTCAGAACATGTGAATTCTATTGAATAGGAGGTTGATCTCTTAGCCATGAAAACTTACTATTAACTAATAAACTAAATTGAGGTGAAGAAAAATTGCAGCTTTAGGATCTTTTATTTTTACTCTAATGTTATGGACTTATGGTAATATATAATGATTTTATACAGCATAATCATAAGCATTTATCTTATCTTATTATCTTATCTTATTAAATTATTTTAGATTTGAAATCTTATTTACTAAGTCAAATATGGTAAGATTTAGAATCTAGGATTTGGAAAGACAAATTAAAAAAAAAAAAGATTAGATACATCATCTTAAATTTGCATTATTATAGATATTATTTAAGTTAATAATTTTCACTTGTAATGCATTAAAAGTAGGAGATAAAGATTTGCCTATAAACCTGTTAAATATTAAAAATGTTCCAAACAACAATTAATAACAAATTAAAAATCATAAATCAGAACACCAAAATTAGAATAACAGCCATAAATCATAATCGGAACACAAAAATTAGAAATTTAGAATCAACAAGACAAAACCAAAATAAAAAAAAATCAAGGTCAGAACAAAAAGAAATCAAAATCAACAAATAATTAGAAGAATTACCTGAGACTCGAGACTAAGGGAGGACGAAAAATCCGAACACCAGACACGACGGTGAGACACGAAGCTGGAAATGGAGGGACGACGGATAGAGGTTGGATGGAGACGAACGGAGCACGACGGCGACGGCAAAACCGAGGAGCAGGGGAAGTGTGTGGTTGCGAACTATGATGCTGAACGGCGTTGCGACTGTGAAGTTGTCCGTCGCCGGCGAAGAGTGGAGAGTTTTGAGGTTACGGGCGTGAGCGTGGGTGAGTGCAGCCCTCTGGAGAGTGGAGAGTGTGTGGTGTGATCTGTGTGTTTTAATTTAGGGTTAGGTTTTACTAATTTTCCGTGAAATTAAAGATATACCGATCTAATTAAAGAGGTTAAAAAATTTTGATATGAAAGCAAAATGAGTGATATATTTTAACATGGTAATTTTTTGTGTTTTTTAAAATTGTGGGAATACACAAATCAAACCCTTCGATTTGTGTTCAAAAAGTTGAAAAAAATTCAGTATATTGAAAAAACTCAGAGTACATAACTCGGACCATGCGAGTTCTTTGATCATATGAAATTTTGTTTCACAAATGGCATGGTCTGATTTACAGCTAATGGAATTTGAAATTGCATGGTCCGTTTTTCTTGTTCTGGGTAATTTTTTTTTTTACATTTCGAGGGACACAACTCGCAAGGGTTCGAGTTCTGCTTCCTATGATCCCACAACAAGGTGAAGCACCCCTACTCCCCATACGCGAGTCCAACACTTCCTTTGCTTCCATATTCAAATTAAAAAGCGAAATAAAAAGGTTTATATAAATTAATTTTTTATTCATAAATATCAACAAAAATAATGTTGCAATCTAAAAATTTAATGTTTTAAATGAAACAGAGAGCTAGCTCATTTCAAGAACTCCTTAAAAATATATCAGTTTGAACATAACACAAACTTTATTCATTGTTTTACTGGATTATTAGTGATCAACTACATAATATATCAAAAATTGATGGTGCAGAAAAATAAATAAATAAAAATAAAAAGACTATATATGAAATGAAACACAAATTTGCAATATAGTTATGTTCAGAAGATTTGGTTTTTGTGAAGAAGCAAATGATTGAAGTAAAATGTCCTATAATTAACTTATTTTTACATTATTACTAAATACTGATGCATCCTAATATCAATTTTAGAATTACTTTCACATGCTCTTAAATGTTAAATATCTTAGTTGCATATTAAGAAAATTTCAGTCTTGAAATGTAAATTTTTTACAAAGAAAATAATTAATTTTGCCTTTTAACAAGACAAAAGCAAGCTAGAAGCTGCTCCTAATCATGCTTTTGTTTTTTATATTTAATTTTTATTTTTAGAAAGAGTTATCCAAATACCTCCATTATTTCACAACAACAATTCTATAACATTGATAAGATTTTAAAATTCTAACTTTTTGAGTTTTAAATAATAAAATTGTTATCTTTTGTTTTTGAAAATATTTTTTTATTTATTAAAAAATTCCAAAATTTCCCTTTCGTCCCACGTATCTTGGAAGAATAAAGATTCACTTGTCTTTCCCTACGTTTCTCTAACTCTTCCCGCAAAATGTACCATATAACCACGGATATTATCAGAAAGAGAGAGTAATTGAAATGCTGTTGGCTTAGTTTTTCACATATCGAAGTTTATAGAATACCAGTGGGAGAAGGAAGTTCAACTAGGTTTAGGAGAAAAATAAAATGGACATTCCACAATGATAAATGTATGGCTCTGGAGAAAACAGACAAAGATATTAATAAATGAATTGGATACATTAATAAATGAGCTTGAAACAAGGAACAAGTTCATAGGGCTCTCATGTAAAAATATGTAAGTACAAACTAATTCCAGGTCCTGCAAATCATTTAGCATATAGAACAGCATTAGAGCATAGAATGGATGACCCTGCAAATTCATGAAATATTATTAGAAATATTCAACTTAATAAAGAACCGATGCACAATATTATGCTAGATTCTATTAAAGTATTAATAAACTAAATTATGTCTATTGTGTCTGCTTCTCTCCTCAACATCAACCCCATAATCCACACACACATTTTCATAAATGCTAACATGATCAATAATATTTATATGAAAGGAGGGTGTGAAGGCATGGAAGAAGGAAAAAATCAAAACATGTAATTTTAGCAAAAGATTACAAATCTATAATTTCCCTAAAATAGAAAGCAAAAAGTCTACAACACATAAGGGTGTTCTTGAGAAGCTATATATAGAGAAATACAAAGATAATGGTAAAATATCAATGATCACGAAGTCAGCATCCATCAGATTAAGATTCAATTTCTTTAACAAGTTAAACATTGAACAATTAACATGTCAGGGAATACGCCAATCAGAGTTACAAAAAGATTACCGCGGTCGAATTATGATTATTATACAGAAAACAACACAGCCTTACAAGTCACTATATGGTTTAGGGAACTCTTAAAAACTTTTATGGGGAATAAAATTACACATTAAGCAATAATATCAATTTCGTGACCACCGATATTTGTATGTTTAAAAGAGAAAACCTACCACTGACTAGAGGTACAATGTTAGCTCAGAAGAAGATTATTGAAACACCCATCATAAAGCAACCTACGGATACCCACAGGCTTAATCGTTCCCCTGTTTCAGCAACAACTCAAGAAGATAAAAAATCACTGATTATCATCCAATCAAATATATTTTTATACTCACTTACTTTGTAGCATCTCATTTTAGAGCTTTCTAGGCAAAATAAATATCTAACATAAAAATATATTCCTTAATACATCCCCACAATGGTAAAGCTAGGACTCAAGGATTCCACCATAATTTAGCCTTGTGAAGATCACAGGACATTAAAATGCATTTTGAAGGAGGAATGCTCTAAAACAACTAGGATTTATAGAAAAGATACATAAATATCCATAGAAGTGGTTGAGGTTGTAAAAGATGAATATTGGCACAGAAATAAAATGAGATTACAACTAAAATCCAAACCTTCTCTATTTGCATCCATCATAAAATCATAATGAATTATTATATCCCTAGATTTTCAACCAAGAAAGGTAAGTCATAAACACTCACTAAGAATCCATATCCTTCTTGTTTAAAGGTAAGCAGGTGCGGTACAACTAACTATGGTTTGATAAGTCAGGATTGGACTAGGGTTAATAAACTGATTGATTTAAAGAATTGCAGTACATGATAAATTGACAAATGGAAAAATCTTTAGAGCATCAAGCACATGGAGCAAAGCAAAAAAAAAAAAATTACAGAACCAAAGGAAAAAGTAAAACGATAAAAATCCATGGTAAACCAAATGCAGATATGGCTTCTTCCCTACCCTTCTTTCTGCTCCAGTCATTTCCATAGCATAAACAAAGAAAACAACTAGATATTTGAAAGCGCACATGCAAAATTAAAATGAAACTTCACACAGTAGTAAATCAAATAGGAGACTGTTACCTATTCTTGCCGCCTTCCAAAAGAACCCACGAAATCTGTTGCAAAAGAACTTGATGAGTTTGGAAAACTCTAAATTAAATTGACGATGATCAAACATTATTAACAGCAAAATTATTAATCTAATTTATATATGTTAATTAAATTAATTTTGCTGTGCAGGGTTTACTTGGGCCGAAAAATAATTCTGGTGCAAGTCCAATCACATTCAGCCTTTAGTTTTGATAATATATGATGAATATGGCTGAATTGATTTTGTTATCTTACTTGGGCCAACTTAATCAAACTGAAAATGCTTTCCTATGTGTTTTATGTATGATCCAAAAATTCATCAGGAAAGCAAATGTTACCAATTGGGCCAGATTAAATTTTGTTGCTACCAAGCCCAATATTATTTTTTATGAATGTTTCCAACCTTGGTCCGAAACCAAGTTAAAAAGAAAACAATTTGGCTCCATGTTTTCAACGGATTCCATTTCCTTATTAGAGATGGATTTCAAAACTAAATTGCTAGCATTGGAAACATGAGAGAGAATTTGACATTGATTTGATTGAAGGCATCATTGCTACACGCCACTCTAAGAGAAGTAAAAGCAAGTTATTTTCAATTAATTTGTTTAATCACTTTGAATTGCTTTTCTTTAGATTCTCTCTTCTCTCTCATTCTTTCTTCTTCTTCGGTCATTGTCCAGGAAATAATGGAAGCTATGTTCAGCTACCAAAAGAAAGAAGGAGCGGCATGCAACAAGACCATCAAGCTAATGATGGCAAGAAAACATTTTAAAATAAAAATGAGCTATGGCTGAAATTGTCATCAAATATGGATAGATTTGGTGAGGTAATCTTGGGTTCTTCATGCTCAAAAAGGAAGAAGAAGATCTCGGCCAGCAAGGTGAGATTCTTGGAGGCATGGCTTGTCTTTGATTATGCTCAACCACCACAGGAAGTAGCTAGAGTGGCGAAGTGATGGAAGAGGCAGAGATTGGATCACATGAAGCCATCATCATCATGAAGCATCAAGGGCCAGAAATCCATCTTGGAGAGCAAGCCAAGGATGGAGAGCTCAGATTGATGAAGAGTGATGACCAAGGAAGGACTTGAGGTAATTGCATGTTGGTTATTGCATGGTTATCTCTTCTCCTTAAGGCACAGGATTTTCAGAGCTACCTAAGCTTACAGATTTTCTTCTCCTTCAATGTATTATGTTTAGTATTTTTCTGTTTAATTTTGTCAGGTCTTGAGTCTCATGGAAAAAGGCAAACAGTGAGGTTTGTATGAAAAAGCCATAGAGCGAAAAAAGGCAGAGAGTGCAAAATTAAAAGAAAAAGCCATAGATGTCTTAGAGTTCTTTTGTTCATCTATGTTGTGTTTCATGATTCTGTGGGAATCCCCTTGTAAGTTGGGTTAGCACTTTACAGTTTGTAATCAGGTTGATTATAGTGAAATTTCATCATTGTTGTGATGGAGACTGGATGTAGGCTGCACTACACTTAGCAGCTGAACCAGGATATATCTGGGTGTAATCTTCCTTCTCTCCTACTCCATTTCTGTTTTCTACTGCACAGGAGCAAAAACCAAAAATGTCTCGTGCCAAGTGACGAGACAAAATGAAAAAGTCTCATGGCTAGGGATGAGCTAAAAATAGAAAAGTCTCCTCTAAGTCCAGCAAGTGTTAGCAAGCAAAAAGGGGGCTAAGATTCAACCCCCCTTCTCTTAGCCACTGAAACCATCAATTGGTATCAGAGCTTGGTCTCAAAGAGATCAAGCTTTGCAGCTTGGAGTAAAGATCCTCATGGCAGAAAACAGTGGCGCAAATGTGGTGTCATATAATCTGACTGAAGGTCAATCAAGCAACAGACCTCCTCTTTTCAATGGGAAAAATTATACCTATTGGAAGGAGAGGATGAAGATATTTGTACAAGCAGTGGATTACAGACTTTGGAAGATTATCCTGGAAGGGCCTCAATTTCCAACTACCACAAGTGCTGAAGGAGTAGTCTCTCTCAAACCAAAAGCAAGATGGACCGAGGAAGATAGGAAGAAGGTAGAATTAAATGCCAAGGCAGTAAACCTGCTCAACTGTGCTATCAGCTTTGAGGAGTACCGACGGGTATCACGATGCACAAACGGCAAAGAAAATCTGGGACAAGCTACAAATCACTCATGAAGGAACCACCATTGTTAAGAAGACTCGGACAGACATGTTGAACAGAGAATATGAAATGTTTGCAATGAAGGAAGGAGAATCCATTGATGAACTGTTCGAACGGTTCAACACCATCATTGTTGGCTTAGATGCTCTGGGAATTACACATTCAGAATCTGTGCTAGTGAGAAGAGTGTTGAGATGTCTTACAAAAGAATGGGAAACAAAAGCTTTAATTATTTCTGAGAGCAGTGGCTTAGATTCCATGACAGTTGATGATTTGAGAGGAAATCTTCTTGCTTTTGAAAACACCTATTTGAAAAAAGATTCAAAAAAGAAAGAAATTGCTTTTTCTTCTGTAACTAACCCTCTGGATGATGAATCCAGTGATAACTCTTCTGAAAATGAGTTTATGTTGTTTGCAAAAAAATTCAGGAAAATGGTGAAGCTCAAAGGCAAAGGCAGCAGCTCAAGGAAGATGAAGAAAGACCTTAGCAAAGTAACCTGTTACAATTGCAAGGAAATGGGGCATTTCAGATCTGATTGTCTCAAGTTAAAGAAGGAGGAAAAGCCGAAAAGAGTAAAGAAGAAGGGACTGGTGGCCTCATGGGAAGACTTGGAAAATGACTCAGATGATGATGATGAAGAAACCGAGACCAAGTCACAACCATGTCTCATGGCAGATCACATAGATCAGGTGTGTCTAGCATCCAAACGGAAAGAAAATATGTGGTAAATGGACAGCAGATGTTCTAGGCATATGACCGGAAAAACAACCTTCTTCATAAAGCTTGATGAATATGATGGAGGTCTTGTCACTTTTGGTGATGATGCAAAAGGAAAAATAGTGGTTGTTGGAAAAGTTGGTAAAAATTTTTCTTCTTGTATAAATGATGTTCTCCTTGTACATGGTTTGAAACATAATTTGCTTAGTGTTAGTCAATTGTGTGATTTGGGTTTTGAAGTTGTTTTTAAGAAGTTTGTTTGTTTGGTTGTTTGTGAGAAAACTGGGGATATTTTATTTGAAGCTAAAAGGTGTAACAATGTGTATGGATTAACTCTTGAGGATTTAAAGGAACAAAATGTAACATGCTTTACATCTCTTGAATCTGAAAAATGGCTTTGGCATAGAAAGTTAGGCCATGCTAGCATGTACCAAATTTCTAAGCTAGTCAAAAAAAATTTGGTTAGAGGAATTCCAAACATCAAGTTTGATAAGGATCTTACTTGTGATGTTTGCCAATTGGGCAAACAAGTAAAATCCTCTTTTATATCAAAAGATGGAATCTCAACCAAAAGGCCATTGGAGATATTACCTATTGATCTTTTTGGTCGTACTAGAACTCAAAGTTTAGGAGGAAAATACTGTGGTCTTGTGGTGGTAGATGATTACTCTAGATTGGGTTGGAAATTTTTTATTGCTCATAAGAATAATTCTTTTCATGCCTTTTCCACTCTTTGCAAGAAAATTCAAAATGAAAAGGATTTGAAAATTTCTCATTTGAGAAGTGATCATGGAAGAGAATTTGAAAATCAAGACTTTGAAAAATTCTGTGATGACTTAGGAATTTCTCATAATTTCTCATGTCCTAGAACCCCCCAACAAAATGGGGTGGTTGAAAGAAGGAATAGAAGTCTTCAAGAGATGACTAGGGCTATGCTATGTGAGAATGAGATTCCTAAATTTTTATGGGTTGAAGCTGTGAACACAGCATGTTATATTTTGAATAGAACGATCATTAGAAAAGGGTTAAAGAAACCCCCTTATGAGCTATGGAAAGGAACCCCTCCAAATCTTAAGTACTTTCATGTTTTTGGATGCAAATGTTTTGTGCTTAATAATAAAGAAAATCTTGGAAAGTTTGATCCAAAATCCTATGAAAGAATGTTTGTTGGATATTCCACCACAAGCAAGACCTATAGAATTTATCTCAAGGAGCATAGGACTATAGAGTAATCCATACATATTACTTTTTGTGATTCTAACTTAATTCCCAGTACTGTGATAGATAATGATTCAGATGGTGAAGAAACTGGAACAAGCAAAGAAAATTCCAAATCTGTTCAGAATAAAGAATCTGCCAGTCCAGTTTTGTCTCGTCAGATTGGAGGAGACATTTCCATTTTGTCTCCTGAGCAGGCACGAGCAACTGAAACAGTGAGACCACCAGAAGTTCATCAAAGCTCTACACCTGTCCGAAAGCCTAGAGAATGGAAGTCCATGAGGGGTTATCCTCATGACTTCATCATTGGTAATCCCTTTCAAGGAGTAACAACAAGATCATCCACCAAAAGGCAAACCGAACCTAGCAATCTTGCTCTCTTGTTACAAATAGAGCCCAACAATGTCAAACAAGCTCTTGAGGACCCATCATGGGTTAAAGCAATGCAAGAAGAGCTTGCTCAGTTTGACAAGAATGAGGTTTGGACACTAGTACCTCATCCGGATGGTAAGAAAGTTACCGGTACTAAGTGGGTATTTAAAAATAAGCTTGGTGGGGATGGACAAGTTGTTCGTAACAAGGCTAGATTAGTGGCCCAAGGTTACGATCAAGAAGAGGGTATAGATTTTGATGAGTCTTTTGCTCCGGTAGCTAGAATGAAAGCAATTAGATTGCTTCTTGCCTATACCGCCCATAAAGGTTTCAAAATATTTCAAATGGATGTTAAGTGTGCTTTCCTTAATGGCTTTATTGATAGAGAAGTGTATGTGGCACAACTCCCCGGTTTTGAACAAAAAGAGTTTCTAAATCATGTTTTCAAATTAACTAAGGCTCTTTATGGTCTTAGACAAGCTCCAAGAGCTTGGTATGAAAGGCTTAGTGCCTTCTTGTTGGAAAATCAATTTCAAAGGGGTACCACCGACACAACTTTATTTATTAAAGCATCTAATGATGATATACTCCTTGTTCAAGTTTATGTTGATGACATTATATTTGGATCGGCCAACATTTCCTTGTGTGAAGAGTTTGGAAAACTCATGACTAGTGAGTTTGAAATGAGTTTAATGGGAGAGCTTACTTTCTTTCTTGGCCTCCAAATTAAACAAACTCCCAGTGGTACTTTTATTTACCAAGGAAAGTATGCAAAAGAACTTATTAAAAAATTTTGCCTAGAAAATTCCAAATCAATGGGTACACCGATGCATCCCAACACAAAACTTGAAAAGGATGATGATGGTCAAGATGTGGATGAAACAAGGTATAGGGGAATGATAGGTTCACTCATGTACCTTACCTCCTCTAGACCGGACATTGTCCAAAGTGTGGGTGTATGTTCAAGATTCCAATCTCACCCAAAAGAATCACATCTCACGGCTGTTAAACGCATCATTAGATACATTAAGGGAACTTGTGATTATGGATTATGGTATCCTAAATCTGATGACTTTTGTGCAGTAGGGTTTTGTGATGCAGATTTTGCGGGAGATAGAGTGGATAGACGAAGCACATCCGGCATGTGTTGCTTCCTTGGAAGCTCACTCAATATGTGGTCAAGCAAAAAGCAAGCCACAGTGGCTTTATCCACAACTGAAGCAGAATACATTTCCGCATCTGCATGTTGCACTCAATTAATTTGGTTAAAAACACAATTAGAAGATTACAGATTAAAGATCAATAGTATACCCTTATTTTGTGATAATATGAGTGCTATAAACATTTCAAAAAATCCTGTTTTGGACTCAAGAACAAAGCACATTGAAATTAAATATCATTTCATTAGAGAACATGTGCAAAAGGGAACTATTGATATTCAATTTGTAAAATCTGAAGACCAAATTGCTGATATTTTTACAAAACCCCTCTGTGAAGATAGATTATGCACCTTGAGAAAAAGTTTGGGAATGTTTGATTTAAGTTTCATTGAAAATCTGTGAATTTTTAACTCTGTTCAGTTTTGTCTCGTAGGTTAGGACGAGATAAAAATGCAGGCTTGATGGAGGAGCTATGAGTAAGGGGGAGGCAACACAGATTTAAATTTTCATGGGCCCCACCTAATAATTCCTGACCCCACCATGGCAGTTTAGTTAGTTATTCTTTCTTTGAAAAATAAAATCACAAAATCCCTTGGATTGTCTTTTCATATCTTGTTGGAAGAAGCATATTGTCAAATCATATCTTTTCCTTCCAACTAATCCCTTGATTCAAGGAAAACCATTTTTTATCATTTTTTGAAACTCCCATTTGGTTAATAACCGCGCCATTATGGTCATTAACTTCCCCATCATCTCTCTCCAATCCACATTTATTGCACCACTAACCTCCTTCCACCCTCATTCTCTTTCAGCATTCACCCTTTCATATTCAACTCCTCCATTCATCCTATCATGAAAAAGAAAATTGCACTTAGGAGAAGTAACCGAACCCCCATTTCAAAAAACCCACCTTTTTCATCACCTCCAACCCATACGCATATCCATCTCCATTCTACCTCCTCTTCTACTCATTCCCCTCCTTCCAAAAAGACCGAAACCATGCGCCGTAAGGTAGTTGCTCAGAAAACTTCAGGGAAAGGCAAAACTGGAAAGACCAAGGAACCTAGTGTTGAAGAGGATGAAGACAAGTCACATACCTCGCCCCTTCAATCACCACCGAAAAGATCCACCCCACATGCAAGAAGCTCTCAAAAGAAGCAGAAAAGCTTTGTGTTACATGATACTAAGGAACCTGCGAATTTGGAGTCACTTGAATTCAAGAACAAGCATCACAAAAATCACTCACATTTTGATCCTTCTCGGTTCTACTCATGTGCTTTCTATGAGTTTCACAAAGATGTTCTGATGAAACGTCATCTCTGCCCCTCTTACTTGGTGAACCTTGAAAACCTGGCCAACAAAGGAATCAACTTTTCTTCTCTATTTGATGCTCTGAAATGGACCCCCTTGGTTCAGATTCAGAAACTTATTTACCCGGGGCTGATCCGGGAGTTCTATGCAAACATGCGTTTGATTGATGGCTCGATCCATTCTTACGTCAAGCATGTTTATATGACCCTCACCCCTCAAACTATAGGTGCTACTCTTGGGTATGAAGATGAAGGACCAAAAGTTTACATGATTGATAAGTGGGATGATCAAGTTGGCGTTGCACAGCAAACAGTCTTGCAACACATCTGTGCAAATCTTTCAGGTTTAGATGGACTAATCCCAATTCATCGAGCACTCGGCCCTGAAAACTCTCTATTGCACCGTATTATCACTCACATCCTCACTCCACAAAGCGGTTCTCATCATAGAGTAACAGTTTCTGATTCTATCATTCTCTTTGCTCTTATCACTTCTACTCCAATTTCATTTGCTTATATTATGATACGTCATATGTGGGAAGCCGTTAAAAGTACTAAAAAGGCTAATCTTCCATATGGCATGTTCCTCACATGTATATTTGAGTATTTTAAAGTTGATTTGTCTAATGAATCTGTTGAGAACAAGGTTTCAATGATTAAAGGAGGAGGAGTTTCGGGCAAGAAAGGCAAGCGGTCTGTTCACTCTGAACTATCTCTCAGCGATCTAGAGAGCCGTCCTGAACCCTCAAATGTCACTACATCAATCCGGGAGGTGCTCAGTGAGTTCCGCAACATGTCCAAGTTGATGTTCAAATCCCACAAGACTGTCCGGAAATTGGAATATGAACAGGAAAGGGCTTGGAAGAAGTGTCACAAAAGGGTTGGCTTCATGATTAAGAGCTTTGATGATGAAATGGGGACAGGGGATTACGAAGATGATTCCGGTTCAGAGTTCAATCTTTCTGATGATTAATGACTGTTTCTTTACTTTTATTTGATATTGGCTCCATTAGGCTCAATCTGTTTTTTGTAGGAGCATGACTTGATACTCACTGCTCTATGATACTTTGATACACTCTTGTTACTTTATTATGGATATTTTGTTGTGTTGTTCATATTTTGTGCAAGTGCCCCTTGATGACAAAAGGGGGAGGAAATTGAAACTAATGAAACAGGGGAAACAGGGGATGAAATTTTCAATTGAAAATTCATGATCACCCTTGTTCAAAGAATGCATGTTGTTATTGCATTTGTTTCACTATGGTCACTGCTGTTTGAAATGCATTTGGCATTTGGTTTATGATAATGTTTGACAATATATTTGTATTGATCATATGAATGCCTGGTTGTTGATTTATCTTGATGAACATGCTTGTATTGAAATAGGAATATTCTTATTCATCTTGGTAAACATGTTGGTTTGAAAATTTATTTTTGGTAGTTCCTTTTAAAGCAACATGTTTACCAAGATGAATAAGAATATTCCTATTTCAATACAAGCATGTTCATCAAGATAAATCAACAACCAGGCATTCATATGATCAATACAAATATATTGTCAAACATTATCATAAACCAAATGCCAAATGCATTTCAAACAGCAGTGACCATAGTGAAACAAATGCAATAACATGCATTCTTTGAACAAGGGTGATCATGAATTTTCAATTGAAAATTTCATCCCCTGTTTCCCCTGTTTCATTAGTTTCAATTTCCTCCCCCTTTTGTCATCAAGGGGCACCTGCACAAAATATGAACAACACAACAAAATATCCATAATAAAGTAACAAGAGTGTATCAAAGTATCATAGAGCAGTGAGTATCAAGTCATGCTCCTACAAAAAATAGATTGAGCCTAATGGAGCCAATATCAAATAAAAGTAAAGAAATAGTCATTAATCATCAGAAAGATTGAACTCTGAACCGGAATCATCTTCGTAATCCCCTGTCCCCATTTCATCATCAAAGCTCTTAATCATGAAGCCAACCCTTTCGTGACACTTCTTCCAAGCCCTTTCCTGTTCATATTCCAATTTTCGGGCAGTCTTGTGGGATTTGAACATCAACTTGGACACGTTGCGAAACTCACTGAGCACCTCCCGGATTGATGTAGTGACATTTGAGGGTTCAGGACGGCTCTCTAGATCGCTGAGAGATGGTTCAGAGTGAACAGACTGCTTGCCTTTCTTGCCCGAAACTCCTCCTCCTTTAATCATTGAAACCTTGTTCTCAACAGATTCATTAGACAAATCAACTTTAAAATACTCAAATATACATGTGAAGAACATGCCATATGGAAGATTAGCCTTTTTAGTACTTTTAACTGCTTCCCACATATGACGTATCATAATATAAGCAAATGAAATTGGAGTAGAAGTGATAAGAGCAAAGAGAATGATAGAATCAGAAACTGTTACTCTATGATGAGAACCGCTTTGTGGAGTGAGAATGCGAGTGATAATACGGTGCAATAGAGAATTTTCAGGGCCGAGTGCTCGATGAGTTGGGATTAGTCCATCTAAACCTGAAAGATTTGCACAGATGTGTTGCAAGACTGTTTGCTGTGCAACGCCAACTTGATCATCCCACTTATCAATCATGTAAACTTTTGGTCCTTCATCTTCATACCCAAGAGCAGCACCTATGGTTTGAGGGGTGAGGGTCATATAAACACGCTTGACGTAAGAATGGATCGAGCCATCAATCAAACGCATGTTTGCATAGAACTCCCGGACCAGCCCCGGGTAAACAAGTTTCTGAATCTGAACCAAGGGGGTCCATTTCAGAGCATCAAACAGAGAAGAAAAGTTAATTCCTTTGTTGGCCAGGTTTTCAAGGTTCACCAAGTAAGAGGGGCAGAGATGACGTTTCATCAGAACATCTTTGTGAAACTCATAGAAAGCACATGAGTAGAACCGAGAAGGATCAAAATGTGAGTGATTTTTGTGATGCTTGTTCTTGAATTCAAGTGACTCCAAATTCGCAGGTTCCTTAGTATCATGTAACACAAAGCTTTTCTGCTTCTTTTGAGAGCTTCTTACATGTGAGGTGGATCTTTTCGGTGGTGATTGAGGGGGCGAGGTATGTGACTCGTCTTCATCCTCTTCAA